>NC_052054.1:25308871-25637800 GCF_903992535.2 Arvicola amphibius
CATTTGGTATTTGGGGCACTGAACTAAAAAAGTAATTAATAAAACGGATGACCTCTGGCATAGATAAAAATTCATCTTTGAGCCTCTATTTTTATCATTATAATGGAGATAATATATTCTGCCTTAGTACATGATTTTCTCCGAGATTTCCTATACACATCATTTTTGACCATGATATTCTCTGAAAGACTATCTTTCTACTTTATAATCCTACCGAATAGGAAAGCTAATATCTCCCATATGACATTCAACTACCATGTTTTCTCCCTATAATTCCAATAATTATATTATGTTGATTCTCAACCTATTCATGTGTCCTTAAATTATCAGCTGTATCTCAATGTAAAATTCCAAAAACATGGCTTGGAAGTTATTAATTTTCCACCATGTTTTCTCTTGGTAAAGGGAGAAATATCTAAGAAATATCTATCCAATTGTTAAGTTTTTAAAAAAGTCGTGAAACTCTCTTTTATTTGCTCATGATCTTGTGTTGAAAGTCTATCATTTTTTCCTAAAGTTTCGTATCTCTCTTCTTATTGGAATGCAAAAACTATTGGTTTGTGCCTTCTTAGTGTCATAGTAAATACTGTATTCTTCCACCCTGTGGGTAGCTAAAACCTTCAGAGGATGTGTTGAGGGTTTCCCTAGATTCTTCTTCCCTGCCTTCTTAAAGTCCTTATTTGGTTTCTAACATAAGTCCAAATTTTAAGTTTTTCATGTCTAAACGAAAAACATATTAAAATTTCCCAAGAAAACATGACCACTAAAGATGCATAAGCCAACTTATAACACGTTTCAAAGTCAATGGGTCATATTCTTATAAACATATGTAATGAAGTTAGAGCTCAAAGGCATTCCAGATGACTAATATTGTAGTTCAGTAGAGTAGATGGACATCAGATAAGTATCATTCAATAGAAAAATTAGACTTTACTTTTACCCTGTAAGAAGGGGATTTAATGCTTTTATTTTTCTTTACTCATGTGGTATCTTGAAAGAAAATGGCCCCCATAGACTAGTATGTCTGCCACACTTGTCTCCAGTGATGAGCTGTCCGCTAATTAGAATTAGGAGGTATGGCATGTGGGAGGATGATCAGTCATCAGGAGTGGACTTTAAGGTTTTAGAAAAATTCCCACCAGAGCCTGGTGTTTCATTCTTTCTGCTTGAGCGGTCAGGATGTAAAGTTTTTAGTTACTGCTCCAGTGCCTGCTGCATGCCATGTCACCATTGTGGTTGATAATAGACTAGACCTCTGAAACGGTAAACAAGCCCTAACTAAATTCTTTCTTTATAAAGGTTGCCTTGGTCATGGTATGTCTTCACCAGCTATAGAACAGTGACTCAAGATAAATACTATTTTGTTTCTTTGAAAATGTTTGTTCTAAATTTGTTTTGATAATCCAAAAGAATGGTATTCTTAAAATATTTGCACTTGGAAATGCTCATTTCATAGTAAACAATGGGATTGTGTGACCATTTGTCTCAGTCTGTGCCACAGCAAGTGTGTTCAAGTTGGGAATCAGAAAATAAATGTCCAAACACTATTAAAGGAAAGTGTGCTAGTGGTACAGGATTCTCACATTTCTAACTACAGACATTCATCTTGCGTAGGTACTTGCTTACCTTGAGTGAACAAGAAAAGTCACAAAAATAAGTTTACTGAAGCAGGAAGCACATGTGAGGACATGAAGCACATGGCTCACATATGAAAAGGCAACATATCAACAGGGCTCAGAATCATTACCAAATACTCATCCTAGTTCTTCAACTTCAACTGATAATTCTAAGCTTGGCTAGCTAGCATGTGTTGGATAAGGTGAACGAAATCTAAGCATATGTGTTTGCATGTAACAGAGGATAAAGTGTTGTCCAGGGAGCAGGTGCTGGACTTCTGTGCTACTGCACATCGCCATCAGGAATGCTTCCAAGCATGCACCCTGCATCCTCACATATGTTTGCTTGGTGTTTACAGTGAACGCTGTCAACACATCAGAACCAGTCACAAGCATCTGCAGACAGGGCTTGTGCTAAAAATTGACAGGTATAAAGAACAGGCTCTATAATAGTCCCGTGACAAGCACAAATTTAAAATCTACTTTTAGTAACGGTATCGATAATTGCTCTAGGACCTGTGAAAGCGTGATTTATAGAAAATGGAATAATAGACGACTCTGCAGTTGGTTTTAAACTGTACAGTAGTTTTCACAAATTACCATTCACATTTATACAACCAATGTATTTTTTGTTCAAGCCAGTTGATCTCAGGAGCCATGACCCAGACCCTCTACTGTAATGCAGGGAGAAAGTGAGATCCAGATATATAAATTATTTTGTCAGGATTATGTGTTCAGCAAAGTTAGAGGTAAACAGCAGAAATTCCTAGGAGGAGCATAGGTTTAGGTACTCATAGAGATCTGTACACAGACACATACAAAGATCCACAGTCTAATGGCTTGCATTGGAAAGCATCCAACTTATTGTAATGGTGCTGATGTGTGGGAAACATATTCAGAATTCTTTTCATTCTCATCCAGATTCTAATATTAGATTTAAATGTTCCCCATTAATAATTGATTTCGACTTCTGCAGGGGAATTAAGCACAGTAACACATAATAATCGGAGCATATTTAGCATTTAATGGCATCATCATTATTTGCCTTTCAAATATTTCTCATTTGGGCTGATCAGGGCTTTAAAATTTTATCTTGGAAAGTCTGTCTACAAAGACCCAGAAAAACAAGCAACTATATTTAAATGGAATATTTTTTTCCAGGAATCTATGTGTAATTGTGGCCAACCCAGCAGGGGAGTATTTAGAGAAACATCAACAGATTGATATTAAAAATAGACACAGAATCTATAAGAAATGTAAAAAGCTCGTAGCTTCTTGGCAGCAAATTGCTTTAGGTTGTAGGAGATGATTGCTGCAGATCAAAGAGATCAATTGTTCTTGGAAATACATCCACCCCATAGCATAACCCAAGAGGAATAGAAACAAAAGCAGATAAATGTGCAAATAATAAGCAGTATTTTCAATAAGTCAAGTGATCATTATATATAGATTGCACAGCCTCTATGTCTTCTAATGGACAGCCAGTTATAAAATATACAGGCGAATCTTTATTATCATTTAATTCTGTTTCAGAGACTGTTCTATTAATCCTGGATAGGCAGAAAGCATCAGCCTCTCATGCCATTTATCAGTCTTAACAACAATAAATCTCCAATGCTAGTCTTGCATTGATTCTGTACCACCTCAGTAGCCAAGTCAGGATAGGATCTGTAACACTGGAGGGTGGAAGATGAGAGAGAAGACAGAGATAGGAACCCAAGAGGAGAAACTCTGTGTTTATATTATTACTTTTGTTGGCCAAACAGTTCAGCTCTTGGTTTCATAAAAATAAGTGTCAGATCAAAAATGAAAAATCACTATCGAAACTTAGATGCTGTTTTTGGCAGTGTTGTTCATGGTAAGTTATACTGACCTCACTCCTGTTTCCTTCCTTGTTTTATCTCTGACTTTTAGCATTTGGGAGCAATTTAAAACTCTTTTAGACTGATCATGTCCATGTGTGTAAATAACCACTTGCCAATCCCCTATTGTGGTCCTGGAGTTGGTCATGCCTTCCAGTCAGTCCATCTCCTTGAGGAAAAGGGCTATGCCCATTTCATCTTTTATAGAGCTTGTAGATTGTAGTAGACACTGTTGATGATAAGCAAATAACTATCAAATTTAATGGAATCATACAATTAAAATGATCTCTCTTATTTGTCTATTTTCTAAGTGCCCACTCTGGTATTTCTGGCTGAATGTCAGATATTGTGGTTGATGTTTCAGTTATTGGAGATGGTGGCATTTCTGTTCTTAATTACAAGTGACCTACTCTTCTCTATTAATGTCAACTATGGCCTTTAATGTCAAGCACAATGATGTAGAGAACAAACATAATCTTTTCCACATGGTGAAAAACTGAGCTTGTGCCATTTTGGTTCATACTGTCAAACATGAACATTCAGCATAATCCTCACAATGACAAAACTTTAGACTCTTGAGATTCAAGTATCACCTTTTTCATAATGTAGAAATATCATACAGAATATGAATACCTCTAAGTTTTTAACTTTTAAAAATCCATGCCTGTTTCTTTCATTGCCTTTATGAAGAAGATGTCGGTAGATATTTGATATTTTCTTGCAAAATTTATTTTTAAAAATTCTATTAATTATATTATTCATAATTACCAAATAATCTTTTAGACATAAATGCTATCAAAGGCAAAAATCTTAATTGGCTCAACTATTAACAAATGATCATTTTCTTACTATATTACCTTTTCTTAATTTCCATTGTAAAGCCAATTATAACACAAAAATATCTCAAAAAGATTACAGCAGCAACTCACAGTCTTAAATGATAAATTTTATGATTCTGGTCATATTTAGTGTTCAGATTTTTTTAAATGAATCAGACTTTAGAAATGAATTGTGACAATCACTCTTTATAATATAGAAAGAAACTAAAATTCCATGTGAGTTAATAATTGCTCAAGCCACAGTTAATGGAAAAGAAAAGACAAAATTAAGTCATGCTTTATGCTTTAAGCATTTTTATTTGCATATTATGTGAGCCCTTTGACTAGTCCATTTGGAACATAATTTCAAAGAGAATGTGTATGTGTTTATTAGCAGAGATTTGGAGCTATATTACTGACTGTGGAAAGTTATATTAATCATTATTCAAATAGGCAATATGCCACTAAGATACATAATCTGTTTAGGCATTTAGGATAAATATTAACAGTGCCTTATTGAAAATTTACAAAATTAAGAAATATAAAGCCAATTAAAATTTTACTGGAGAGAAGTATGAATAATGGAAAAACATTCAGGAAGAAATATTTGAATTTTACTATTGGAACCAATATCCAATGTGTGATAAAAATTAACATTAATACTTGATATTTAAATGTTTACAACATGCAATTATTATTTCCTGACAATAATAGTTGGTATTTTTAAAAGCCTACTAAACTGTATTATTCATGAGCTTTACAACAACTTTGTAGGGTAGATGGGGTGTTCTTCATTATATAGAAAAATGCTAATAAGGAAAATTAGTGAACTGCTAAGTGAAAGATATAGAATTAAAACCCAGGCACACTTAATAAATATGCTAACAACAATCCCAGATAAATGGATACCTTTCTCTTTGACCCAGCATCTCATTCTTTCTTCCTCTCTCAGTTTGGCTGTTCTAGAAAGAAGATAAAATACAATTTGAGAGATTTTTTGTGTGATATGTGCAAATGATATTGATAAAGAGATGAGGGAAGCCATCCATAGTTCAGGTCTGATATATTTGAATGAAAGGGATGGAAAGAATTCAGACCGCTGTGTAAATCTAAGAAATTCTGAAATTGAAAGTGCTCCAGAAATACAAAATGTGGCAATAAGTGAGCACTGCCTTGACTGAAGTGTTTTATTCTGTTTGGATATGAATTGCCTAGTGAGAAAGTTCCTCGCTGTAGCAAATGCTCTAAAGACCTTGTGACTGCAGGCAGTCAAATGACTTCTTTCTTCACAGCAAGGTGTCTCTTGAAGGACTATCAGATTGGTGCACATGTATAGCATCTATCAGCCATCAGGAACTTGTTCCTAGCTCTGAGTCTTATTTTCTTTGACTAAGACTGGAGATGTCATAACTAATTTAAAGGTCTAGCAACAATAGTCCATGTATCATTCATAAAAGTATTAAGTAAATCATTAGATTGGTACATAATATTCTTTCCACAAAAACAAATGCTGGAGCCTGTGAAAATAGCTCAGTCAATAGAGAACTTTCTGGTCAAGTGTGAGAACCTGGATGTAGATTTCTAGCACCAGCAGAAAAACCCTGACCACTATGCATAGGAGGGGATGGAGAGTGAATTATCCTAGCAGCTGTGTGAACAGACAATCTGGAAGAATCTGTGATTTCCAGGTTCAGTGAGAAACCATGTCCCAAAATATAGAGAGCAGTGAGGAAGATATCCAACATCACTTTCTGACCTCCTTATTCATGAACCCCAATATGTATACACATGTATACATGTAGACACACCAAACATTTGAGCTTAAGACACTACTTTCAGAAGTTTAAATACTCTATTACACACAGAGAAGTATTTTCCACAATATCTACCATTCTATCATCCACAATCTCCATCCTGAATGAGCCTAAGACAATCATCACCCAGATGTCCACTATCCACCTATGAACTACCTACGTGAGGCTGGTCATAAATACTGCAGGAAGAATATTATTTTGAAGGATGATATTGCTTTTACTCTTTCACATTATAACAGTCAATTTAAAATGGCTCAACCAAAGTTCATTGCAAGAGGACTGCTCAACTCCCAAGAGAATTTAAGACTGTTAACTTTGGTAGATCTCTATTTTCCAATCCTTATCTGGATAATTCAGGCAGAAAATAGACCCAATGAGAAAAAGCCCTATGGTTGCTTATTTTAGAACTGAAGAGATGATTAAACTAAAAATTATTTGTACAAGCAGAAAATGGCATTGTATAGTAATAATGACCATAACATTCACTAAAAAAAGAAATAATATCTTCAGCCCTAAATAGGATATATAAATTAGCCTTTATTTGGAATTTTCATACTTCAAAATATGTTATTACTGTCACAGTAAAAAAATCTCTTTAGGTAGCCATTTATTTATGTATTTATTCATTTAAATATTCATCCCCAAATATTGTTCAATATGTAGTACATATAAAATTCTAGATATTATAATATAAACCCATCCAACGTAGTATAAATAAAATTTTACCATATAATAAGTTATCATTCTCACTATGTCTAGTCAATATAAAAATGTGAGTTATGAATCAAGAGGGAAGATAACTCAGTGCCTATGGGTCTTTGCTCCCTAAACCAGAACACTTGAATCCAATCTCCAGAGGCCACATCAGAAGCTGAATAAGGGGAGTGAAACCACAATCTCCGTAGTCCTGTGTAGAGACAGAAAAGGTGGTAGGAGCATCGTCTAGAAGCTCATGAGCCAACTGGATTGATATATTAGAGAGATGAGAGAGATTCTAGCTCAGAAACAAGGTAGCAAGAGGTAATCAATTTCTGAAAATTCTTACCTATTGTCCACATGTGCACTGTGGTGCCTGCTAACACACACACACAGAGAAAGAGAGAGAGAGAGAGAGAGAGAGAGAGAGAGAGAGAGAGAGAGAGAGAGAGAGAGAGAGAGAGAGAGAGAGAGAGAGAGAGAGAGAGAGAGAGAGAGACAGAGACAGAGACAGTGAGAGAGATAAACTAATTAATTAATGTCAGTGGATTGGTGATATGGTTCAGCATAGAGCCAGCGTTGATTCTCAAACAACTAAATAAATGATTGGTGAGTATGGCAGCTCATCTGCGATCCCTACATACATCAGGTGGATGAAGGGATTCCCAAGAGCAATCTGGCTAGCTAGATGGGCCAAATTAACCAGCAGTGGACTCAAGTAAAGAAAAAAAAACCCTGCTTCAATATAAAACATATAGTGAGATCATGGACAATAATCACCTACCCCAAACCACAAAACAGTACACACATGAATGTGCACCAGCATGCACATATGTTGTCGTGTGTGTGTGCATGTCTGCATGTGTGTATATATATATATATATATATATATATATATATATATATATATATATATGCATGTGTAAATGATACATGACTACCACAGACGTATTGAAGATACAATATTAATTAACTAATTAATATCAAGATAGAGTGGTGTTGGTGAATATAATGATGTAGTGAACTCTAAAACTCTGCCATTCTTCTAAATCAAGAATAGAACCTGAAACTGTCAAAAACGTTATTTCTTTTATATCTGAAACCAGGCCAAACACAATAATCAGTGGAATGTTCAATGAATTAGAAGCCTCTATTCAGATAGGAAAGCTTTGGTGCATTTTATCTTATACAATTATTAATCCCCACTGTCTGGTTCAGAGCCTGGAACACAACTTTGCACATGAGTGATGAAATGTTATTAAGGCATAACAAACCAAGGCAAACCTTACCCTTAGAGAAATGCTGCTGCTTTGGACTTCTGCTTGTCTGTGGATATCTGATAGGTCTTCTCAAGGCCCTGATATGTTTTTTGTGTGTCAGAGCATCCAGGACATAGACAGAGCTTCCACTGTGCTGTTCCTCGAATGACCACCTGGATCAATGCATAATATTTATATCAAACAGTACAGCAAGAGACTTGTGGATGAAGAACATAGGGAATCAGAAACTCGGGAACTCTGTTTAGCAAATACCTCACATTGTCTCATGAAAACAAGAGGTTATATAACTGCTCAGGACTAGACAGTGCTGGAAACACCCAAGGAGATTCTCAATTCTTACTTCTGGATGAGATCGGCTCTTTATATGTAGAAAGTGAGTGCATAGGTAGAGTCATAAACTATTTATAGCTGAAAGAGTGTGCTAATGACATGGGTCAGAGTGACTCAGCCTTTGCTGGGGAGTTAAGCACCGTTGGGCATTGTAAAAAGGAAGCTTGATTACACATGCTTTCTAATGTTAAGGTCAATGCTTATACATTGAGATGTGTGCTCCCTGATTGCCGATTTGTCTTGTGCTTTGTCTGTTGGGTTGCTTTTGTGAACAGGTTGTTCTTTGGAGAACAGCCATTGTCACACATCTTCCCATTCAGTGATAATCCATGTGGGAAGCCATTAGCCAAGAATCTGTTTGGCAAATAACTGTACTGCCTTAAGATACTTCCAGCTGTTTAACTTCCCCCATTTCCACTTCAAGGAACACTTTGCTGCAGATGACATTGGAACTTTGTTTAAAAACTCAGTCCTTCTTTAACAGGCCTTGTTCTGATCAGATCCTGCACCAATGTCAGAAAGTTTCATTCTAGGTAACAAAGTTCAAAAATAAAAATTAGGTGGCCTTTCTTAAGTGACCCACCTTTGGCTGCATTGAACCTTGCCATGGATTTCTTCATTGTGGTCCAAATGAAAATAACCATTCTCTTTAGAAACTCACGGTGAGGTTTTGAATAAGAATTACCCCATAGGCTCGTAAGTTTGAATGCTAATTAACCCAATTAAAAAATGGGGCACTGAACTGAACAGAGAATTCTCAACAGAAGAAGTTCAAATGGCCAAAAGACACTTAAGGTCATGCTCAACCTCCTTAGCTATCAGGGAAATCCAAATCAAAACAACTTTGAGATACCATCTTACACCTGTCAGAATGGCTAAAATCAAAAACACCAATGATAGCCTTTGCTGGAGAGGATGTGGAGTAAGGGGTACACTCATCCATTGCTGGTGGGAATGCAAACTTGTGCAACTGCTTTGGAAAGCAGTGTGGAGGTTTTTCAGGAAATTTGGGATCAACCTACCCCAGGACCCAGCAATCCCACTCTTGGGAATTTACCCAAGAGATGCCCAATCATATTACAAAAGCATTTGTTCAACTATGTTTATAGCAACATTATTTGTAATAGCCAGAACCTGGAAACAACCTAGATGCCCTTCAGTGGAAGAATGGATGAAGAAAGTGTGGAATATATACATATTAGAGTACTACTCGGCGGTAAAAAACAATGACATCTTGAATTTTGCATGCAAATGGATGGAAATAGAAAACACCATCCTGAGTGAGGTAACCCAGGCCCAAAAAGATGAACATGGGATGTACTCACTCATAATTGGTTTCTAGCCATAAATAAAGGACATCGAGCCTATAATTCGTAAAAAATCCCAGAGAAGCTATATAAGAAGGTGAACCCAAAGAAAAACATATAGTTATCCTCCTGGATATTAGAAGTAGACAAGATTGCTGGACAAAAAATGGGAACATGGGGGGGATGGGGGGATGGGGGATGGGGAGAGAAAAGTGTGAAGTGGAGGATGGGAAGAGCTTGGGGGAATAGGATGGTTGGGATATAGGAAGGGTGGATATGGGAACGAGGAATTATATATCTTAGTTAAGCGAGCCATTCTAGGGTTGGCAGAGACTTGACTCTAGAGGGGTTCCCAGGTGTCCAGGAAGACGCCCCCAGCTAGTTCCTTGGGCAGCTGAGGAGAGGGTGCCAGAAATGTCCAGATCCTATTGTCATACTCATGAATATCTTGCATATCACCATAGAACCTTCACCTGGCATTGGATGGAGAAAATGACAGAGCCCCACATAGGAGAACCGGACTGAGCTCCCAAGGTCCTGATGAGGAGCAAAAGGAGGGAGATCATGAGCAAGGAAGTCCGTACCGTGAGGAGTGCGTTTACCCATTGAGACGGTGGGACAGATCTAACGGGAGACCACCAAGTCCAGTTGGAATGGGACTGATGGAACAGGGGACCAAACCGGACTCTCTGAATGTGGCTGACGGTGGAGGAGGACTGAGAAACCAAGGACAACGGCAATGAGCATGAACTTTACAGCATGGACGGGCTCACTGTGAGCCTTGTCAGTTTGGTTGCTCACCTTCCTGGATTTAGGGGGAGCTGGGAGGACCTTGGACTTAACATAGTGAAGGGAACCCTGATGGCTCTTTGTCTTGGAGAGGGGCGGAGTGGGAGTATGGGTGGAAGGGAGGGGAGGGAAGGGGGAGGAGGAGGGGAGGAGATGGAAATTTTTAATAAAAAAATGAGAAAAAAATCAAATAAGTAAATAAACAAGCCTACAGCAATGACATGCTAAATAAAAAATACAAGTAGTGTATATGCATGCGTATAGGCAAAAACAGCCTAGTACATAATATAATATATATAAATCTTTTAAATATTAAGTAAAAAATCCAGATTCACTTTCAAACCTTCTGCTGCCTCTTCCCTAAAGAACTTCATGAGATCACTGTTTTGCCTCTCCTGGATGAAGGAATTTTCTGGACGCTAAGAAGAATCTGAACAAACAGGTATCTTACATTTCCTGTTGTTATAATCAAAACAGTTAAAAGGAGAAGGGGTTTATTCTGGCTCACAGCTCAAGAGAACAGTCCACTGGAAACTCCTGGTCACAAGGTCTTCACCGTCAGAGATCAGAGAGCAAAAATAGATGCTGCTGCTCAGTCCCCTTCCTTTGCACAAACCAGGATCCCAGTCAGGGAAATGCAGCCACCCACAATGGGCAGGTCTTTCCCACCTCAATTAATGTAATCAAGATAATCCTCACAAGCCTTTGAACTTGCTGTAGACCCCAATTGTGACTTCCTGCTAGGGACCGTCATCTCCTGTACCACATTGTCTTGGACTGAAGCCACCTGTGATCTTTCTCTCTTCTATTCCCATCTCATTGATGTGTCCCTAATCCTGGTGCCACCAGCAGCCTCCGGCACTCCTCTCCACCCATCTAAACTTTTTACGGACTCCTTGCACACCCCAACCGGGTTACAATCCCACAGGAATATCCAGAACACATATTCTCATAGAGGCAGCAAGCAGGTTAGCAGTTGACATAGTCTGGCGTAGAGAGAAGGGAATCAATGTTCAACAGAAGCTACAGACTGGATAAAATGGTAAATGGAGACTGAGGAAGGTGTTTTATTCCCACAATTTAGAAATCAAAAGCAATATTGTGCCGCGGTATGTTTGTGCTACATATGAGCCAGGAATCGAATTCATTAGAATGGTAAGAAATGCTGAATTTTTCTTCAGTTTTAAAAAGGAGTGCTATTTGTGTAGCACAGAGCGATCCTAACCTATACGTCTGACTGTGGTATACAATTTGTGCCGAGCACATAGCCAAAAATCATTTTGAAGTAATAAAGAGACAAGAAGTAGGCTATCAGCTTCAAAGAAATGAAGGTTTAACTAAAGCATGGCATCTCCTCCTGAGGTCAGAGAAGTAGGGTTGCAAGTCCAAGAGAGTTTGAGTGAGCATCAAGAGGGGCCAGATATAGTCCTCAACACAGGCTGACTCAGCTCTGTTAGCTCTTTTTTTTTTTCCATTTTCTTTTTATTAAAAATTTCCATCTCCTCCCCTCCTCCTCCCCCTTCCCTCCCCTCCCTTCCACCCCTACCCCCACTCCACCCCTCTCCAAGACAAAGGCCATCAGGGTTCCCTTCACTATGTTAAGTCCAAGGTCCTCCCAGCTCCCGCTAAGTCCAGGAAGGTGAGCAACCAAACTGACAAGGCTCACAGTGAGCCAGTCCATGCTGTAGAATTCATGCTCTGTTAGCTCTTAAAGCAACTGCACTCTCCGAAATATAAACTGGAAGAAAGTAACTGTGGCCAAATGGGCCCAAGGAAGAGCTCGGTGTCCCTTGCTTACCTACCACTTTCAAGGCCCTGGATGTGACTCGGCACTCACTCACTCCCACAAAAAGTAAAATTAAAAGACCAAATGTGTGACACTGAGGAAAATTATTATTTTACTCTATGAACTTAAAAACAACAACAATATACCCAATTTTGAATTTTAAATGACTCTTTAAAACAAAGACGATCTTCTGACAATGATCTATATTTTACCACATTGTAAGTCAACTAGCCTTAAGTCCAAAATTAACACCAAAGAAGGCAGTATTTGAATGCTGAGTATTTTTGATGAAGAACATAAAAATTCCGTCCCCTAATTTCTTTTTAAAGAGCACCATAATTTCAAAACAATTTCACCAATAATGGCCTTTGTGTGAAACTAAATGCTGTAGATAATGATTTCAAAACTTTTGAGTCCTGGTACAACCCTGTGCTACAGACATTCTGTTTAATTTTACAAACAAGTCAACCATCCTTTATGAGATGAGCAGATTTATTCGTTCATAATCTCATTTTGGGAGTTTATAGACCGAATGGGACACATGTCCTAGGGAATGTTAATGCAGGAAAGATTTGCTCAGAAGTATGAATTTTCTTTGCTTTTCTAAACAGTAAAACTTAAAGAAAGTACATCTTTTTATTTCAATTGGTTTTATAATAGAGCCCTAGCATATTTCCCATTTCCAAAATAGCCAGATTCTATATATTTGTGGCTCAATATACTTTTTGTTCTGATACAGCTGGAAAAAACCCTCAATTTAGCAATTTAGATTTTACAAACAATTTGTGCATAATGTGGCCATTTGCTTTTGGTATTATTGCTTTATGATTTTCAGATACCAAAAATGCTGCGATATAAAAATCCACTATTGAGTATGTTTGTTGACTCCAATGACTCAGGTTTTCAGGGGTGTTTTGTTTAAAATATTATCCAGACTACTCAAATGTATTGTTACAGAAATGTCATGACATAAAAAGTATATCCCCTGGCTGGTTCTCATTTTCATTCCAAATCAAGAGGAGATGAGCTGTTAAACCACTCTGAGACAGTAGGAGAAGAACTTGACTCTCGGACCCACCTCTATCTCCTCCATTTTTTAGAACCGTGAACCCTGACTATGCCTATTAAAATGTTCACTTAATTTATTTTGTGATAGGGCTGCTTGAATTTCCAAATATCTCAAATGGGAAGCAAATTACTCTTATCTTCAAAAGCTCTCATCTTTCTAGGAGTAAAGTCACTGAAGCTAATCAATGGAGGTTTTCCCAAAAATTTTCTAGAAGTGAGCAGAAGGCTCCATCTGAAGCCGTATTTTCAAGTTGGTGATTCTGGACTCTATTCAGAGGACACAACCACTTTGGGCTTCAGGAAACATTTTAGCCTTACTTTTAGATTAAATGCTATCCTCCTACAATCCAGGATTATAGCTCTGCTCATAGCAAAAGAAGTTAGTGCTTGTTTGAAAGTGATTTTCACATCTTGGCCCTCCGGCAAATCATTCTTCTTCAGCCATTCATCTAACTGCCCAGTTATCTTATCAACTGAATCAGTTCCATCTATTGTGGTGGAGACCATGCAAGCTGCCTAGCTCCAATAGACAAGGTTACTAGACATACGACCACTAAATAGTTAACAGTGTGAAATAATATGTACTTCTCAACTAAGCAATCCCCAACAGTGCTCAGCTTCTTGTAGACTGCATGAGGAGATCAAAAGATAGTTTGTTGACAAGAAATTTTGAAAAGGATGTGTTATAAAATCTTTTCATTATAAACTCTTTCAAATAAGTTTATCTATGGTATTAATTGGGGTATTATGGGACTATTGACTTCAATTATCTATCTAGTAGGTGGTTTTAATTAATCGCTATCAATAACAACAAACAGTAATGTAGCCCATACATATATCCACATGCCTCACTCACCAAGTTGATCCCTTTCGCAATCATTAACTCTGCACTGCTCTGTTAAACACTATTTTTATTGTCAGTATGTTGTCTCTTTAACATGTAAATGAATAAGGAGGGTGTTGGGTAGTTGTGTTTCCATGTCTGACTATTCCAATAAAATTGTGATCATCTCATTCCATCATTTCTTTCCTACAAATGATGGAATTGCTCATTCATATGTCCTGAATATAAATATGATGACTATCGATATTATTGTTGGCTTCTCTTGCATCCATCCCTCCTCTTTCCCTGGGTACTGAAAGATAGAAGATGGATGATAGATAGATGATAGGCAAGTAGATAGGTAGGTGGATAGATAGGTAGATAGATAGATAGATAGATAGAGATGATAGATAGATAGATGATATAGATAGATAGTAGATAGAGATGATAGATAGATGATAGATAGATGATAGATAGATGATCGATATATGATAGATAGATAGATAGATAGATAGATAGATAGATAGCTGATCTATAGAGCTGATCGCTAGCTCCTAGCTCGATAGCTCGATCGCTGCTAGCTAGATAGATGATCGATAGATAGCTAGCTCAAGAGAGACGATATCCCCAATAAACTTATGCCTTATTGTGGTAATAAATGCAATCTCGGAGAACAGTGTGGAAGTCCCCTACCCCAAAAATTTAGAAACAGATCTATGATGTGACAAGGTTATCCCACTTCAGGGAATATATCCAAAAGAACATCAATTAGTATAACAAATATCATTATGTTTTCCGTGGCACCATTAACAGCAGATAAGGTAGATTTTAAAAGACACTATATCTGTTTTTTTCTAGATGACTTTTGTCTTTAAAGAATGAAATACTTTTTTTTCCATGAAAAACATCTGACTTAGGAGCCTCATGAATTTATTTCTGCCAAGTTAGTAAGAAATGCCAAATAACTACCTTGCCAATTAAGAAATAAATGTTGAAGTGTGAAATAAATACGTTTATAAGGAACATTCATTTACCCAATAAGGATTCATGCACATGTTGTAACAGTGTCCTGCACACTGAGCTCACAATGCAAGCCAAGAGCGTTCAGAGCACAAAAGAGTAACAAGTTATGTTCTTTCCTGGTTTCCATTCTTCCTTGGAAAATCCCCCTCAATATTGCTTTCTAGGCTTTGTCAATGAGAGGAGACTGCGGAGGTTCACTGTTGTAATGATTTTAATATCTTTTCAGTTCTTAGTGTAATTCAATATATCTAATACTGTATCTGATAAGTTATTTTAATGAGAGGCTCATTAGTCTAGAATGCACATGTAAAAACACACATTTTGGATGTTTAGATTTAGGTCTTCCTTTGTAGTCCATTTGCATGGAAAACAGAAACTTGTCAAAATTTAAATATTGAAAAAATAAGTCCCAAAGATTTTAATTTCAGGACTCATGAGGCAGCAGCAGGAGAAGAACTTTTTTTTTTTTTTTTTTTTTTTTGCTTGGCTAGCCTGGGCAACATAGCAATACTTTGTCTCAAAACACGATTGAAATCATTGTATGCAATAAGTAATGTCATTAAAATTAATTTAGGATACATAATCAAGCTTAGATTTTAGTTGTTATCTCATTATGATATCAAGTCATTTTATAGCCTTAAATATCCTAATAGTAATAATAAAGCTGATAATAAAATAAATTAAATACAGAGAATATCAGAAGTGAAACTTGTCAATTTAAAAAATTCCAAAGGTGTTTTTACTGTCTAATCTCATTTGTAGAGTGCTAACATTCTCTCTGCCTACTTTTTGCTCTAACTTTTCAGTTAGCTGCAGTAATAGTATGGTCACATTTTTCTTTGTACTTCACCAGAAATTCTTAAAATAGGTGACATTTTTAATCCTGAGGTGATGGAGAAAATATATTGTGATATAAGCTGTGCGATATATTCATATAGCTCCCAAAGTGCCTTGCAATTCATCTCAGGACAGCTGTTATTGAAGCTTAAGATCATTAGCACAGGAAACTTGGCAAGGACAGAGGACCGAGTTATAAATATTGGCTTCAGATGTCATTTTAGGGACAGAGTTAAATTCTCTCAGGATGTAGTAGCATGGATTATATGAGAAAACCCCAGTTGGATCCAGAGTTGCTTGGAGATTAATGAATTAGGTGAAAGGAGTATTAAATAAAGTCTGAATTTATGTTGCTGTTTAATTTTTTTTAAGTTTTCCAGGCAGACTTCAAAGGGTCTGATTTTTGTGACTTAGATGCTGCTTACAAGAAGCAAGTCATCCAGGGCTCCTGTTTCCACTGAATTAAACTGAGTAACACTTGTTGCTGTTTGGCGCCTAGACTATCCTAACCTTTCCCTTAACTTCCTTCTTCCTTAAATGGATTTCTCTTTCACATCCTCCTCCGTTATCTCCTTCTCTTACTCCATAGTTATTAGTAATGCCATGTCCTCTGCTTTCTCAGGATGTTTTAGTTGTTTGCAGCCTCCTTGCAAGTTGCATTACTGAAAGATTGTGAAGCAAATTAGTTCCCCATGGTGTACATATTGAGTGATAATCCTCTGTTTTTAATATCTATGCTAAAATGATATCCTGGCCCTTTAAAAGACTGCCTGAGTATATCAAGCTTTGGCAAGGCGTGATGAAAATAAAGGCGGAAGACTGAGATAAAGGCAGGGAGAGCTAATGCAATGTGGAATATCATGAAACATTGCAACAGTTGCACTAAACTCTATTTTGCTTTGCCAATGAGTCAACAACAGTGAAAATTATAACTCTATAAAGAGAGGATAGGATAAAAATATTTCCATAGATATATGAATACAGCTTTCCAGTATGACTTTAACACAGGAAAATCGCATGTGGTGATTTCCAAACTTATGTTCAGTATTATACTTATTTAAAAAGGCATGTCCAGCTGATTCTACTCCATATTGCCTATTAGCTAAATATTCATCCCTTTTTTTTTTTTTTTTTTTTTTTTTGGTTTTTCGAGACAGGGTTTCACTGTAGTTTTAGAGCCTGTCCTGGAACTAGCTCTTGTAGACCAGGCTGGCCTCGAACTCGCAGAGATCCGCCTGCCTCTGCCTCCCAAGTGCTGGGATTAAAGGCGTGCGCCACCACCGCCCGGCAATATTCATCTCTTAAATTACCTAATATTGATGTATAGATAACATTATCTTTTCAAAATGCAGCTGGCAATTCTTACGGTCTTGAATTATCCCTTAAGAAAGCATCAGTGTACCTTGGTTCAGTACCTTCACCATTATATTAGTGAACATTATTAAATTGGGGGAAATTTCCAGGGGTTAAAAATAAGAAGAGCTATGTTCTAGGCCCAGGACTGACTTCCTTTTAACCCATTATCATCATCACAGATCAATGATTTCAAAGGAAACAATGAGGAAGAAAAGGTAAACTCAAAATCTCCATGCTTACACAAACTCTATTATGTTCTTACCAAGTAACAATTGAGATGCTGCATTTAAGGAATTTTCAAATTTTAGCTAGTGGCTGTCCTCAGGTATTATAATTGCTTTATAAAAAATGCCAAAACTGTGTCTTATCAATGAACATTTCTCTCACACAATTTCAGAAGAAGATTCAGTGAGGTCAATTACCTGTGAAAACCTATGTCGTACTTCAGAAGTGGTCACCTTTCTGCTAGGTTGATACATGGTAGAGGGCTGAAGGACTGTAGATTGTCTTTTAAAAGGACACTAATCCCATCTCCTAATACCAGCAATTGGAGGATTAGAATTCAAAGCATGCATCAGAACTCTGGGGACACCAACAATTCTGAACCAGGCAATTGTTGAAACAACTACAGGAAGAAGATCTCTAAGGCTCTGCCAATATAAATGAGAATTGTGTCTTAAACTGTGAATCAAAGAGTGACTAAACAAATATTGTGGATTATGTCCATAAACCAATGAAGTTAATAAAAAAAATCACTCTTATTACCTGAAACACAACAAAACTAATCTTACTTCAGAGAAATAAAAACTAAGGGCAAGAAGGAACTTGGAATTTTCATCCAGTAAACTGAAGGACAGCTGCACATGTCTTAACTCTAGCAATTTTAATTTGAATTTGTTTTTGCTTGTTTATTTGTTTGGTGATTGTTTTTGACCTAGCTGAGATTGGCCTCAGACATTGTATGTAGTCAAGGCTTGATCTCATTGTTAATCCTGTTTGTATATCCACAGTTCTGGAATTACAGGCATACAACACCACACTTGGCTCCAACTCTAGCAATTTTGATTTGGATAAATATAATTTTGAATATATTGATATATATTTAATTGCTATAGACAGATAATAATAAAGATGATAGGCAGAAGATAGATAGATAGATAGATAGATAGATAGATAGATAGATAGATAGATAGATAGACAGACAGACAAATTATAGAGAATAAACAGACTGACCAAGGAATTCAGACTATATTCTGAACCACAAAACGGGCTTGTTAACGTGTCTTGACAAAGCTATTCTACATAACTTCTAAAAATGATTATTCAATTGTGAATTTTTCTTGCCATCAGTTTTTCTAAGAGGTTGTCAGGATTGCTCTTAGAAAGGAGGGAGACACAAGAGAGTTCTCAAAAAAAGGTTTGATTGCTTATAAAACCAGTACCTGTCTCTACATCTACTCACTGCAGGACTCAGCTTCTTATCACAAAGGTCTAATGCTCTCAGAGTTCAGCTTTCCAAATATAAAATGCAGAGACAGAGTATTATAATGCCCAAGTTCTACAAGGTCAATGTTATGTAATTTTTATTTTAAAAACTAGGTATAAAACACAATAGATACAGAAAAGTTCGGAGAAAAATGTACAATAGATTTTTAAAAAATGCAGTAAGATAAGAAATTTTAGATTGAAAATGACTATCTTTCAAGATATATATATTTTTTTGTAGAAGACATATTTCCAAAAATCAGACAATAGCCTCTGTGAGGGAGAGAGATTTAATTCCTGGTGACCTCATTGTCCTCGAAAAACAACACAGCCTCGTATTTTTCACTAGATGTTATAAAAATAATAACTCCTTGTAACTAAACACATGTATAACTGTAATGTCATTGCACAGTTTCAAATCACGGTTATGAGAAAAAAGAAAACTTTATGTATCAAGGAACCTTTTTTAATTACAAAATTAAAAACCTAATCTCTCATAACTGATGTTTCTTTAAACTGTTCAAATGTGACCAAATTTAAATATATGTCCATAGGTAATCACATCTCATGATACTGTATCATTGACATATCAATTGCTTGCTATTGACAGTACTCTTAAGTTTTTTGGAATACAGAAAAGTAGAAAAATAACCAATACCAAGGAAACCTCCTAGAAGAAATATTTCCTGGGAATCTTTGTACCATTTCATTTTCATTATGTTCTAAACAGTTGTCCTTGAAAGTGAGTCACTGTTCTGGAGAGCAAGAACACACCTAAATGAAGCCGTACCAGAAGTTCTTGTACATTCCCATCCCAGCCTTTTGTATTGAAACTGACCGTGGCACCAAGGTGATTCAGGGTTAGATAAATGTGACCCACAGGAAAGAGGCTGGAGCTGTTGAAACTGAGCAAACAGCATTATCCCTAACATGAATGTAAAAGACAGTTTGGTCTGCTTTTGACAAACACATCATTTCTATGATTCAAAGCTGAAAATATTTAGGATGAAATACCCATGGAATGTTCACATAATTAAAAAGAATTTAACTGCTCAGATATTTACATCACTACAATTTCATTCAGTTTGTAACTAGGGTTGGGAATAGAATACAAAATGTTAAACTGGACAGTCAGACGTCACTACTAACCACAGACTCACATTCTTTTGCTATTTATACCCTTTGTTTATTTTTTGCGTTTCCTCAGCTAAGACAGGGACTTTTTGCTTCGAGGCAATTTCACTCTTAGTTTTGGCATGAAAAGCACATTTTTACAGGACTTCTGGAAAATGTTACATGTAACAAATTCTTTGCAAAGAGATGATGGAAACATTTCTACCGGGATTTAATAAATTGTGTGTTAATAATTTGTCACCACTGACCCGAGAGATGCCTGTTCTTCAAAAATATGTCTCAATTGTCCCCAAGATGACAAGGGTAATAAATGACCTTCTGCTCTTCCCAACCCCCAGTCCAATACAATCATCCAAATACGTTATTCCAGTCTTTAAAATATAAATGATTTTCATGATTATTCTGGTAACAGTTCATCTATACTCCAGACCTTCCTGAACTTTCTGAATGATTCATTGATGATTTCTGTCAATATTCTTACCTGAAGAACTTCATTCCGAAAGTCCCCAGGGATTGCAATTAACTACAGTCTCTAGTCAGCCCCCGTATAATTTTGGGGTTTAATTATATCCATTTTATCTAAATCTAAATTTTGGAAAATTCTAAGACTACAATTATTTTTCAAAAACTACCAAAAGCCATAGTGGTATTGTGGTTATAATAAGCTCTAGCACTTATAGATTGAACACAATCTATTTAAAGAGAGACTAAGCATTAATTCCCAGGTCCGTATTCCTCTAACACCTTTGTTAATTATGTTTGCATAAAGAAGTTACCCTATTCAAATCCCAGTTCTTTCTGCAATGGTGTGAACTAGTACTCCCATCTTCACCCACCAGTCCAGGACATTTTTATTTGCTGTCAAGTTCGTTTTTTTTTTTTTTTTTTTAAATTGTACATCATGTAGCCAAATAAAAAATGAATAGAAAGTTATAAATACAACATGAAGAGGAAGGAAAGGCTACTTCCGTTCAGTTTGTGCTTGAATCTACTACCACAGATTGTTCTGACTCAGCTATACAAAGGGCTCCTGTGACAAAAAAAAAAAAAAAAAAAAAAAAAAAAAAAAAAAGTATCCTGGCATTTTCCTTTCAACTGTAGTGAGAATGTACTGAGAACACTGATCACAAGTGTCTCCAGTGAACACTGTACATCCTACCAAATAATTTCTCTAGTTAGAGGCAACATTTTTAGTTGAAAAGATAAAATGATCTTTTATCTCACAAATGTTTGATGGACAGAGGTTTTTTGTCACTACAATGGAAATGCCTCTTTGTCATAAGACAGTAAACAACTATTACTACACTTCCCAACTTTTCGGGGAATGGATAATGAAATCAAGATTCTAATTTACCCTCCTAAAGATATTCAAGCTAATGATTAATTTTTAGTTGACAATTTGTCCATGTTTTATACCCAAAGACAGTGGCTACAAATTGGGTATGTCTTTGTGCTTGAAGCCAAGAGTTCTCTTGACATTTGGAACACTTCTGTATATACTTAATGATATACTTTGGAGATATACCACAGTTTCTAAACACAGTGTTACCATATTTAGATACCTATACATATATAGAAAAGATGATTTATACAAATTTTTGTCCCTAAATCTTGACTCCTGATCATAAGAAATATTGTCTAGAGTTTTCCATTGTAAATATTAAGATATTTTATTAAAGCTTTTTGAAGTATAACACAATTTATACTTCAGAATTTTGGATCAGAGATATTTAGCTTGTATCTCCTTGCATATCTATCTGTGTTATCCTATACAACAAATAAGAGAAACAAGCAGGCTTTTCATAAAATATCTTTCCTGTGATATACAAATTATATAATTTTGTATTTTATTTTTATTACCATTTTATACTAAATTTGGTACCAGATAAATTATTTGACATAAAAGTATGATCTAAAAAATAGATTTTATCAAAATTAAAAGTATTTGACTCCAATATAAATAAGTTTGTTACCATAAAAATTCAAATCTTCATCTTTCAAAACGACCTTTAGAAAGTATAAAAGAGAATACATGGTCGGAAGCAGAGACCTCTTCCTGCTTCCTACATGAGTCTGGCACCTCCAAGGGAGTAGACCGGAACCAGAGACCTCTGCGGTCCAGGCACATGTCTGGGTCTGGGTGCAAGTCTTGGATCTCCGTGGGAGTAGACTGGAGCCAGAGACCTTTACAGGACAAGATCCAAGCCAGGGACCTTTGCGGGAACAAATGTGCCCAGACCAGTGAGCTGGCCCAGACCAGGGACATTTACGGAAACAGATCTGAGCCAGTAACCTAGACTAGAGCAGGCCTCAGACCGCAACTCCACAAAAGCAAGTACAAGGAAGCAACTGCTGAGAGAGTAGGCCAGACCAGAGACCTCTGTAGGTCCAGGCGTAAGTCTGCGACCTCCAAGGGAGTAGACCAGAACCAGAGACCTCTTCTAGTATGGGCGTGAGTCTGGCACACCCTAGAGAGTAGGCTGGAACCAGAGATCTGTAGATCCTGGCATGAATCTGAAACCTCCGAGGAAGTGGGCCTGAGCCAGACCTCTACCAGAGCAAGCCCAAGGCAGCAATCTCAGCAGAAAGAGCCCTAATCAAGCAATCTCCCTGGAAGCAGACTTGAATGACCCCTGGTATTACAGAGGGAACCTCACAAATGCAGAACGACCCCCAGGAACAAGGAGTAACCAACAAGGAACAAGGAACAAGGATAACAGGAACTGTGGCCCTGACAGCACCACAAGGAGCAACCATCTGAGCCTTGGAGCCACTGGCACCTGTAAGACTGATCACCAGAGTCATAGACAGCCCCAACTACACCAATTAGAGGGAAAGATGGGTAGACAAGGTAAGAACACACTCAACATCACAAAGAGCAACAGGACACCACTAAAAACTAGTGGGCTTAAAGCAGCAAGACTTGAACAACAAAATATAGATGAAGCAGAAGAAATTGCCCTAAAAATAACTTTAGGTGAATGTTTGAGGCTGTCAAAATGGAAATAAAAAATTCCCTGAAAGAGATAGAGAAAAAGACAAACAAAAAATTAGAGGACATCAACAAATCCCTTAAAGTAAACCAAGAAAAAGCAATTAAAGATATGAAAGAAACATTTTAAGACTTGAAAACTGAAATAGATACAAAAAAAAAAACCCACACGAGCCAAGGAAATTAAAGAAACAGAAATCATGAGAAAATGATCAGGAGCCATAAATCCCAGCATAAACAGCAGAATACAATAGATGGAAAGGAGAATCTGAAGCACTGAAGATGCAATAGATGAAATAGACTCATTGATCAAATAAAACATTGAATCTAACAAAAGCTTAACAAAAAAATATCCAGGAAGTATGGGATACCATGAAAAACCAAACCTAAGAATAATAGTTATAGAAGAAGGAGGAGCAGTTCAACTCAAAAGCACAGAAAATATATTTAACAAAATCATAGAAGAAAGCTTTCCCAACCAAAAGAAAGATATGCCTATGGAGATACAAGAAGCTTACAGAACACCAAATAGACACCAAATAGAACACCAAATAGACTGGATCAAAAAAAGTTCCCTTGCCACGTAATAATCAAAACACTAAACATACAGAGTAAAGGAAGAATATTAAGAGCTGCAAAGGAAAAAGGCAGACCAATCAGAATTACACCTGACTTCTCATTGGAAACAATGAAATCCAGAAGGTCCTGGTATGCAGTATGCAGACATTAAAAAACCACGGTTGCCAGCCCAGACTACTATACCCAGCAAAACTTTCAATCACCAGAGACAGACAAAACAAGATATTCCAAGTCAGAACCATATATAACCAATACCTAGCCACAAATCCAGCACTACATGAAGTACTAGAAGGAAATCTCCAACCCAAAGAAATTGGCCACATCAACAAAAACATAGACAATAGATGATCTCACAGCAGCAAATCCCAAAGAAGGGGAAAACACACAAAATAGCATCACCAGCAATAAAAACTAAAATAACAGGAGATAGCAATTACTGTTCATTAATATCTCCTAATATAAATGGATTCAACTATAGAGATATAGGCTAACAGATTGCATAGGAAAACAGAACCATCCTTCTCCTGCATACAAGAAACACACCTCAGCCTCAAAGACAGACATATCCTCAGAGTAAAGGGTTGCGAAAAAAGTTTCCAACCAAGTGGACCAAAGAAACAAGCTGGTGTAGCTGTCCTAATATCTAACAAAATAGATGTGAAACTAAAATCAATCAAATGAGACAAAGAAGGACATTTCATATTAGTCACTGAAAAAAATCCATCAAGAGTAAATCTCAATACTGAACACCTATGCCCCCAATACAAGGCCAACCTCATATGTAAAAGGAACACTTCTAAAGCTTAAATCACACATTACACCCCACAGACTAGTAGTAGGAGACTTCAACACTCCACTCTCATCATTGGACAAGTCTGTCAGACAAAAAATTAACAGAGAAATAAAGGAACTAACAAATGTTATACTCAAATGGACTTATGGTGTGGGACAGTTCTGTATTCTGTCAATTATGTTTTACATAAACACTCATTGGCCAGTACCCAGGCAGGAAGTATAGGCAGGACAACCAGACAGGAAGTAGTGGTGGGTCAATGAGAACAGGAGAATTCTGGAAAGGAGGAAGCCCATTCCTCCACAGTCCTGTCCAGACACCAAAGAAGCAGAATGTGACCTGTCCTGCTGAAAAAGGTACTGAGCTGTGTGGGTAACATATACTAGAATAATGGGTTAATATAAGTTATAAGAGCTAATATGAAGCCTGAGTTAATGGGCCAATCCATTTATAACTTGTGGAGACCTCTGTGTGATTTCCTTTGGGACTTGCCGGCTGTGGAAACTGGGCAGGACAGAAACCCCAACAATCAGGCCCTCATGATACAGACTTAACAGACATATATAGAACATTCCATCCAAATGTAAAAGAATATATCTTCTTCTCAGTATCTCATGGAACCTTCTTAAAAAAAATTGACCACATACTAAGTAACAAAACAAACTTCAACAGATACAAAAAGATTGGGATAACCCATATATCTTATTAGATCACAATGGCTTAAAATTAGAATTTAACAGCAACACTAATTCCAGAAAGCCCACAAACACGTGGAAATTAAACAATGCTAACATGAATCATAATGTGTCAAGGAAGAAATAAAGGAAGAAATTAAAGACTTCCTAAAATTCAAAGAAAATGACCACACAACTTCCCAAATTCATGGAACACAATGAAAGCAGTATTAAGAGGAAAGTTCATATCACTACATGTCTACAAAAGGAAGCTGGAAAATCCCACACTAGTGAATTAACAGAACATTTGAAAACTTTAGAACAACAACAACAAAAAAAAACTCACCCAGGATAACTACATGGCAGGAAATAATCAAATTGAGAGCTGAAATCAACAAAATAGTAACAAAGAAAACAATACAAAGAATCAATGAGACAAAGAGCTGGTTCTTTGAGAAAATCAACAAAATAGACAAGCCTTTGTCCAAACTAACCAAAAGGCAGAGATAGAAAAACAAAATCAAAATTAACAAAATCAGAAATGAAAAGAGGGATATAACAACAGACACACACACAAAAAAAAGCAGGGGAATCATTAGGTAATACTTCAAAAGCCAACAAAAATAGAAAACATAAAACAAATAGACAACTTTCTGGATAAATAACACTTACCAAAATTAAATCTAGACTAGACAAGCAAATTAAGTAGATCTATAACTGCTAAAGAAAAAGAAACAGTCATCAAAAGTCTCCCAATCAAAAAACAGTCTAGAACCAGATGGTAGATGGTTTCTGCTCAGAATTCTACAAGATTTTCAAAGAAGAACCAATAGCAATACTCCTCAAAATGTCCTACACAATAGAAAGTGAAGGAACATTGCCAAACTTTTTTTTGAGACTATAATTATCCTGATACCCAAACCACATAAAGACATTGCTAAGAAAGAAAATTACAGACCAATCTCACTCATGAACATTGATGCAAAACACTAAATAAAATACTAACGAAGAGAATCTAAGAACATATCAAAACCATTATCTACCATGATCAAGTCTGCTTCACCCCAGAGATGCAGGGATGGTTCAGCATATGAAAATCTGTCAATGTAATCCACCATATAAACAAACTGAAAAATGAAAACCACATGATCATCTCATTAGATGATTAAAAGGTCTTTTACAAAATACATATCCCTTCATGATAAATGTCTTAGAGAGAGCAGCAATACAAGGAACATATCAAAACATAATAAAAACAATATACAACAAGCTAAAAACCAACATAAAACTAAATCAAGAGAAACTCACAGTGATCTCACTGAAATCAGGAACAAGACAAGGTTATCCACTATCTCTATACCTATTCAATATAGTTCTTGAGGTCCTAGCTAGAGCAATAAGACACCAAAAGGAGATCAAGGGATACAAATTGAAAAAGAAGAAGTCAAATTCTCACTATTTTACAATGATACGAGCTTACATAAGCGACCCAAAAAATTCTACCAAGGAACTTCTACAACTCATAAATACTTTCAGTAATGTAGCAGGATACAAAATTAACTTTAAAAAATCAGTACCCCTCCTTTACATAGATAATAAATTGGCTGAGAAAGAAATCAGAGAAACAATACCCTTCACAATAACCACAAATGGCATAAAATAACTTGGAGTAACTCTAACCAAACAAGTGGAAGACCTATATGACAAAAACTTTAAATTTTTAAAGAAAGAAATTGAAGAAGACCCCAGAAAGTGAAAAGACCCCCATGCTCTTGGGTACGTAGAATCAACATAGTAAAAATGGTAATCTTACCAAAGCAATCTACAGATTCAATACAAAGCTTATCAAAATCCTAGCAAAATTCTTCACCTTGAAAGAATAGTACTCAACTTCATATGGAAAGCCAAAAAATTCCAGGATAGCCAAAACAATCCTGTACAATAAAGAAACTTCTGGAGGCATCACAAACCCTGACTTCAAACTCTACTACAAAGCTACAGTACTGAAAACACCCCGATATTGGCATAACAACAGACTGGAGGACCAATGGAACAGAATTGAAGACCCAGATATTAATCCACACAACTATGAATACCTGATTTTTGACAAAGAAGCAAAAAATACAAAATGAAAAAAGAAAGCATATTTAACAAATGGTTTTGGCATAACTGAATATCAACATGTAACAGAATGAAAATAGATTCATGTCTATCACCATGCACAAAACTCAAGTCCAAATGGATCAAAAATCATCTCCCACATGAACCTAATCTGCATGGGAAGTAGAAAAGGACAAGATCTTCTGAGTAAATTGGCAGCATCGGGGAGGGGAGGGAGAAGGAGGGAAACAGAGAAAAATGTACAGCTAAATACAATCAATAAAAAAGGAAAAAAACTACCTATTAAAAGAAAGAATACACAATGAAAAAATAGTTCCAACTAACTGATAACACATCTGGCATGTAATCAAACTTTACTTGGACCCCCAGTTCCCAAATAATGACACAAAGACTTATTAATTATAAAAGCTTGGCCTGAGCTTAGGCTTGCTCCCTACTAGCTCTTAAAACTTAAATTAACCCATTAACCTACATTCTGCCACTTGACTTGTTACTGTCTTTTCAAGCTGCCCATCCAACTTCTTTGTGTCTCACTGATGATTCTGCCTCTCTTCTTCTCAATATTACTATCTCTTCACAGAAGTCCCACCTATACACTCCTGCCTAGCTATTGGTTGTCAGCTCTTTATTAAACCAATCAGAAGGTATCTTGGCAGAGACACAGCTTTAAAATTTACAAAAAGATTATCCCTTAATAAGCATATGTAAAGAACTCTCAAAATCTAACATTAAAATTAAAAGGTAATTATTAAAGGAGTAAAATAATAAAGAGCTAGTTCATACAACACAGGACATGAATAGAAGGACACATAAAAATATGTTCCTCATCAATAGCTATGAGACAAATTCAGGACAACCATACCTTTGGTGATAAATATGTTCATCAGAATGGCTAAAGTTTTTAAATTTCCCAAGATGAAATGCTGGCCAAATATAGAGAAAATTAAATCTCTTGTTCTTTGCTAATGAGAATATAAAATGATAGAATCAATCTGAAGAACAAATACTTTCATAGAATACAAAACAGACAAGAGCCATACAACCTAACAAGGGTACTTTATGCATTATTTTATGTAATAAATGAAAACCTGTACTTCATTATAAAATATGAATATTACTAAATTTGTAATAGTTAAAAATTGATAAGATAAAAACACCCTCTGATAGTTGAATGGCTAAACAAGATATTATGCATTCAAAACCATTATATATTACTCATCAATAATGCAATAAGTTATTGACATACTCAGTATTTTGCATAAATATAAGGACATTATGCTGAGTGCAAAACCCAATTAGTTAACTGAACAATCAAATAAAAAAGGTTACATACTATATATTTCATTAATCTAACAATCTCAGAAAGGCAGATTCTTAGAAATGGAATAGAGATCAAAGGTTATCAACTAATGAGGATATTGGAAAGAAAGAGAGAGGATAAATGTAACTATGAGGAAATGGCATAAAAGATACTTTTTTAGTGATTCAATGGCTGGTTGTCATGACTGAAGTAGTTGTTGCAGAGAACTACAAATGTGATAAAATGATATAGAAGAATAGATATATAATAAGATTCTAACTTCTTGTGCTTTGTGTTGTCCTTTATTGATGTGAGAAAAAGGCACTAGGGGGATAAATTGAATTCATGTCATATGGGAAACACCTGTACTGTTTTTCCAAATCCCTACAAATCCATAACTATTTCAAAATCATTTAATAATTTACCAGAAATCACATTGCTAAGTGATAATTACTTGGTTGTACTAATTTCTCTTTGATTTGACTGTAGGCTCATCAAACTTAGCACACAGACTTGGCATATTTTAACATTCAGATGCAGTGTTAACTGGTCCTCTCATACATGTGGCTACCTCATTCAGTCCCTCATCCTCATTCACTTCTAATATCAGAAGCACTGTTATGGCAGCATACATTAGACATTGTCTTCCCCAGGTTTAGTATATTCCACCTAGGGCTTTGTTTCCCACTTGCTATTATCAGTAGTAGAACTAGAACTAGGCTGCCTAATCAATAACTTTACCCTCTGTCAGTCATGACTGACTTGGCAGGGGAATATGACTCATACTCAATATTCTATTTCCTGATGAAATCAGTAAATTCAGTGTTGATTTCTTTACAGATTTTAAGTGTCTTTTTGTATGGATAGAGTGACCCAATAATTAAACTAACAAGGCAGTATCACACTTGAACTATTAAATTTTTACTGTTAATAAATTAATATATCAAAAATTAATCTCTTTATTATTAATTTTCTTTGCCCAATTTTTATTGCATTAGACAGGTTTTTGTCATGTGTGCCTGATTTTCTGGTACTTGTGATGTAGCCCAGGCTGTCTTTATTATTTTATTTTATTTTTGGTTTTTCGAGACAGGGTTTCTCTGTAGCTTTGGAGCCTGTCCTGAAACTAGGTCTTGTATACCAGGCTGGTCTCGAACTCACAGAGATCTGCCTGCCTCTGCCTCCCGAGTGCTGGGATTAAAGGTGTGCGCCACCGCCGCCCGGCTCCCAGGCTGTCTTTAAACCCACAGCAAAGATGTTTCATGTTCCCAAGTGCTAGGATTATAGCCTTGTAGCACCAAATACTACTTTCTCTTTTCCTTACATTAATGTGATGTTAGACCCTGCAGGATCTCTGTTACCTATATCCCAAGGTTATGATGATCTAAATGATAAAATAATATAATAGGTACTATAGTTTAATTTTCTAACTTGGTCATCTGAAAAATTGAATTTAAATAATAAGTTCCTCCATTTCTCATGCATGAAGAGACTAGATATGAATAATATAAATGTATAAAATTGCAGGCATTTGACAATTTACTCATAAAAATTCTAATTTCATATGATTGAATTAAGTCATTGAGCTTGATTAACAGTTAGTGTATTTGTGATAAACCAGTTACTTGATTAGTGAGAGATTATTTATTTATATTGCCAAACTATTTTCCACAGAGGTCATACCATTTTGCAAGCCTGCCAACAGTGTAGAAGTGTCCTCATTTCTCCATCTCCCTGCCAAACTTGTTTTGTTGACTATGATGATAACATTGGCAAGCATACCTATCACAGTAGTTATTAAATGAAATTTCATGTGGTTTTGATATCTATCATTGAACAACTGTATTAAGTTTACATATGCTTACTGAACAGTTAAATATCATTTTTAAAGAAATATATACTAGAAATTTTATGACCATTTTAATTGAAGTACTGAATTTTGTTGTAGAGTAAGATGGTAAAAGTCTAGAAATTCTGAATATTATATCTTTGTCAATTATGTATTGACATAGGGTTTTATTGTTGATTAAATCCAACAGGTTTTGTTTTGTGTGTTTTGTTTTGTTTGTTCCTATTGCTTTGGTTGTTGTACCTAAGAATTCGAACTTGTAAATACTTTTAGGAATAGAGACACTTTTGGCCCTTTTATTTAGATCACTGATCTCTTTTGAGTTAACTTTATACAAAGCATGGGTTATGAATTTTGAAGCCTGTCAAAGGTGCAACAATTTCATGTTTAAACCATTGGGTAAATTGTTACCCAAACATAAAAGATACCCAAAACACTGGGAGTGTGAACTTCAAATTTAGCTCAACACTAAAGCAGATTTAGATGTAGGTTTGATGACTGTAAGACTTGGTATTAGTGAATGCTGCCTAAAATTACATCATATTGAAGTAGGTGAAACATTTAAAGTGGCGAGCACTACACTTGTGCTTTTATTTTGAAGAGCATGTAGGCATGGGCATATCTGATCAAGTTGTATCTAATACTATGACATACATAAACTTACTTGTTGGCCTGTCCTACAAGACTATAGTCTCAACAAGGAAGTTCCAGATCATGCTGTGATTTTAAACAAGGCCTCCATGTTTCCACAGAACTCTTTCTTTTAGTGCCACTGGCCATCACAATGCATCACTTGATGTTTAACACCATCCTCTGCAGAAGCCAGTAGAAATATTTTATCTTTTCATATATAAGAAAATTTAATATCCATTAATTTATGTTTTTCTAAAGTCACATGGGAAAAAGAATTCAAAGTAATCACAGCCACTTCGTGGAGTCCTGGCCCATTTTCTTTTCCTTCCCAGTCAAGTCTTTCCCCTGCGATTCTAAAGAAAATTCAGGAAAGCTTTTTCTTTTTTGTTAGAACGTTGTTTTAACTCATTACTAAAAACCATGTCTAAGAAGTGCAAAAAAGTCACAAAACACCACTTTCCCTCTCAATGAAGTGTGCAGCATGTATTTATAAGCTTTTAGTATAATAATTTTATAACCAAACAGCTGCTGGAACGATGAATTTTTATGACCAGTGTCTCAGTTGGCGTTTTTTCTCCTAAATATGGCAAAATAAACTTTTTTGTGATACAATTCATCTAACTCAGATGCATTTAATAGAATCATCAGCAAAAAGAGAATCCACGAGATAAAAACAACATGGCTCGCAGGAAGAAATTAAAAAAAAAATGCATATTGGTTAATTTACTGTTTTTACTCTTGCATTCCTGGTGGTTCATGTAATAGGGTTTTTTCCATATTGTTTAAACAAATAACAACCAGGACATTTTTAAAGTCACTTGGGATAAATATTTGTTCCCTGTTCATCATGAAATCAAAATAATGTGTACTTTTCACATGGGTGACATTGTGAGATATATATATATATATATATATATATATATATATATATATGACAGAATATATTAATAAGACTTAATATTAGCTTTAATTTATAACCAACAAAACTAGTGGAAATGTATGCAACTCAGAATAGACAAGTATACACTGATGCCAAGGCAATGAGATACCCTGTGAAGTAATAAATTTCCTCTCTCCAGAGTTTCTGCATCACAGGCTCAACCTGGCCTTACCTTCCACAGCAGGGTGACAATAAGGACTGATACATGACCAGAAAGTAGGAGTAAATTGTATTTAAGAGTCTTCAATTTTAACCTTAAGTCTGAAATAACACAGTTTATAGTTAAAGCTGTAAAATGAACCCCTTATCAATGCATCCACTTGTTCTTGTGTTAATGTTTTTCTGTGCTTTTGATTTTTCTTCCCCTCATTATTCATAGGCTCCTCTGTAACATTTGCCTGCCTTGTTGAATAAAGTACTTTCTCCAAGAGAAATAGCCTGAACTTCTTTTTATAATGGAAAATCCATTCAAAATATATCCTTTAGTTATTCCTAGTGACTTTTTTTTGTTTTTCTTCATTAAATACTTTTCTAGCATTTGATAGAAATACACTGCTAAAATGTCCTACACTCAAATCATATCATAATAATATTACTGATTATAGGATTATATTGAAAATTGAAATATGGTATCATTAGCAACTGAAAATTCAATTAACAAACGTAAAATAATTTTTAAGGAAAGTTAAAGTCTTTCTTGGCACTGATCAACACAAATTAAATAGGATTCCAATACGCTCACAATGTGTTTTCTAGAAAGTGAAGAAGTTAATTGTAAAATAAAAGGCATTTCCTAAAGAATGTTTCATCTTTTTTACATTGAACCACATTTACAATGGCAGGAGGCCATAATATTGAACTTTCAGATAAGGAAAGAATTGATCAAGTGTTCAGAAAGAATTTTCCTTAATTGTTGGCAGTTTGAGCACCGTATGTCATTATGTTTAGATTTATTGACTTTATTTGATAAATTAAGATGATTAATATGAGCTAAATTTCATAAAAATTATCATAAATTCATCTATAGAAAATTGGCTGAAAAATTCCTTATGACTATATTTTATATAACCGAGCCCAGACATTTGGAGGACATGCTTTTTTTAATTTGTCACATGAGAATTATTGCTATTTTAGCAACATTCACTTTTCTAATTGAACGACTAATCTCATCTTCATTGTCACTTATGGTAATACATACATTTTATTAGTGTCTCTGAGTGACCTGAGTTTCTTTTTCACATAAATCCCTTAAGCTTTGTTTCTAGTGAAATGTCGTGTTTCTAATGGATCCAGATTTCAAAGGAATAGAACATCTGGTGAAGATGTATGATTCCCATGTAGAAACTGACATCACTAGATCCATGCTCTCTAACATCTCCTTTTCTCTAAAGAATACATCATCATCCCTCATCTAGAAATACCAAAGTGATTCTTAAAGTTCAAGATTATTAATAATGTGGACAGCATCACCAAATGTTTGTAGGAAAGTAAGCTATCTTCTTGTGCTGCTGTAGCAAAATGTTAAATTGTCTAAAATATAGAAATGCATTTACTAACAGTTCCACTGCCTAAACTTCCAACAGATTCTGGCTAGGTCTCCTGCTGAAGTCTTTCTTCCAGGGAAGGACTGGAGAGAATCTGTATCTCTTAGCACTCATAATGGATCAAATTCTTTGACTTCTCACCAATTTCTCTGTAGCATGAATTAAAATCATGGGAAGACAGCTGTCAATTTTACTGATTAAATAGAAATATTACTTCTGCTTTTATGTACCAAATACCTACTTACTCCTAAAATTCACATGTTAAAACTCTGTCCCAGTGTGTTAGCATATGGTGATGAGACCTTTGGAAAATAATGAGGTTTAGATGAAGCCCCATTTCATGTCATCTGCCTCAACTTCTGCAAATCCCACATAATGCTTAACAGGAAAAGTTAGTGCTTACACTATTAGTAAGCAAAACATTAGTGTGAGAGTTGAGCAAATTAAAAAAAAATCAAATCTTTCTTGGCTAGAGAGATTGCTCAGTAGTTAAGAGCATTTATTCTCTTTCAGAGAATTCAGGTTTTGTTCTTAAAACACACCTGTGACTTCAGCTCCAGGGAACCAGACACCCTATTCTGGTATTTCATGAAAATGAACACACATGGCATATATACACATAGATAAAATAACTAAAATAAATCAGCAGATAATCAAATGATCTGAAGTCTAATTCATGACATTATTTTAATGAATGTGTGGTTACTTCATAAGAGTGAACAGTGTTATTGATAAACAATTGAACAAAGGACAAAACAGAACTAAAAATCAAGTTCCTACTTCAGTGTTGCTCCTATTCCTCAGTGTGCAGTCTTTGAGATTACAAAGATTTGAAAGGCATGTCTAGTTCTAGTAGCTCTAGCTGTAAAGGAAAGCCATTGGTTCCTGTAACAAAACGTTCTCAACTTGTCTTTCGACTTTCAAACAGGACTTTCCTGGCCAGGCCAGATGTCACTAGCAGAACTCACTAGTGTCTGATGTTCTCAACTCTGTCTCATTGGTGTTTGCTTCAGTAACTTTCTGTACTTGGAGCACGCATTGGCTCAGTGCCTCCTTGACCTGCCTCTGTTCCACATTCATATGAAATAGAGAAGGACAAATGCTTTTCCCCATGCCAAAATAGCAAACCATTATGTCCCAAATTTCAGGAAATGTTGCCACTGAATGCCTTGCTTACATTTGGGATCTAGATCCCTTGAAAGAATAATTCTGGCCCAAACAAGCAATATGGTATATTATTGCTAGCCAATGACATTTCAGTGCTGTGACTGGGGATGGGTTTAAACGGCATAGAGAATGGCAAACTTTCACAAAACTGAGGATATGCTTTTGTCTAGAGGAAAAGGAATGGTGCCTGAATGCCCAAAATAAAATTGTAGATGAAATTATTCCATACCTTCCCACTTATATTTTCTTCGCCTTCAGAAAAACTCTTAGAAAAGTAATACACACAGTTATGTGAGTCAAAATGTTTCACTCTTCCCACCTGACATTGGAGCCCAGAAGCTAAACAAAAATCATGCTTTTGGAGTCTGCATTTATTGTCTCTATGGTCGTGTGGATAAATGCAAGTCAGAGGCAGAAGAAGCCACAGAAGTATTCACTCAGTTAGCCATGTGTGCATACATAGAATAAAAACAAACAAAAAGTCCTGTCATAAATGAGATTGTTCTCTGACCTGCACACTGTTGAATGACATGTCACTATAGCATGAGCACCTTCATTTACACACATGACTGTACACACACCCACATGGACACATACACACACATGCACAAGCACACACACACACACACACACACACACATACACACACACACACACACACTGTCCATGCACACAAGACATCTTAATTGCAAGAGTGAAGCTGGGCAATAAAGAGGGGAAGCCTGGCAAAAGGTTACATTTGGACACAAAGTTGCAAGTGGACAACCAAGATAACATTTGTTAGCTATGGGACAAATTGAATGGTGGGTCAGGAACATATGGTGAGAAATATAAATTAGGACTGCATCAACATAGAGAATGAATCTGCTCTACCAGGGAGCTCATTTTCCTGACAGAAATTCTCTCCATCTTAATTATTTATGTCTGTGAATTATTTTAGCTACTGCAGTCTGAGGCCCTTAAAGGGCACCAGCTTCTGATTGACATTCATCCACCACTGTGTTGGGTATCTAACAGATGCTAATAAGGATTGGTGCGATCCAGGGATGTTTCCCTTAAAGACACCTCAGCTGCACATCTATTATCATGGCTCTGTCCTGCCAGAGCTTTGCCATGCCTCATTCTTCACCTAAACGAATTTTGCTACCACTTGATGCAATTTGACCTGTAGAGATGGAGATAAACTCGGTGTCTGGACAAGTACTGATTTGTGGCAAGATTCTGATGTTTTCTGGAATTATGCCAGAATCTAAATTAGCTGGGATATGCCGTACATTAATAGTTTTATGCATTCTCTGGGCAACTGGGCAAAGAATGGTCACACTTCAGTGCTGGCTAAATAGCTTCAGATATTTAAGTACTGTCAGTTTAATGCTTTCTTTATTCCTTTTTATTTGTAATTTTGAGATAGGGTCTTATGTTGTCCATGCCAAGCTCACACAAAGTGCGTATCTGAGGACAGCTTTGGACATTTGATTTTCCATCCTTTACCTCCTGAATTCTAAAATTATACATATGTACCACCATGCCATGCTGCTTAATTATTTGTTTGCTTATATGTCTGCTTGTTCATTCATTTGCAGTATTTGTGATTGAACCTGGAACCTCATATATTCTAGGGGAGCACTCTCCAGCTGACTGGTCTTGACAACCCTCTCTTTGTTACTCTGACATACCTGCTCAGATGGACTTTAGTTGTGATCCCTCTACCTTGGTTCCAGAGAAGGTGGGATTACCAGTCTGTGCCACTAGGGCTTGATCTTCTTTCTGTTCAATTACACTGGGAAATGTTTTCTTTTTTTCCATTTTAATAAGACAAACGCGGAAACTTTCCTATGTATTTGTATCACTTACTTACGAGATCAACATTTGGCCTCTGGCAAAGCAGTATATGATGGCTGGCTACTTATTTTTATGCTTTTAATAGTTGGTTTAAAAGATATAAATAGTGCATCCCCATTTCCCTTTTTGTTATCATGGAACCCATTTTTCCCTTTACCGTAAAGACTGCCATAGCCAGTTGGTTCTGCAAGGGATAAATATAAAGACAACCCTGATAGTTCCTTTCATCCATCATCTGACAAAATTTTACCAAATGTTTGAAAAAATACTAGATGAGGAGAGTGCAGTATAGATTTTGAGGGTTGTAGAATACAAAAATAAATGAATAAAATATTAACCCTGACTACACATTTATAAATTTTTATGGTGATTTATTTAAGTGGCTCTTCTGCCACAACACTCTAGGACAGAAATGAAAATGTCCCAAAGCTATCAAATCTTCACTTCTCCCCTGATCTTTCTTCCTCACATTTAAGACATCTATTTCCAGAGCATGTCGATACTGAATATTCATTAATTTTCAAAGGCCTGGGTTTTTGCCAGTTTAGATTTATATGATGCTCCATTATACTGTTGAGCAGATTTCACGGCTCTCTAATCAAATTAGCTCATTTCTAAACACAAACATTTTTAGAAGACACTTGCCCAAAGCAATTGTGACTTCATTCTCATCCCGTTTTATTTTTTTTAACTAAAAAAATTGAACAGCAGGTTATTATGTTCAGCATATCACCTGCTGTGCAAAGAGACCAGCACAGGGGAGCTATGGCCAACCTTCCTATAGCAGCTCGTACACACACTAGAGATCAGAGGTTGTTATAGGATCAATATTCAAAACCCCCTGGATTTCAATATTCCTTTATTTGTTATCTTAGCTGCTCACTGTTCGCAGAGTATAGTCATCTTCCACACATTTGCTGCCTCCACGTTAACGGTTGTGAAGTATCTGCTATGATGCACTTTGTCATTTAATATTAACTTTACTATGCAAAACACAGCTACATCCTGACAGGCCCCATAAAAACCCACCCTAAATGAACCAATATATTGGATGCTGTCAACAAAACTAAAGAAATACAGTGCCACTCCACAAAGCTTGCAGAAGCAGCAGAAAAAGGTAAGTGATACAACTTACAAAAAGGAGTCTACAATAACACATCACGTGACAGACAAGCTTTAACTGTTACGGTAAACAACCAACCAGGATAAGCAGTAATAGCAGCAATTAAAATTCAATACACAAAGTAGTTTTAAAATGTGTATAGGGAATGAAATTTTTAACAAGACCTGGCTTCTGCCTTTTGCAAGGTTAGCAAAAGGAAGAAGAAAAGGTGGTAAACTGTAAACAAGATGCATTGTAACTCAGGATATAACAGACACATAAATCCAAGAGTCTGGCAGTCATAGTAGCAGTGAATCACAGACTCTGCGTAACCTGATCAGAGTCCTCATGATCCTGGGATGTGGAATTCTTTTCATGGGGTCCAAAACACAGAACTGTGTACCTGCAATATGGGGCAAAGTATACTCTGAGATCATGACATCTGATGAGGGCTAGAAGATCCAGGGTATGTCCTTCTGTGGCCCTGTGCCCCATTTGTTATGGAAAGAATAAATAAATTCTTCTTCTCTACTCAAGAGCTAATGAAATTCTCAAATAGAATATAGAATATATAAATTAACAGTTGTATAGGCAGGCACTGAAACCGCTACAATGCGACAGTGACTGCCAGATGTTAGGGACTGGACTAGCAAAGGGAATTTTTTTGGCATTCCTTCTGTTCCTTTTTAATTCCTGGACAACAAAATACATCCACTTGTCTTCCACTGCTCATCAACCATTGTCTGTGCCTTAGCTAACAGATATGTCACTAGAGTTTGTAGTTCCACTAATTTTTTTAGCTCTCTCACAAACAGAATCCAGTCCTCTCTGGGTAGATCAGCATCTCCAACTAGAGAAGTGCCAATATCCTAATTCCGGAGAAACTACATTTTAGTATTAACATTTAAAGCATAGAATCATGGGCCTGACTGACTTCTTTCCTATTGGGGGAGTTTCTTTAACACTATAAATATAGAATACACAAAACATTTATATGATGCATATTATTTTTACTTAAAATATATTCAAATATTGTGCAAATTTTAATATAAAATTAAATATCTATCATGGATTTTTCATTTTATGGCAGTGGCTAAATGCATTAAAATATATTTGATACTATCATTGTAAAATCCAGTGTGAATCTTGACAGTTCCATGTGGCTGTTTTGACAGTATAGAAGTTCACTGAGATCCTCAGACTTTAAGTCTGACTAATTTCACTATGAGATTTGAAATTTTTTTAAAAAATATAATAAAAATGTAATGGATTGTTTAAATTTTTAAAAAGAAGTTAGAAAATGTTTTAAAAAATATTTCTGAAGAAAGTTAATGTTAAGATTTTTCTAAAGTAAACTTTACATGATTCTGGGAGAGGTGCAAAGAACACAGGCAGTCCACCTCCTTTCTCCCAGCATTCAGCTTAGTATTCCCCACCTAGCTCTGTTCTGCCCTGCTGTAGGTCCAAAGTAGTTTATTTATTAATTACTAGTAATCACAGCATACAGAGGGAAATCCCACATCACCTCCCCTTTTATGTTTAAATAAAAAAGAAAGGTTTAACTTTAACATAGTAAAATTACATATACAGTTATAATATTTATATCTACTTTATCTTTAATCATAACTAAAGAAAACTATAACTATAACTATATATTCTTCAACTCCATCAAAGATTCCAGAAGGATATAATGTTATGTAAGTAAACAAGAAGTACACTGTAAGCAACTTCCAAAATTCTAGAAATTATAGAGACATTTCGCTTCCTGGACAGTCACCCAAAGTTCTTTTGTAGCATTAGGGCATATGAGCCTACAGGCCCATAGTATCCAGCAGACTTTTCCAGGAAGCAGGAAATTTCAAGGACAGTTCTGCCTATATTGGAAGTTTGTCAGGTACTTTTTTCTGTGCCTTGAAGAACATCTAGAAGACTCTTTCATGAAGCAGGAACCCCAAAGGATTGTCTCACCTTTAGGCAAGTTCATCAGTCATTTCTCTATGGGTCCTACATGTCCAGTTCACATAGCATACCATAGAGAAATTCAAGCAAGAGCAGTTTCTTGCCCAAATGGCTAACAAATTCCATAAGGGATCTCTTCGATGCCCATCTTCTTCTTGAAGAAGATTGGCTCTGCCAGGAGCAGATGTGTCTCACTATCATGAAAAGTCATAAATTCTTCAAACATTTTAAATGTCATATTCTGTAGTCTTTGAAAGGTTTGAAGAATACCTATCTATCTGAAATAAATCTCTGTACATCTAGAAAATCTAACTAACATGACTACATGCTTGACTATTATAGATGACTCTACCTATATTTCATAATTATACATAACATTTTTAAATGAGCTGTACAAACACAGTACCTTAATCAAGAGCAGATACACACACACACACACACACACACACACACACACAGTATAACATAATTGACCTTAAATTTGTGTCAATGAACCATGATCCATACCAATGCAAATCTCTATAGCATATCATCTTTTAAATGTAAACAAATGTTTATAAACACTATTTGAGAATATGGGCATAGTTTCTTCCAATCTCTTTCTGCTGTTTATTGGGCTAAGTAATATTTTGAGTTGCATTCAAGGTATTATTTCAGGAGGTATTGGTCCATTAAACAATATTCATCTGGAAGCAATCCATAGGTTCCTATCCCCTATGGAAACAAAAGAAGAACCTTTTTTCCAAAGCAGCATATCATTAGACCCAAAATCTGAAGTCAAGATACCTTTATAATATGCATGCAGCCCATACAATGAAATGTCTCTCTGTACTTAGCTCCTTCACAGTCAAAAAATTAAAAGAAAACACAATAATATATATAATCCAAACTCTGTGAATTTTCTATCTTTACATGGCTTGTTTTTAGTCTATGACTGTCTGTACTCTGTCTCTTTAAAACTTTACCTTTTAAAAAATACCATTTACTTCTTTTAATAACTTTCTATATTCTTTTTCCTCTCTCTCCCAAGCCTACATATATTTATCCAACATTGTGACCAATTTAGAGGTCTTTTATGTTTGAATCTGTCCTATTGGGTATCTGTAATTCTTTACTGTTCAGGAGTGCTTCTTAAAATGGTAAGCAGTTCTTAAAACTTTAAGTGACACCATTACTAGGGTATATATGTTACTTCCTGTTTGCACAGTTGAGCATGGCAGAGATGCTTGCAGCCCCCAAGAGCCATGCACACAGCCTCATCTCTAAGCATACTGGTCCATGTTGCCACCGAGCAAGCTGTAGCACTTCGCTCACAAACCCCATTTAAATGCTTGGTCACCCAAAGAGCCAGAGGTCACATTGGCAGCTGGGCCCCAGAAAGCCGGCATTTCAAAATGGCTTGGCTTTTTTCCTGCTACCACTGAATCAGGAAATCCTCTATTAAAAGAGTCACAGTGTACTGCCAGCAAAGAAAACCCATTCTGGAAAATAAATGCGACTAAAATTTGTTTTTTAGTGTCTAGAGTTCCTTTTCAAGCCCTCTAGGTATACATGAAGTTAGTCTACCATGTTGGTGCCCCAATTTGTAGTAAGGAGACTGATAGTTAGTTCCTGGCTATTTAGCCCTAAAATAATCACACAAAAACTGTATTATTTAAATCACTACTTGACCCATTAGCTCTGGCTTCTTATTGGCTAACTCTTACATCTTAATTTAATCAATTTCCAATAATCTGTGCATCACCATAAGGTCATGGACTACCAGCAAAGTTTTTAGCACTTCTGTCTCCAGCAGTGGCTCCATGGCTTCTGACTCTGCCTCCTTTCTCCTAGCATTCAGCTTAGTTTCCCCTGCCTATATCTGTTCTGCCCTGCTATAGGTCCAAAGCAGTTTCTTTATTCACTAATGGTAATCACAGCATATAGAGGGAAATCCCACATCAGTTATTTTGCTATTCTCCTAATCTTTCTATCTATTTTTCTCTTCACCCCTTATTCAATGGAAATGTATACCATATCCTAATTCAGAAATGTATCTTGGAAGTATATAACTTCCTTTTAAAACTTTGCAGATTAATTAGTCTTGAATATCAGAGATTTCAGAATTGGAACTTGGAGTAATGCTGGAAAATAATAATAATAAATAGTTATGGTTTTCGGGTTTGTTAAGAGGGAAGAATAAAAATATTTTATGTTATGAGATAAATATGAAACATTGATGACTACCAGAAACTGATACTACAGTTTGGCTAAGGATCTATCAAACATTCATGTCTTCCACACTTGATCCTGAAACCATAATGTTAATAGAAAATCTTAGAGTAAAAGGTAGAGTTGGTGTGAGACCTTTATGTTGCTGAGAGTGTGCCCAAATTGTGCTGTGGGACCTCATGTCTCATTTTTCTTCAATAAGACATGACTTCTACATGCTTACATTTTAAATGGGTTCTTCCTTAGATGAGGACACTGTTTTATAATCTTTCCAAGATGGGGTCCATCTGGTATAAATAAGCCATTGAAGGTTATATCTTTCTTCTGTGTCTAGTCCCACTCTCTTTGATTCCTGGTCCACCATCAGCAGGAAGTCTCCACCACAAAGTCTCACGACCATGAATTCACCATGCTTTGCCCACTACTGTGGATTAAGGCCCTTTGAATCCATGAGCCAAAATAAACTTTTCCCCCATTAAGGTTTATCACTTATTTTCATAATAGCAATATGAAAGTAACAAGCATTGTTCTTTACCTTACAGAAGTATGAGAGAACTTTCCTCCTTGCTCTCACCCATTCTCCGCTCCTACTCTTTCTCTTCCTCACAGTTCTCAAAGGAAAAGATAAAAAACCATCAGCTCAGACAGTTTTCAGTAACATTCTGCAAGATGAATTTGAGGGAAAATATCCCCATCTCCAATGCAAATTAAATATTATACTGTATCTTATGAAATTTATGTGAATAACAGAAATACCACTGTAGATGGAAGTTTCTGTGCCCTCAGGGTAGGCAACCATTCATTCCCAAATAAACACATAGGGGCTTATGTTAATTATAAACTGTTTTGGCTTATTGCTAGCTCTTACAACTTAAATTAACCCATAATTCTTATCTATGTTTAGCCATGTGGCTTGGTACCATTTCTCAGTAAGACATTCTCATCTTGCTTTCTCTGTATCTGACTTGCAGCTGTGTCTCTGTCTTTCCTCTTCCCAGAATTCTTCTATCCCAGGTTGCCCCACCTATACTTCCTGCCTGGATACTGGCCAATCAGCATCTTACTAATGAGTGACAAATCTTTACAGCATACAAAAACATTATCCCACAGCATTCTCCCTTTATTTCTTTTCAAAACAAATTTAATCTTCTTTGTTTAACTTTTTCCCAACTTTTATCTATAACAACTTGTAACCAATACTCTAAATAAAGACAAACATCCATAATCTCTTTTTGGGGGAATGCAGGCATAGTTTTCTAGGCTTCTTTCTGCTGAATTGGGACACTGGAAATCTTTGTGGGACTCAGAAAAATTTAGGATTATGATCAAACTGTAAACCACTACATCATATTGATTCATCTAACAATATTTTGAGTAGTATATGAAGGATAGCCTTATCTTTGAAGTGAGACTTTTGTACACTCAAACCCAGGTCTACATATTCTAGCATACTTATGGCATTATAACTTTAATAGGCATCAATTTGTTCTTTATAAACAGTGATATTAATAGAATCAATTCACCAACTGTGATGACCAAGTTTGATATCATAAGAAAAAGAAGCTCAAGGGTATTTTATGTGACTCATTAAATGTTCAACATGTTATAAAATGCATACTTCAAGGATGATATTGCTGAAAGGTTTGCAAAATTGCACAATGACAAAGATTTCAGAAAATAATTCACATTAAAGTGATTTACTTCTTAAATTTATTTTAGAACTCCCCAACTAAACTCTTATACTCATCCACAGTACATTTATTATAAAGCAAGCATGACTTTCCCATTTGTTAGGTTTCAGACAACATGGTTCAGTGTTTTATACATCTTAATATATTCAGGAAAGCCCAAGAGAAATTGGTGAAAGTTCAAAGAAACCAAATGCAATAAAAGAAAATGACTCTTACAAAGCACTCAGGAAAGCAGGGTTATTGATTCAGCGTCACCCGGGCTGAGCCCTGTGATTCTGTTGGAGCTTCTATGAAAACATAAAACAATCCATGAGCAGAATGCTCAGTGCCTGGGAGAGGCAGATGTCCTCCAAAGACAACTGCATTTGTACAATTTGTAAAACAAATAGAATATCTACATCTGTGTGACTTAGCCAAACTGATATAATACTATTCTCACCTCCCTAACAAATGCAGTAAGTCAGAAACAAGCCTGTGCTAAGCAAAAATTACAGGCATTTGTTTTCTTGAAAGAGCTTAATTCCTTTACAAAATAAGTATAGCTTACAGTGGCTCCAAATGTGTGTACATATATATATTTCCCCAAAGTCAAATTCAAAAGAAACCAAAATCATGTTATGTAATAAATTTTACACATGATAGTAGATCTAAATTTTTACTTTAAAGATGCAATTTTTATCTCTTCTTTTTCTAATTAATTAATTAATTTTACATCCAGTCTGAAGTTTCCTCTTCCTCTTCTCTTCCCATTTCATTTCTGCTCTTTGTTCAAACCACTCATTTTTCTGTTTCTATTCAGAAATGCTCAGGCATCCCATCAGTATCAACAAAGCATGGCATGTCAAGTTGCTCTAGAACTAAGGATCTCCCCTCATATTGCGGCTGGGCAAGGCAATCCAGTATAAGGAATAGGTTCCAAGGAGCCAGCCAAGGCATTATGAGAGCTTCTACTGCCATTGTTAGGAGTCCCATAAACAGACCAAACTAGGCAACTGTCACATATTTGCAAAGGGCTTAGGTCAGTCCCATGCAGGTTTCCTGGTTGTTAGGGCAGATTTTATGAGTTCTTATGAGCTAGATTAGTTGATTCTGTGGGATTTCTTGTAATGTCTTTGAGCTCTCTGGCTCATACACTAAAGACAAGTGAATTTAAGATTTTGTAAGTAGCAGTTGGATAGAACAAGCCAGTTTTCTTAATACTTCCAAGTCTCAGATTGTTTCTAGAGTAATGCACAAAGTGTCTGTGGCCCAGAAATACCCTGAGAGGTGCTTACATTAACCCAAAGGCTATGAAAGAGTCACCAATTTTGGAAATGACCTGTTTTCATATTTTCATTTTTTAAATCCCTATGTTTATATTTGCTTTTTTGTATCTTCATGAATGTTGATTTATTGTAAATATTATTGCACTTAACTTCAAATAAATTTTTCTCTTTTATTATCGAGAGATTAAACTTTACATTCATTTTTCCTGATTTACAGAGCATCTACGCAGGAATTTTTAAACTGTATTTGATCCTCTAGTAGAATTAAATGGCTAAATGTTAAACAGAGTTTTGAAGGCATAAAGTTTATTTTGTATATTGTATGTGTTGGCAAAATTCAACACAAATGATATTCTGGCTATGACAAACAATGCTGCTATGAACATAGTTGAACACATGTCCTTGTGATACTATTGAGCATTCTTTGGGTATATGCCCAAAAGTGGTATTGCTGAGTCTTGAGGAAGGTTGTTTCCTAATTTTCTGAGAAATAAACATACTGGTATCCAAAGGGGATGTACCAGATTGCATTCCTACCAGCAATGAAGGAGTATTCCTTTTACCCTACAACCTCTCCAGTATAATTTGTCATCAAAGCCAGAAACTGGAAACAACCTCAATGCCCCTAGACCAAAGAATGGATAAGGAAAATGTGGTACATTTACACAATGGGGTGCTACACAGCAGAAAAAAACTGACATATTGAAATTTGCAGGCTGTAGTTCCCGGCACCTAGCTAGCTTAACCCCTTTAATAACCACATGGAAATTGTATTAATTAAACACTGCCTGGCCCATTATCTCCAGCCCCTTATTGGCTAACTCTCACATATTAGTTTAACCCATCTCCATTAATGTGTATTACCACTTGACTGGGGCTTACCTGCATGAGTCTAACCAGCATCCGTCTTGGAGAAGAGAGTCATGGTGTCTGCCACACTGCCTTCTTCCTCCCAGCATCCATTTCTGTCTTCCCTGCCTAACAGAGGGATGCCCTATCCAAAGGCCAAGGCTATATCTTTATTCAACCAATGAAAGCAACTCACAAACAGAAGAACCCCCTAAACCAGCAAACAAATGGATGGATCTAGAAAACATCATATTGAGTGAGGTAATCCAGAACCAGAGAGACAAACATCATACCACAAACATCATATCCACTCAGTCATAAGTGGTTTTTAGACAAAAAGAAAAAAAACAGCCTAAAATCCCGGAGAACCTAGACAACAAAGAGAACAATAAGAGAGACATAGATGGATGTAATCTACTTGGAAAATAGAAAAAGACAAGATCTCCTGAGTAAATTGGGAGCATGGGTTCCATGGGAGAGGGTTGATGGGGAGGGGAGATGAAAGGAGGGGTGCAGAGAAAAATGTATGGATTAATAAAATCAACTTAAAAAAAGGTAATGAGAAAAATAAAAAATAAAAATAAATGATGTATATCCATTACATCATTAGATTATTAATTATACTTCACTAGCAGTTACATGTATTCAAGGGCAGGTAGTTCTAAAGCTCAAATAAGTAAGGCCCTATGTATTGTTTTTGCATTATACTACATAATATTAATTGCAAAGCTGTGTCCTATTGTTTGAAAGTATGCACTTTTATTCATAAGTAAATGATGAAATTTCACAATCTTTTAAATGTAGAATAATATTTTATGTATACCAAACTAATAGAATTTAATGGATAAGGCACAGAATGAGATTTTCTGTTTAAGATACAGATATACCATTAGCCAAATTTAAAAGCATTATATTCAAACATAACATTCAACCACAGTCCAGATAGTATGGACACATGACTAGGATTTTTTGCTAATGAAACATGATTTAAGATAATTATTTGGTTATTGTTCACAACCAAGTTCAGGGATGTCAAAATTAAAGTGTAGTGGAGATGTGATCCTAACTTTTCCAGCTGCTGACTCAAAAGCTAAAACACTTCAACAAATATTTGAAAACCTTGAGCCCAAAGACCTCTGCACATTTGTATTGTAATTGGCAGCCAAAACACTAGCATTTACAATTTCCTGAAGTATTTTTAAAGTTGGATTTTTTGCTTTCTGTCTTCCTTCCTTTCTTGTCTTCTTTTAAATCATTCCTCCTCTCTCCTCCTCCTCCTCCCCATCCTTCTCCTTCTCCCTTCCCAAAGTTATTTCATCATAAGTCTATCACGTGGGGAGCAAACCACAGTGGAAACTGTGGTTGGGAGAAGCTGCTTCAGTGGTCAGAAGCACAGACCTGGCATTGCGAGGCAGAGTACAAGACATGAGAATGTCCTGATTCAGGGCACCCTGCATGGGATAAAAAGTAAAATACAGAGAGCATCCCTACAGGGACAAACCTGGGCATGATACACCCACAGCCATAAAGCATCCCCGTGGATTTGAATACTCCTAAGCTGATTTCAAGTCTTAATTAATAGAGGAGGGTCATCTGTCTATGTGTTACTTTCATTGGTTAATAAAGAAACTGCCTTGTCCCTTTAATAGGACAGAAAATTAGGTAGGCAGAGTAGACAGAACAGAATTGTGGGAGAAAGAAAGCAGAGTCAGGCAGATGCCTCAGGCAGTCGCCATGCCTCTCCTCTCCAAGATGGACACAGGCTAAGATCCTTTCTGGTAAGACACCACCTCGTGGTGCTACACAGATTACTAAATATGGGTTAAAGCAAGATATGAGAATTAGCCAATAAGAGGCTGAAACTAATGGGCCAGGAAGTGTTTAATTATTTTTTTCTCATTATTTTTATTAAAAATTTCCATCTCCTCTCCTCCTCCTCCCCCTTCCCTCCCCTCCCTTCCACCCATACCCCCACTCCGCCCCTCTCCAAGCCAAAGAGCCATCAGGGTTCCCTTCACTATGTTAAGTCCAAGGTCCTCCCAGGTCCCCCTAAGTCCAGGAAGGTGAGCAACCAAACTGACAAGGCTCACAGTGAGCCCGTCCATGCTGTAGAGTTCATGCTCATCGCTGTTGTTTAAGGGAGCCATTCTAGGGTTGGCAGAGACTTGACTCTAGAGGGGTTCCCAGGTGTCCAGGAAGACGCCCCCAGCTAGTTCCTTGGGCAGCTGAGGAGAGGGTGCCAGAAATGTCCAGATCCTATTGCCATACTCATGAATATCTTGCCTATCACCATAGAACCTTCACCTGGCATTGGATGGAGAAAATGACAGAGCCCCACATAGGAGAACCGGACTGAGCTCCCAAGGTCCTGATGAGGAGCAAAAGGAGGGAGATCATGAGCAAGGAAGTCCGTACCGTGAGGAGTGCGTTTACCCATTGAGACGGTGGGACAGATCTAACGGGAGACCACCAAGTCCAGTTGGAATGGGACTGATGGAACAGGGGACCAAACTGGACTCTCTGAATGTGGCTGACGGTGGAGGAGGACTGAGAAACCAGGAAGTGTTTAAATGAATACAGTTTCTGTGTAAATTATTTTGGGTAAAGCTAGCCGGGTGGCAGGAAGCGGCCCGCCGATCCTTCTACACTGAATAGATGAGAAGTTTGTCTTGTGACATGCTACAACCCAAGCAGGGTGAGTACGGAATAATACCAAGAGCCAGATGAGACCTTGGATGGTGAATGGAACCCAAGCAGAGTAGGAGAACATACATATGACAAATGAAAGTAGCTTGAGAGAGAAAACATATTAAGTTTTGAAGGGCTTCTCTCCATTAGGAAGACTTTGGCATCCTTTGACTAATAATTTGGAAATACTTTCTTATGAAAGATACTTTGTAGGCTTAATAGTTCATAGAAAAACCATGAAACACAAATCAATCCTTCTTGATGGTACCCATCATGTAGGTCCAGCCTGTCCGTATGTGTGTCGCTTGGGGAGTTAAATAGAATGCCATCTTCTCTTCCTCAGTCTATAAAAGTGGGAAGGAATAAAGACAGATGGAAAAATCTCTGCCTTTCATATACATTGTATAGCAATAGACAATTTCAAGAATCATTTTGGTCATTGTAAAGTTTGACTCTGCTGTGAAGAATGAACAGATGAACCTTTTAGATTAAAATCATTAACCAGTCTTCTAATATTACTAAGCACATACATGCCTTTTATAACTTTTTAATGAGCAAAAGCAGAGCATCTTGACTTATCAAAATGACAATAAATTATAATTTATGCTTTTTGTTCCAAAGATTCTTTTCTTACGTGGTCATTCTATAATCCCCATCATATGGATTACATAAAATGCATGAGATTTTGTTTTGTTTTTTTTCTGTTTTTTGTTTGTTTTGTTTTTAAAAACAAGGTCTCTCTGTGTAGCTGTGGTGCCTGCTCTGGAACTAGTTTTTTTAGACCAGGCTGGCCATGAACTCACAGAGATCCATCTACCTGTGCCTCCCAAGAGCTGGGATTACAGGCATGTGCACCCACACCCAGGCTTTTCTATATTAATAGTAACCTTGTAAATTTAAATTTAAGCTTAAAGGTTCTTTAAATTGAAGAGTAAACCGATCACATTCAAAAACAGGTATCATTTGTGGCCTCAGGAGCTATTGCCTTATAGGTCTTGCCAGCTGCTGATTCACAAACAAGGTCCAGCCCTTTTATACATTTGCTGTGCTAGAATGACAAAGTCTTAAAGGAAAACTGTATTAGATTTCATTATAGATAGCTTCTCATCAACTCAGTCTAGCCCCATCCTTACCTGTGTCCTTATCTTAGAGCCATTTCTTGTATACACACACACACACACACACACACACACACACACACACACACATTCTAGCACTCTAGAATACATTATAGTTGCTTATAAATTAACACAATTGCCAGTGACAAAATTTAATAAACTATGGGAAATTGGGAAGGCCACTAAAAGTACTTGAGTAATTTGAAACTGCATATTATCAACCATATCTGTAGGCAGGGGGCAATTATGTTCACTGATTGCTGAATCTCAGAAGAACAAGTGCTTGGGAAAATAACATGATTGTGTGCCTCTCTGGTCATACCTCTGTGTGTAAAAATATCAATAACTTTTATAGTCTACCAGCTTAGTGTGAAGGCACAAGGTTAATTTCACTGCCCCTCCCCAACTTACTCAGAGACAGATGCTGAGCCACTCATTTCCAAGAATATCTACAGGAAGAAATGGAGCTGACACTGTATTGTTTGATTCATAGAGTCTTAATTACAGGATGTAAAATGTTCTGTAAATGAGCCATTATGCATTTTTTTCCATTTTGTTAGCTATTTCAGTGAATAAAAACCTTTAAAATTGAGCAAATCTTCAGTTAAAGAACTGAGTTACATTTGCTGGAAAATAGTATTATCTAAAGAACAATGCACTGATTTGTGAGCCCTGAAGTCTGAATCCTTTTAGTTCTGTGGACTCACAACATGATCCCTGGACAACTGAGCTCTCAGCTCGCGATTCTTTGCAGCTCATAAAATGAAGACTAAAATCTGCTTCAGATTAAACTGCTGATTCTGTAGATATCAAGCAGTGGTTTGTAAGGGACAGTGAGCTTCCAGAAGCAAATAAAGAAAAGCAAAAACAAGCATGTGGTTTTAGAATTGTTGCTAAATTTTTTCATTACTTTAGCTGATACTTTTCTTAATAAGAATTTATATGTGAATGTATTTGGAAAAATAAAGCCAAGCTAAAATTCTATTCATTAATTAATTACAATTGACACTTTTAAAAGAATTTGCCAATATTTTGACTTTTGTTGCAGGCTACAGAAAACTACTTCCTTTCTTACTCTTATAGGCATCTTTATCAGCCCAGCACACATTCTACCTTTCTTAGGTTAAAACGAGAGAAGAAGAGGAAAGGAAAGAAATATTCTCAATGTGGTTGTTTAGGCTATAGACACCCTTCAAAATATTTTACATTTTCATTTGCTGTTTGAACTTGCAAAGTATATTACACAATGTAGTCTGATCCTACACAACTGAGGGGAAGGTAGCCTTCTGAATAAGGCATAAAAGGCAACTGAAATCTTAAATCTGATTTCTCCAGATGGGTAACCTGAGTGGAAAGGAAGGTAGCCATGCTTATCACATGGTATAGAGCATCCCTTAAGAGGCGCTTGTCCCCACCACCCTAAGTCGGCTCGCTGTCAAGCTCATCATGAGGTACTGTAACTAAGACTTGGGAGATTACATAATTTCTGGGGGAAAATGAACTTGCTTTTGGCTTCTTTTTCATTTCCTTTTTATAGGTTTATCGCAGTGAAGGATAATTAGTAGTGCATGGCATCAGTCTGAGCAGCTGAAGATAAAGGATTAGTATTAAAGAATTCAAGGCATATATTATATTATAAGATGACTAAAATAGTGATATGCCATAATTCACACCCACAAGTGTCTATATTTAACTATCAGAAATAGAAAAAAATAATTGCATTGTTGGAAATTCCTGGGTATTTCATGTCTTCATTCAAACTATTCAGACTAATATAACCTTAAGAGGAAATGAGGAAGAATACATATTTTGGTGGTGGTGGATGATGATTGATCCCCTCACTTAGACAAACTGAGTCCACATGTGCATTATATAATTACTCTGTTTGTCTTCTCATTCTTTTTTCCTTAATTTATACTTATGGACTAAAAAGATCCTCTCATAAAAGATACAGTGACAGAATACAGTCAGAATAATTTCTGGAGTCAGTATCTAGCAATGACATCTGCCAAAAGGCACGTCCCATGCTCTATCATCTTGAGCTACAAGATGGCTTTTCTCATGCCATCACTAAGACTTCTCATCTAGGCTTCATACTAAGGAACACCAGTCCACAACCTCCCTTCTGCCATCACACTTTCCTGCCTTTTTTAATGGATGTGTTGTGCATGTATCCCAAACCCAAATTTATACATTAATGCTCTATAACTCAGAGTGAGATCATATGTAGCAATAATGTCATTGATGAGATAAACCAATCGAGGGGACTCTAATCTAATACCATTCGCATCTTTGTAAGAGGAGACTTTGACACATCCAAAAGGGGATACACCAGAAACCCCAAAACAAATGTGTACCACATGCACACAGAAAGGGGATACACCAGAAACCCCAAAACAAATGTGTGCCACATGCACACAGAATGAAGGCATCCAACATTCAAGCCAAACAAGTCTTAGAAAAAAAAAATCAAACCATGGACCCTTTAATCTTGTATACCTGTTCCTCAGAACTATGACAGAATCTATTTTTGTTGAGTGGAAACAATTAGTATTCGATGTATTTTTACAACAGCCCTAGAATAGCCACACAGCATTCTACAAACACATTTTGATGCTGTAATGTGGGTTCTTCTCTCACTGAGATTATCTAGTTAATGAGAAGTTTGCCTAAGCCAAGAGAAAACAAGAAGAATCATTGAAAGGAGTCTTTAGAATCTTTATCATCATTTCTTTCTCTACAGGAAAGCACCAAATGTTGATGACACAGTGGGAAGGGACAGATCAAGGGACCCAGCCATAGGAGATCCAGGAGCAGTTCTTAGGAGCCATGATTGTGGTCAAGGCCCTTGCTTGGGTCAAGGTCCTAGCTGGGCCAAGGATATGGGGATCCTGGAGGTAAGGACGAAGACAAGGAGTGCATTCTTTTCAAAAACCTGGGCTGCCTGGCTAATGACATGAAGATCAAGTCCCTGGAGGAGATCTGTCTGTTCTCCCTGCCCATTAAGGAATCAGAGATTATTGACATTTTCCTGAGTGCATTTACAAATGATGAGGCTCTAAAGATCATGCCAGTGCAGAAGCAGATTGAGGCTAGCCAGCAGACAAGGTTCAAGATTTTTGCCACTACTGGCACTACAATGGTCATGTTGGTCTTGGCGTGAAGTTCTCCAAGGAGTTAGCCACTGCCATTGAGGGGTATCATCTTAGTCAAGCTTCCCATAATCTCTGTGAAAAGAGGTTGCTGGGGTAACAAAATAGGCAAGCCTCACCTTGTTCCATACAAGGTAACAGGCTACTATGGCTCTGTGTTGGTGCATCTCATCCCTGCCCCCAGAAGTACTGACACTGTTTCTGCTTCTGTGTCCAAGAAGATACTGATAATGGCTGGTATGGGTGACTGCTACACATTAGCCAAGGACTGCACTGCCAGCTTGGGCAACTTTGCTAAGGCCACCTTTAATGCCTTCTCCAAGACCTACAGCTACCTTACCCCCAACCTTTGGAAAGATACTACATTCCCCAAGTCTCCTTAACAGGGATTCACTAATCAACTTATGAAAGCCTACACAAGAGTCTTTGTTCAGAGGACCCAGTCTTCAACTTCTTTAGAATTTTATACATACATACAATGAAAAATGATCATATTCATCCCCATTTCCTTGCTTCAACTTCCCCCATCCGTCTCTCAATTTCATATCCTCTCTGCTTTTTTTCTTGAATAACCCACTAAGTCCACACTCACAAGGAGGAACATATTATTCTAGAAGAAAGTAGTAACTCTTCCGCTCTTAATCAAAAAACGTTTCTCCCCTGAACACATACAGGAAGTCACAGTTAGTAGTTCAAATCATCTTAATAGGGAAACAGTGTTTAGATTCCTACACTTAGATACATGATCTCACTGGTAGGGAAGTTAGGCCAGACAAGAAACTAAATAATCCCAGGGAAAGAGTAGGATTAGTTTAATTAGGTAAATTTACCATCTTAGAAGTAAGATTGTGAGATAAAAAAAGACCAGACTCTAGTCCTCGATACAGGCAGAATGCCATCAGAACCCAATCAAACACCCAATTCTTTTTGAAGAATAATATTTAATATACAATTCCTCAAACTGAAAATTCTAATCTTGAGTTAGAAGGAGAACATCATTTTTTTAGTTTAATTTAATATCCCACCAGTACACAGGTTTAGTTGAGATAGTAGATATCAAGTGTCGAAACAAAAATGCTTCAGCAGGAACATAGGGAAAGAAGTAGTGGCAGGAAAGGAAATAAAGGATTTCTTGTATCTTGCATATCTTGCCATCCTGGCCGTAGTGTCTACCCCAATATGCTGGGATAAATAAACCTTAGAGTTTTGGGTATAATTGATAAGAGCAAAGGAAATTATCTCTGCATGGAATATGGTATATATTCCCTCATTAAATTATTTTTTCAATATGCAAAATAAAATGGTGAATAAAATACACCATTTTATTTTTAAAAAGTGCACATTTTGGTGTAGAAAATTTTCATCTACATATTCTTTTCTAAAGGTGAAGATATCTAGATGGGCTTCCCAGGAAAAAGAAATCTTGTTACAGAAAAAAATAAAAGCCTAACACTGTCTCAGAAAACAGGAAAAATGGCAGGACTTGTGTGTCACATGATAAATGTCTTCCTCCTATAGAAGTGTTCTTACATCACAACTCATCATTAGCACAGTAAACTGAGAAAGATATATATATATATATATATATGATAATTTGTGAGCATGTATGTGAAATTCAGGACCATTATTATTCAGTGTTTCAACTTCGGGGAAAGGGGGAAGAGATCAATCATGTTGTCCACAAGCATTGGAGGTTTTGTTTGACTTTATTGTTTTGAGTTTATGGCAAGAAATGATACACATTTCTTAGCCTTAGTCATACAGTTTTTGATATTTTATTCTCTTTGGGGGAAAATATCTTACCCGATTTGAGTTTTAGGTCTGTGACCATAAATTTGAAAGACACCTCTTGAGACAAATATTTTTGAATTACTTATCTGAAGGAATCTGCCAATATTCTCTCTCTCTCTCTCTCTCTCTCTCTCTCTCTCTCTCTCTCTCTCTCTCTCTCTCTCTCTCTCTCACACACACACACACACACACACACACACACACACACACACACACACACACATACACACCACACACACACACACGAAAGTTGCTTGAACTTCAACTTCTTATAGAAACCTTTAGCTAGGCATAGTGGGCAATGCCTGTCATCTCTGGACTTGATCACCTGGGTAGCAGTTCACAACTTTGTGACCTGCTTGAGTGGCAGGAGGACTTCAAGGACATCTTGAGTTTCTTAGTATTCTTTCAAAGCAAAAGAAAAAAGGAAAGCTAAAGATATGGTACCGTGGTAGCATGTTTACTCAGCATATGTGGGGCCCTGGAGTCAACTCTGACTACTGCAGAGTATAAAACAAAAGCAAAAAATAAGGAAACAAACCAAAACAAAGCTAAAACATACTGTCATATATGCTGGTTGGTTAGAATTTTTTTTTTTTAGTGGAATTGAGAAATTTATCTAAGGAGAAGTCTAATACTGTGGAGAGTTGACAGAAAGTTAATTTAAAAATTGTTAATGCACTATTTGACCTTTCCTTATTTAAATTTGCATGATGTTCCCAGTTAGAAGTATATTTTGTTATTATCAGACCACATGCTCCCTTCGCAAGCCATTGGACAATACATATTTAATAAATGCTGAAGGTGGTGGGGAAAGGCAATGCCCAGGGTGTAAGCAGTCTAAGTAAGTTAGGGACAATCATTATTTTCTTCATAAATATGGCCTATAATAGCACACATTTTGTTCATTAGCTTTTCAATGTAGTTTCCCTTGTCTAGATGGAGAAATTTCAAGTTAAGGTGTTATTAATTGGAAGTTCTAGTGATAAACTGAAATTATTCGGACAGCATTATTTAAAGCTGTGAAATATTTTAAATAAATAGTTTACAAGTTTAATAATTGGCAGTCACATGTTTTGCAAATACCATATTTTAGCAATATAATAAATTTGACAGTTTGACTCTATGACCATTTTCATAAAACTTTTCTAAAATCTTAAGAATAATATTTGTCAGTTAACTATTATATTACCAAAATCAGCTCATAAAACACTGAGCAAATGATCTTTAAAATATTTATAACTAAGAAGTCTTGTGTCAGCATTGAGAACTATTCTCTCTACCGACCACTGTCTTATTTTGGAGTAATTTAGGGTTGGCATCATTTTAATTTTTAAAGGATTTCTTTAGTGTAGTGTGAATTTAAATTAGAATTAAGAACAATGATATTGAAATTATATTCTAAAGATATTTCTGCAGGCTAGGAATTCCACAATCAAGGTGTCTGACGACCTTATATCTAATATCAAGACCTTGGTTTAAACAGTAACTTCCTCTCAGTCCCCTTACTAAAGAGAGACCCCAGTGCAGAGGTTTCTGTGTCTTGAGTAGTGCCCAGGAAGCTACACTCTTGACTCATTTACTTTCTGTGATGGCTTGTCTTGATTGTCCACCAGAATGAATATAGAATTACCTAAAAAACAGGCCTGTAACAGACTAGTCAGAAGCAAATATGGTATTTAAGCTTGTGACTACCCAGAATCCTTGTCTCTGACTGGGACACAAGACAAAAAGCTTCAGGCTGAATTCAAGGACTGAGTCCAGCTGCAAAGAACACACACACAGTACAAGAGACTGCGCTACCACCACTACACTCTCTATTTCCAACAGGTAAATAAAGCACAAGATAATACTTTACCTTCAAAGTCAGAAAATAAATAAGAACTGGGAAGATGGCTCAGCCGGCAAACGCACTTGCAGCCGGGCCTGGAAACCTGAGTTCAGGCTGGGGATCCCACATAATAGGAAGACAGAGCTTACTCCTGCAGTTCATCTTCTGCCGTACACATGCTGCGGAGTGTATACATAACACACACACACACACACACACACACAAACCAAATAATTGTAAAATAATAAATAAATAAATAAATAAATAAATAAATAAATAAAACATGACATCTTGGCTTTGCTTGGCTCCAGCTTTGTTCCTCTCACCCTTACCCCATTTTCCTGAAAAGGAAGATGTATTCTTATTTTCATACCCTGTCTCAGGAGAGAAGGCGGGTCTGAGGAAAGAGGACTGAATTAAATTTCAGCAATTTCATAGTATCGGGAGCTGGACATGCCAGTAAGAAACATACCCCCATGAGAAAAACAGGAAAACACAAGAATTAAAGAGAAAAGAATTAGTTTTGAATAATGCATATGTGATGTTTGAGTCCGGAATGGCCCTAAGAGTCTCATGTCTTGAATGTTCTTTCCCCTGCTGCAGTCACTGTGTATCATGAGGTGGGGCTTAGCTGGAGGGACTACAGCCTAGGGGCTGGCCTTTCAAGGCTCCTTTCCAGCATCTGGCTTGAGATGCTCCCAGATTTTTGCAAGAAGTGAGAAAATTCTTCGATATTTCTGCTGCCATGATGCACTAAAATCCCTCTGAAACTTTGAACCAAGACCAAACTTTTCTATTCCATTGTTTTGTCCACTGTTTGGAGCATAATGGTGTAAATGTAACGAGTACTTGGAAGGAAAACATGTTTCAGGAAATAAGAAATTCCCCAATGTACATGCCACTAATGAACTATTTCATCATAATATACTTCTTAATTTAAAAAAATTGAAACTTGCCGTTTCATCAAAGAGAAAATAGATCTTGATATAGGACAACTCAGACAAGTTGGAATCAAATTAGATACATTTTCTAAATACAAGAAAGATGCAGATAGTTAAAATGTATATAAAATAAACATTAAATTGGATGAATTATATTAGTACAGTAAATTTAGAGAGGCAAAAACACAAATACATCACAGAACATCTGCACTTGATCGGCCTCTCTTAATCTTTCATTTTCACATTTCCACAGATTTTCTTATTTGAGAGTTTTCTTATGTTAAGTTTTATTAATATTTATTTTACATAAGTCAATAAACTACATATACACATACATTTGTGTGTGTGTGTAATTTAATACTTTTTGGCATTCAATCACACCCACAACTTAATGAATAGATAAATGACAATCAAACAGTGCCCTATCTGTGTGTGGTGGCGGGGATCTCTCACCCTAACACCTGTGATATGAAGCCAGGAGGATCATGAGATATACAATGAGTGTGAGGCTAGCCTGTGCATGTCAGTTACCCTGGCATTTGAAGTGACCAACTGAAGAAGGAAACATTTGTTTTGGTTCCCAGTTTCAGAATTTCAGTCCTTTGTGGGAGTAAGGAAAGCTGAACAATAAACATGCAGCAACAAAAAAGGAGCACATGGCAGAAGCTGTTCACATTCTTATGAACCAGAAAGTAGAGAGTGACATAGGAACTAGGGTTGGGTAGAGTCTTCAGAGACCTGTATCTAAAATGTAAGGATAGCATCCGACTTCCAAAGTTTCCATAACATTCTAGCATAAGCACTGTAACTGGTAGCCAAGCACCAAACTATGAGCTGATGAGAGATGTTTCATAAGTAACTGGTCAATAAAAACACATTGTCTATAACACAAAATGAATCAAGCAAATAGTTCCCTGAAGTATCTCTGAAATCCCAACGTTCCATTGTACAAATATATGTATTTTTCATCCATAGACAACATTAATTTTACTTTTATCACAAGTGATTACTTTGCATTCCTTAATTTCTTATATAAACATAAATTGTACATTATTTGTTTCATTTCTCTTAACTCCATCTAATTATTTTGAAATATATTCTTATAGTGATTATCAAATCATTCCTTTCATTGTAGAGAAATGGTACATTTTTTGGACATAGCATTTTTTATTTATATTTTTACATTCCGATGGAGATTGGAAATGTAATCAGATTTTGTCTGTTAGAATCAGGCTCTTACCAAAACCTATGTTCAAGCTTTTCCATGGAGACAGGCTTCTATTTCTTTGGGATAATTGATTAAAGATAGAATGGTTAGCTCAAAGGGTAAGTGTGCTTAACTTTTCAGAAATCTTCCTATGTTTGAGAGTGAATGGAGTATTTTATTTCTTCACAGTATAAGAGATTTCAGCATCTCCATCCTTGCCTACATTTGAGATGGAGAATTTTCTTTCTTTAGCTAAATTAATAGTTACTGATGTCTCATTGTATCTCTGATTTGCAATTCAAATGACCAATAGAGCACATTTTTTGTGCATTCTTTCCCCAACCTTTGGTGCAACCCTTTATTAGAAACAGATTAGGACTTTTTCCCCCCCTCAATATTATCTTGACTTTTCAGACTATTAACAGTGTCTGTCAAGGAGCATCAGGGTAGCATGAATTCTAATTGTTCTTAATAAAAACCCAGAGTCAGATATCAGCGGGTGAAAGCTGAGTCATCAGAGAAGCTATATAGCCATCTGTTGGGGTTTGGTGCTAGCCCCAACCATAAATTATTTTTCTGGACTGGTGTGGAGGCACAGGAATAAAGGCACAACTCACATGGCTTTATCGGGAGGGAGATTCTCAGTGATCCCTCATGAAATCCTGAGTTCACATCCTGAATATTTCCTTGTTTATTCTCTAAACAGCCTTTATACCAATACGTAAACTGAGGGGAAAATACACTAGCATTCTGTTTCCTAGGTAACCAGGTGAATGTCTTTGGTCATGCCTATATCTTTGACCACACCTTTCTATGCCCATTTTGTCACTTCTCCTTGGTCTGTATGCTAGCTTTGTCATGTAGGTCTGAATTAGCATCTCTATTCAGGCATCCTCCAAATTGCAGAGAAGGAGCAAAACAACATCCTGATCCTTTGTTAGGGTAGCAACAACCTGTCTGGCAAGCTACATGACCACCTCAGGTGGGGAACTATGGCTTGAGAAACTGGCTGCCATATCATGTAGAAATATGGGTCTGCCGCCGTTCACAAGAGAGTTACCTCTACAATGCTCACGCCAAGGGGCCATTCCTGCATTTCGATTGCCTCTTCAAACTGCATACTCAGACTGAAATTGTCTCCACCAAACCTCAGATTGCACTAAGCTCTTGTTTCCTTCAACCTTATATTTCTCTTTCCACCCAGTCATATCCCTACCTGTCTCCATCTCCCTAGTGCTGGGATTAAAGGTGCCAGACACCACCTCTGTGCTGTTTTTCTTTTAGACTGGATCCATTTAGTATAGCCCAGGGTGGCCTTGAACTAACAGAGATCTCTATGCTTCTGTCTCTCAAGTCCTGGGACTAAAGGTGTATGCCACCACTGCCTGACCTCTAATGGTTTAGCTCTACACTTTGATCTTCAGGCAAGCTTTATTTGTTGAAGTACAAGCAAAATAATACTACACATTAGTGTATTGAAGTCTTGAAGTCTAAATCATTGGTTTATTTACTTCTATAGATCATATTGGTGAGATTTCTTATGTTCCTTGCATAATATTCACTGTTTTAGGTTTGTGTTGGGAGTATGATACAATCTAAGTTTAAACTGATGTGACTACATAGCCTGGGTTAAGTAGGGGAATTGGTTGGTGTGTTTAATATTAAAGTCTGCTTGTTCAATACTATATACTAAGATAAGTATTGTTTCACCAGTGAATCAGGTCTTCAAAACTTCTGATAAAAGCCAACCATCTTGTGCAACTCTACATTTGGAATTGGCCCTAAATCCATCCCACTGATCAGTTTATCTGGTGTTACTGAATACTTGAACGCTTTGAGAGAATAATTATGTCTGAAAACCATGTAGCAATAGCTGTCCAAATAAATTCCTCTTAAAATCTGTATTCTTTCCATTTTGATATATTTTCCAGAATGCCTTTGTCATTTGCTGTATGGTATTATTTGTGATTTAAACTGAGATTAATTTGAATCCTGTCTTTTGATTTCAGTTATGGTTTTACCTACTCGTCTTTTCCAGCTCTTCCTCAGCAAATTGAGGGAATGCTCTTCTCCTCCACAGTTGCTCAGAGATTTATTCACTGTGGATTTAGGGTTTACATTGAAGGCCTTTCCCACAATTCTTTTGGTGATCGTATGTTTCCTGTTTTCATCTCTTGCCACGGCAAATTGCATTGATTGATTATTGAAAATAAAATGAATGTTCAAAGCCATGGTAACCTCCATATGTTTATGTTGATTTCTGTTTTTGGTAAACTATTGCTCTAAATTGCTAAGGATTTTTTAAAGAACTACTGAACCTAGATTTGTGAGAAATATTAGCTTGTAAATTCTGTCTTTTGATGTGTTTACCTGATTTTTTAATTTAAATAATGCTCACTTCCTAGTATTGACTGATAATAAGTCATTTATTTTTATTTTTGGAAGCATATATGTTTACTAACATATCTACTTTATGTGCATTTAGAAGAATGTAGCTATAAAATGATTGTGCACTCCAAGTTTCCTTTGTGAGAAAATTTGCAATTTTAAATTAAAAATGAGTAATGCCTGTTAATCTGATAAGTTTGGGGGAAATGACACAAATTTAATGAGCACTGGAGATTTTTCTCTTCTAAAAGGTTGTAGATATGTTAAACCTATTGTCCCAAATTCTCCATTACTGACGACCACAGTGCTGGTGCCGCTTTTCTAACTCCTGAAACTGCAAAATTTGTGTCTTTGTTTCGTTTAAATTTTTCTTCCTGTTTAGGCTTGCTGGAAATTTGTCAATTTTATTGATTGTTACATAGAAATGCTTTTAGGTATATTGACTTTCCTCTATTGTTTTTACTACTTTTCTAGTTCATTGATTTCTGCCCTTATTATTTATTTTCTCTGACTAATTGGGTTCATTTTTGCTTCTAGTTTTCTTTGAAAAAGTAATGAACACTGTTTTGAGACATAGTTTTTTTTTTCTTTTTTAACCACATGCTTTCAGTGGTTATAATTTCCCCCTAATTACCACACTAATGCCATGTCATACATTTTGATGTGTTCTGTTTGCATTTTATCCAGTTAAAAATATTTTTCTTTCTTCTTTGAAATATCTGTTGAGTAGAAGCTTGTTATTTAGTTTTCAAATTCTTCGGGTTTCCCAGATATTTTTTTCTGATGTTGATTTACAATTTAATATACAGTCTGTAGTTAGCTGAGGACATACTTTGCAAGATTAGACTCATTTTGTATTTGCAACATTCATTTTGTTCATAATGCATCCCTTGATGAATTCCCTATTCATTTGAAGAGAATTTATGAGCTAGGGATAAAAATCATGGAAAGAGTGCAAAATATAAAATTATTTATTCTTAAGCTTTCATACAAATTCAAAATAGATTTGAGAGCTGAATAAACATAAAATATACATAATATATAAATAATGAAGCCACATTAAAATATATAGAGAACTATGCTTAAGTAAATTAGTTTATCTACTGAATTCATAATACATTCACCATTTTTAAAAAGGCAGTTTTAAAGAGACTTTTAAAAAACTAAATAATGTGTATACAACAGTAACACTATAGTTTATCTAATTATAATTTTATAATTTAAAAAAGCAGAATATAATGATTGATATAATTAATGTCATAATATTGTAATATTTTCTGACCCTTATTACAACATTTACTTAGTACATAGAGTTGAAATTGTAGAGTGACCGTACATCTTTATTTTTCAGATTACAAACAGCAGGAAACTATACATTGTAGAATATTTGTGAAACAAAGTTCAAGTGGATATAGTAAGAGTTTTGCACAATGAAAGGGGCTTATTGTCTTGGGGTAGAAAATGCCAAGTTAGAATGTTTCTTTGGTCTGGGATAAACAAAGGTTTCCCTTTGTAACTGTGACATGCTGTGACATGCTGGTATCTTCTATAATTAGGGTATTTTGCTCCTTGATCTGTTTTGTAATAAAAATAATTTTTCTTCAGTTTTGTGAAGTTGCATATTAATAACATATAGACTTTTTAAGGGAGAAAATATTTAATTCTACAATAACTTTAGACATTTTAGAAAAAAACTCAAGTGTTTCCATGCAAACCAAACAAAAAACAAACCACATAGTTTATTGTTCAAAAATCCGGTGGTATATAAATCTGAGAAAGAAAACTGTATACTTAGATTTATCCTAAAAATGCAAGTGAAGGAACACCTAAATGTTAAGTGACAAGCCAGCCTGACTCCATCTTAGGCTTGGAAGCTTTCTTAAAATAAAGACAAATTAGATTCATTTATGTTTATGATTAAACCTTTCTTTCTCAAGGATTGGGATAAAAGCCCTACCTACAAATGGTTCTATACTGCTTGGTCCATCAATGACAATCATTTCTTTGTTTCAAAAAGTTGTTTATAACCATCTTGCAACCCTACCTTTGTTTCAAAAGTTATATGATTCCCTATGGCCACCTTGTTATGACTACCTGCTATTATGATCACCTTATGACCATGTCTTTGTTTCAAGAGGTCGTTAGCACCATTTTGTTATCATGGTCTGCTTCTCCAACCATGCCTATTTTACCCACCAAGCCCTCTATTTGGAAATCATCCAACTCTGAGCTGTCTTCTTCACATCAAAGCCTTGTCTTCCTCACATCTAAGGACAAACTCTCAAACTCCACCTTAGAGGTAGGCAGCCTGTGCACACCAATATAAAAACTTGTTTTAATTAATGTTTGTTTTAATTAATTTGTCAATGATGATTTGGGTCACTGGTCTTTTTCCTCCCATCTTTGGGATTAACATAAATTGGCAAAATCTTATGTATGAATGATAAATCTCACAACAGAACTTGTCAAATAAGTTTTATTCCTCCTTTATTTCTGATTTTAGCTTAACGTCTTAAAAGACATTTTAAATGCATTAAAAATTAAATTCATAGCCGGGCAGTGGTGGCGCACGCCTTTAATCCCAGTACTCGGGAGGCAGAGGCAGGCGGATCTCTGTGAGTTCGAGACCAGCCTGGTCTACAAGAGCTAGCTCCAGGACAGGCTCTAAAGCTGCAGAGAAACCCTGTCTCGAAAAACCAAAAAAAAAAAAAAAAAAAAAAAAAAAAAAAAAAAAAAATTAAATTCATTGATACCGTCCTGGTTTCATTTTCATTGTTCTGGTACAGTTCCTAAGAAAAAGCAACTTAGGAAGAAGGGGCTATTTGTCATATAATTCCAAGTTATACTCCATCATTTTGGGGGAGTTGAGGTAGGAATTCAAGCACTCACATCACAATCTAAAATCAAGAGTAAGGGGAGAATGCTTGCATTCAGCCAGTTTCCTTCTCTTTTATATTGTTTAGGACACCCTGACTAAGGAATGCTGCTGCCCATAATGCATTGGGTCTTCTGACATCAATTAATAATCAAGATTATTATACAAACATGTCCACAGACCTCCTTGATCCAGATAATTCTTTTTTAATACTTTGTCTTCTTAAGTTATTCTAGGTTGTGTCTTATTGACAGTAATAAGAAATAAAGTAGAACAGCATATGATCTGTTGAGGGCTATAACAAACTGTAGATTTTGTTAGTTATCTTTAGCTATGGAAAGATTAAAATCTCAGTCTCAAGTAATAACAGAATTTTTATTTATTAATTTCTTCTGTCCTATAAATAGTGGTCAAATTTATATTTTAACTAGGAGGCTGATAGCTCCCTGGAGATTGCATATTGAGGTACAAAAGTTGCTATTAAGTAACATTTTCCTGAAATCAAAAGAATTTTTGAGAATAGACTAAGTGTTACCATGGGTACAGCATTCACAAAGAATATGATAGCTCTCTAGAGGTTGCATACAGGGATATAAACATTGTTATTAAGCAACATTCTGTTGAATGTTTAGGAATTTTTGAGAACAGAGTAAAAATTACCACGGGTACAATATTTGATATGCATTACGACAGATTTTAAAGCAGAACCTAATAATCGCCAAAATGTCTCTAAATATTACTTAGGACTTTGATTTTCTGTTCTGATATGTAAAAAAACCTGCGAGTTATCACTTCTGTTTTTATAGAAATCAAAGTGAATGAAAATGAAATCTTTTACTTGAGTCATCAGAAATATAAGATGACAAAGGAAGCAGATATTTCAAAATCTGCAGAGTGAAGTAAATAGAGACAAAAACAGGCTAAGCCAGGAACACATAAGTAGTGGTTTTGACAAAGCACAGAAGACAAGCAAGTTGCACTAGGAGCGTGAAGGCACAGACCTAGGGAGAAACTCACAGCTTCGTGAGTTTACATACCAAAAACCAAAACAGGTTTCACTGTGGTGAGTGAGCACAAAAATGCTTCTTGTTGTTGTTGCTTGTTTCCCTACTGGAAAAAGGAAGTAACTGTTCTGAATAAGATTTAGTGTATGCTGTATAATGTTCATAAACCTGCTATCCAAGGTGACAGACACTATTAGAGCCCTGTCCCACCTAAATGATGGACGTGCCTTTGACCAGTACTCCCTACCTTTCCTAACTCAATCAATAAAGAAGAGAAGGGACAAAACAACAACAAAAATCAAAACCCACTTGGGAAGATCATCAGCCAGGGGCAAAGGTTGCCTAAATGAAGAGATTTTTCTCTTAAGCTGAGGGCGGAGTCCTCTTTCCCATTCCTTACCATCTTATCTCTGGTTCTCTAAGAAACAATATGGATTACAGCTAAAAAATAAAATAAGAAAGTGCATTCTCTCTGATTATCAGTTGAAAGATAAGAGAGGAGGCCCTCCTCCTCCTAAGAAAGGTGTTTGTAAAACTATTCTAATTTTGTTAAATTTATTGTTTGTTTTGAAATTTTTTTTGTTCTTTATTTGTTCTACAAAGACTTGGAGATTTAATTAAAGTCAATTTTTTTTCTTTCCTGTGTGTGTGCTCTCCCTATAGACTTTATAATTTCATGTGCTTTAATGATGATGACTTTTTTTCACGGTTATTTCTTTATCTAAGAAGACAGAATTCCTCCAAAACAAAACAAAGCAAAACTTAATTTAGGAACTTGATGAGAAAACAACAAAAGAGACTACATAATAATTGAGAAATCAAATCAAGAGAAGGTATAATTTTATAAATGTATATGCACCTAATGCTACAGCACTCAGTTCAATAAGACAAACACTTACTGAACCTAAAGAGGGAGTCAGGCACTATTACAATAATACAGAGAAATTTAGTATATCTTGCAGGTAGTCAGTCTATCCTTGCAAATTATTTTTGTTTTGTTTTGTTTGAGAAAGGGAGAGAGGGGAGGGAAAATATAAAGTAAGATGATAGTTATATGGAAATGATAAGAGAAAAACTGGGGCAAGTATATTGTGTGAAAAATGTTTAAGAACACAAAAATACTATGGAGAAATTGAACATCGTTTTATTCGGAGGAGGCAAGCTGGCACTATAGCATATTTGAAAAGTCAGGGGACAACACAGTGGGATCGGTTCTCTCCTTCATTACTTGGGCCAGAAACTCTAACTCCAGCTATCACGTTAGCAGCAGAGCCCTATACCCACTAAGACATCACGTGGGCCCCAAAGTTAACAGTCTATTGTCATCATTTGGTAAATTATCCATATACACCACACCCAAGAAGTAAACACCAATGCTGTATTATATTATAATTCAGTGGACATAAAAGCATTACAGAACATCTCATCCTACCTCTATGGAAAATATACTCTTTTATTGGCATGTGGAACTTTATAGAGGAGACCTATATATTAAGGAACTCACAAAAAGTTAAATAGTATCTTCCTTGGTCACCATGGAATGAAATTAGTAAATCACACAAAAGACACTAATAATTATAGAAATTAATAGAAAGCAAATCTCATACCTTTGAATGAATATTGGGCCATTGAAGAAATTAAAGGAAATTTTTAAGTTTTCTTATCATAAATGTTAATGGAAACAAAACATACTATATTCATGATATACATTACAACATTTGTGGAAATGAGACCATACATCATGAAAACCATATTTCAAAAGCATACTAACAACACATCTCAATGACCTAGAAAAATTCTAAAATTAATAAAAAAAGATAGCAAAAGATAGTAAATAATCATGGCATAGATACTGAAATACTAAAAGTAAATGAAATGGAAAGTCATTTTTAGATATAAATAAAATTGCAAAGGTTATAGACTGACAAGATTTAAAAGAGAAAAAAAGCTCAAATAGGTAAAATATGAGATTTAAGAGACGATATAAAGGTCAATATCAGAAATACAAAGTACTATTAAGAGTACTATGAAAAACTATCTATAAAAGGCTGAGAAATCTAAATGAAAATTTTGTAACACATTACCTATAAAAAAACACAAGAACAGACACATAGAATAAAGATACAGAGTAGAGACCCCAGAAATATCTCATGAATCCATAACCAACTTATTCCTGAAAAAGGTATAAAAACATATAGGAATTGTAGTTTATGTGCTGACAGAAAGACCATTGGCTTTTATGTATGAGCTTGAAATTGCCTTCTACCTCAACTCAGAATGGCATAAGAAATATGTGCACTACGGTTTAGAACCTAGTAAACAAAAACACTTCCATTCATCGGTATACAGTGATATGACCACAAAGGGGAAACAAGGCAAAGATTGGCAATTTAATTGTGACCAAACCAAAAAGATTTTGTAGAGAAGATGCTGTTGTTTACAAGTACAGCTTTGACCTAGAGAATGATGTAAATTGTTGGAAACACTATGACTCTGACAGAGCATTATTACCTAGAACATATAGAAAACTAAAAAGACCACAGCAAAAAAAAAGTCTGAAAATGAACAAATTTAAGCTACAATAATGACTTACGAAGAAAGGAGTGGTCTGTAGGACCACAGAGACATGACTACTATTGTTTTAACCAACTGCTTTCTGATTGATTTGGAGGTATGTTTCACAGGACAGAACTCATACTTACCACTATAAGTCTGGTCAAGAGCCTCTGGCTAAGGCAGCTGGATGTCCTTGGTGGGGAATCAACCACTATATTTTTACTAACTTGTCACACTATTAGCCGCTTCTAACTATGCATGTTTATATCCAGAGAAGTATTGCGCTCTGACTCTGCCAGAGCAATTTCTTCTTACAAGAGGTGGTTGTTAGTTAAGAATATTTACAACTGGTGCTGGGAACAAGTGGCAGGGCAGTGTTTCACGAGAAGTGGTCCATTTGTCAGCAGCAACTTCCTAGCCCCCTAATATGGCCAGGGCACATGGCAGAAAAGAGGGCAGAAAAAATGTAAGCACCAAAGGATAGAGAAATGTGCAGGGAAAAAATAGTATCTCTTGTGGATGGTATATACATCGCACTCACAATGGATTAGGGCTAGGGCTAGGGTTAGTATTCACGATAGCCAAGATCTGAGATCAGTCCAAGTGTCCAATCAAAGGTAAATGAAGTAAAGCAGTAGAAATATAGACATAATATTGCTCAGTTGTGATGAACCCATTTGATTGGCAGGAAAATTGGCTTTTAAGGAATATAAGTTTGATGCTATGAAACAATTACTGCATGTTCTTTCTCATATCTAAAAGTTAAACAGTCCACTAGTTAACCTGAGTATAAAATTGTGATTACTAGAAATGGGGAAGTGGAAACGTCTAGTAGGTAAAGGGGAGAAGATTCCTCTTGTAAGAAGAAATTGCTCTGGCAGAGTCAGAGCGCAATACTTCTCTGGTATTAAAGAACCAAAACAGTTAGACTGAAGAAGGAAAAAAAACTCTATTCTGCTGAACATGCCTGGGTAACTGTAGCTCACAAGGGTTTAGTCTATATTCTATGAAAATTATCATGCTAAAGAGAAATGGTAAATAGAGGAGAATACTAGTTACTAGTAACCCAGATTTGATAAGGGCATACAGTTGGGATGTGTCAAAATATCACACTGGATCTCAATAATGTATGTCACAAACAAACATTAGTCAATGTGGTGCATATGTGTGTGTGTGTGTGTTTGTGCATGCATGTGTGTGTTCACCTATACATATTCATGTGGAGGCCAGAGGTTGACCCTGGGTATCTTCCACTGTATTGTGATTTTGACACAGAATCTGTCACTGGAACCAGATACATTATTTCAGCTCGATTGGCTGATCAGTGAGACCCCAGGATCCAAGTCTCCATAGCCACCAGGTATGCACAGATATTCCCAGTTTAAATGAATGAAAGTGATTGAAATTGAAGTCTTCATGCTTGTACAGCAAAAACTTCCTACTGATCCATCTTCCCAGCCCCCATATATATTAACATATCATTAACATATATATTAAAAATAAAATGTCTTCCATCTTCTATATTATTAGTCTTGAAAGCCAGAGTGTGTGGAGCTATTATAATGCTAACTAAAATATCTCTAGTTCAGTTTAATGATAATCATTGTCTTTAATAAGCTAATGTCACTTTTTATTTCTCCTCACAAAGTATCTTACCTTAATTTCGCACCAACTTCGGCAAAGTTTAGCACTGATAATAATCTATATTGCTTGGCACAGGTTGGTCTAAAGATAAATACATACATAAGTAAATCAATGAAATTTTAAATTTGGCTAAGATAATAGTTAATTATGCAAAATTCTTTCCTTTCATTCATAAAATCTGACCCTAAGTAATACAATTTAAGTTATCAGTGTGTGAGGAGTTAGAAATGTAGGGATGAAGAGTCTGACATCATTAGAATGTTGTGTATAGAACAACAATCTGATAGGTACTGAGACTGCCTTAGTCAAGGGATCTAGAGATTCCAGAAGTATTTCAGTGTTTCTTTTTGGTCTGTAAACCTCTACAGTATTTTAGAAGGATGATGATGAATGGAAGATAGATGATAGATAGATAGATAGATAGATAGATAGATAGATAGATAGATGATAGATAGATAGGTAGGTAGGTAGATAGATAGATAGATAGATAGATAGATAGATAGATAGATAATAGACAGACAGACAGACAGACAGATAGATAGATAGGTAGATGATAGATAGATAGATAGATAGATAGATAGATAGATAGATAGATAGATGATAGACAGACAGACAGACAGACAGACAGATAAATAGATGATAGATAGATAGATAGATAGATAGATAGATAGATAGATAGATAGAGATTATTTTTAGATAGAAAGATGGTAGCTCACACAGATATATAGTTATATAACATCAGTATATACTTTGTCATAATATCGAAGAGTTGGAGTTCAGGCAAGCACATATGGAAGAGCTTTTAGATATTTAGATTTAGGGGTTATGATTCATTAACCATCATAGTAAGTTCCCTCTTTGAACTGCATAGAATATGTTGAAAGACATAATACATAAATGCTGATCTCATTCCCAAGAATTTTCCTTATTGGGAGTATAATAAAATTCATTTGGCAAAGTATAGTATATTAGGACATATTGAACAGCTCTTATGTGGGAAAGACATATTGCTCAGGGTAAGAAATCACTAGTAAGATTGTCATCAGTGACTATTTTGGCACCGTGAGTTTATGGCTTATGTAAGAATCTACTATACTAAGTCAATAATTTTGTCAGCCAATTTCTTACGTATAACCTATGGGTTGTTTTCTTTCTCCATTATATCTATCAAACTCAGCACCATTGACTTGGGGAAACAGAGGAAGTCCTACATACTGGTAGAGAACTTCCCAGAACTGTGGGGCATGGCAATTGGCTCTATTCACAAAATGTCTTTGGCATGTTCTCCACCCTTGAGACAAAATATCTCCAACTGCCAAATATCTCCTAAGCTACTTGCATACTCCTGACTGAGAAAATACTTAATACATTTTTACTGTTTTTCTTGTTAAGTAACAAGGATGTGTCAAAAGAATTGCTAGCAATACTGAAAAAGTAAAAATTCAGACCACTGGTGTTTTAACTTAGCCAGTTCCAACTCGGTTATTTGAGTTTGTTTGATAGTAAGGATAAAGCATGGATGAAATTTATCATCTTGAGGTGTCCTTTCAGTGTTCCGTAGCCTTCGTCCATGCTACAGACTGCTCATTTACCATCGGAATGGCCTCTAGTGCCCATCTAGATGGGAAGGATTGTTTTATTGTTTGTTTTTGTGCCTCTGTCTCATCTCTTTCTCTCTTCATGGAAACTCTTTTGAACTCAAGTCAAACTTCAGAGAATGGATATAATGGGCTCTTAGTCTAATAAGAAAATGATTCCAAACAATGGTCTTTTATCATTTAGTAAAAGAATATATGGGGTCGACTTACCAGTCCTGTAATGATTCAACAAACCCCATGTCCTTCTATATGCCAATATTAAAAGTAAATCAAACTCAAAAGACATTTAAGGTCTTATATCCCTAAAGGAATAATCTGTACTAGTTAAAGCAGAGCTGTAATACCTTTTTCATATTTATAACACCATACTAGGTGCTGGGGAATTGCAGATAATCCTTAAAGCACTGAGAAACAAGCTATGCATTTTAGGAAACAACAATGTACAGTGCAGTGTGAAAGAATTCCAGAAAAATATGCAAAATACAGTGAAATTTCAGAAGTAAAAGATAACGGTGAGGGAGATCAGAAGACACCTGATGTAGGAAGCAGCATTTACGGCTCATCTTACAGGAGAACAGGAATAGGTTGTGCCAAGCAAAGTAAGGAAGGAAAGAGAGGGAGTTCCCAGAAAAGAAATAGTTAGACTGGATGACAATGGAATGGCCTGGGATTCTACACTGAGACCCAAGGGGGATGGAGAAGTGGGTGCTGTTGTCAGCTCTATGCTTCAGGTTTCCATATTCTCATCTCCATGGCAACAATTGTAAGTCCAGACCACATGGTCATCCAGTTGTATAAAGGACAAAAACAGTTGTACAGCTATTAAAGAGCAGTGTCAAGACTAAAACCGAGAGACAGCAGATACTCTGCCATGACCTCAAATGCTTGTGGGCATCAAGAATGACCTTGAACTTGATTACAGGCCTAAACTAACAGGCCCTGTTATTATGGTGCTAGGGACCATCCCTACGGCTTTGTCCATGTTACTAGAGCTAACAACTGGCACACACACAGGCACAGATAAATTTAAATATTTAAGCTATATGAAACCAAAACACTCCTGAAAATCCTAATTATCTGACCTTCTTTGCAGTACTCTGAATGACTGGGGGCTGCCCATTCCCACAGCACACACTCTTCATATCTGCTTCTACCCTGCAGCCCTCTCCTATAATCTGGTAAGTATCTTAAAAGTCAACCAAAAAAAGTCTTCATCATCTCTACAACTCCAATGCCTAAGAAGCATCTCAAAATACCCACGGATAATAGGGATCCTAAGACTGTGTTCTACTTCTCCCCCAAATCACATCAATCTTTTTTCAAAATCACTGCAGAAGGTGCAAGTTCTTGGCACCATGTTCATATGCTCCGGATGAATCCCACGATTTAGAGGTTATCAGATATATAGGAACGATGCATGTGTCCATGTGAGTGTGAGGTTCTTAAGTTTGCTTAAAATGTTAGGCTTAAAATGAGATTGATTTCTGTGTTAATAATGTAATTTTCAGGTATTTGTTGTAATAGAAGACGATACTAGAAAGAACTGCTATTTGGGGGTAACTTTATAGGTAATTAGCAGAGCATCTCGTTGATGCACGCTAATGAGGGAAGCACTATTACTGACCAGTGTGTGGAAGATTCAAGGATAACTTCATATAATGCAGTTTGCTTAGTTCTGTAAATGTATGTTGTTTCCTTTATTTACAACAGCCCATCAATTACTCAAGTGCAAACACACTGGTGTATTAGATGAAATAAAAATCTCACTAACTTGAGCCCTCACTAGAGTTCTCTATCTGCTATTAAATTTTATTAAGGATTGAGATTGCACAATTCTCTCTGGAGTAGGAATTAGAGTGCCTGCTGATGATAAATGAATGAGGACGAGACAAGAAGAGAGGCTATGGGTTTTCAAGGAGAGTCTGACTGATTGGTGACCAGTATGCTCTGACCTTGCCCTGCCCATTCCCAAGAGGTACTTCAGGTCACTTCATACAAATGGATAACAGAACTACTAAGTGTCCTGTAGCGAGTGCTGCTGTGTGCAGAGACACAAAGTCCACTCTTGTGATGTGTGTGTGTGAATACAGGTTTTGTTATTAGGCCAGAAAGCACCCTCAGAACCAACGATAGCATTCCACAAAGAGACCCTTAGAAGAAAGAGGAGTGGTCCCCTGCAGCTCCTATGTGACTGGCCATGGGTTTAGACAGACATTGAGAAAGGCCAGGCCAGGCTAGGATATCCATATTGGGAAAGAGCCTGAACTGGATTGTCTGTTTAAAGAGCAACTGAAAATTGGAGTGTTCCAAGGAAAGTTATCTTTTTATAACCAAAAATCTGTGGGCATGGCATAATCTAAAACAAAAAGAGGAAATTCCAGGGGAGTTCATTGTTCTCACTCTGACGCCCACTTGTTTTTTAATGGGAGCGATCTAACTAAATAAATTGAGTGCTCCAGTTTTGGGAAAACACGAAGATTTGTTCAAATCTCTCAACAAAATTTCAAATGAAAACTCTAAGTGGATATCTGCCTTTGAGGTGTTCAAACTTAACAGTTTCTTCAATAGCCGAGTTTGAAAATGGCTCAGTTGCTAAACATCAAGTACAACTAAAGATGCATATTCATTTCTGCTCTATTCTAATATTAAACAGGTAAAGAACATTCATGACAATTAATTTGGGGAATTTTGAATGTTTTCAATGAAAAGAAATGATGATTATTTGAGGTAGTGAATCTGCTAATTTCTGTTCTATCACATCATATTTCAATATAACTATTCATACTGAAATATTACACTGACTCCATAAATACATACAATTATTCTATGCCAAATTAAAATATATATTCATATACATATGCATTTACATTTTCTCTCTCTCTCTCTCTCTCTCCTACACACACACACACACACACACACACACACACACACATGACTTTGCCACCTACTGGCTGCATGTTTTAAGTAAGGTACCAAGATTGCATAAATTTTGTCATTGTGTATTTCAGATAGTGTTATAAACAGCTAATTAATATTAGAAAATTTAAATGAGATAATGATTATGAAGATTAAGTGAGATAATGCATAATAAGCATATATTTTATGAATATATTAAATAAATCATATCCAATAATAGTATTGTGAGTAAGGTAACCATGACAATTACTATAATATAGTTATCAGTAAAAATAATAGCTATATAATTAATATAAACAATTTAAAAAATAGAATTCTTGTTGAGCAAATATTCAATTTTGTAGTACTGTAGAGTCTTGTAGTTCTAATCTGGAAAGATATAGAAATAACTAAAATTTACTTTCTAGAGGACAGCACACCTAAGAGATACTTATGTTTAGTATGGCCCAGCCAAATGCCAAGTTAAGGAATCAGACTATTCAACAACAGATGACATAACCACATGCATATACACACATATACTAGAGCATCAATCCATGATAAGGAATAAAATTGTATCATTTTTAGGGAAATTGATTGAACTAGATTTTTTTATTACATGAAATAAACTATGAAGAACAAAAAGAATCACTTGTTTTCTCTCATACATTGAAGGTAGAAATTAAAAAAGGACCTGAAATCTATAGAGAGAGTAGCTACAGAAGGGGGAAAATCATGGTGAAGTGGGAGCAAAGGAGCATTGCAGGAACTTCGGGGGATGGATGCAACCAAAGCAGAACATATGCATGCATACATCAAATGTTCCATACAATTAACACGTATGCATGATTTTATAAAGAAAACACTGAACAGAAAGAAACAATTCTGCTAATGTGTTCTCTGCCAGGTTTCCATTTATCCAGTTATCAAAGCACTGACAAGCTATGGTTGCTTTCAGAATGCCATCACCCAACGGTGTATTTGCCAGTTTCCTTTTACCTAGCCCCAAGTCTGCTAATGTCAGATTTTCTTTTACTTACTCACCAAATAATTGTTGAGCACTAGTCTGTTGCAAATTCACAACTCCTCAAGTTTACTGACATGTAAAGGGAGATAATAAAAAGTAATAAAGCAGCTTAAAATAGTATAAATTGAAAATATTGGAAATTGTTTTGAAATTAATGATGTGGGACAAATTGTTGAATGAAGAGGAAGTGTGGTTGTGGCAGAACATAAAGCAGGGTCTGAAAATGATGTCAGAGTGGAAAATACTTCAGGCAACTCAGAATTTTGTAGGACAAACTGATAATCCCTGTTTGTTTTCTATTTTTAATGATAGTTAGGAATATTTCCAATGGAGAGACAATTTTGAGTGGGGACTTTCTACACCCTTGGAGTACTTACAGAATATAGATGGGAGGACAGGAAGGGCTCGGAGCCCTAGGAGGGAAGTGACAATGATCTCTAGGCTAGCTCTAGGAAACAGAAGACACCTCGGACCTTGAAGGCAAGATTTATAATCAAAGTTTGCAGAAATGGCTGATGCATAGGAATTCACAGGTATTAACCATGACAGCCTTGAGATGGTATCAGCTTGGGCATCACCTTCCCAAATCTGTGACCCAGCCTCCATATTTTTAAAGGTTCCTATCTATTCTCTGCAATAGTATATCTTTTAAACACCATCTACCACCTCCCTCAATAATCTTTTCATATATGGGACATGAATGATTACGCTTACACTAAATACCCTAATTTGCCAAGTCTCTTCTTCACTTGTAGGAACACTATTCTAAGAATTTAATTGAAGAGACAGCGGTATAGCAAGGAGTTGATGATTAGGTATTTAAAGACATTAATGTGTTTAGATCCTTGCGTTTTCAATATTAAAAGCTGTGAGGGTACAGTCTGGAGCCCCAAAGAGAGGGGCTTCCCTCTAAATCCTGAATAGGAGCTTAATTAAAGGAGATAGATCAAAATAAAAGAGAGCCACCACAGGATGATAGGGGAAAGTACAAAACTTGGTCTTTAGAGGAATTCCCGCAAACAAGGTAAATGAATTTTACATCTTTTTACGGGATGATGGGAAGTTCCACGCTACATGGTTTAGTATAGGATAATCTATAAGACAAGGGCTGTGGTCAGTACTGCGCAGTACCATAAACGAGAGGCTGTCGATAGCGCAGCACAACAGGGCTTTTGAACTCTAAGGCAGAGAGAGAAAGGAGAGGGGATTGAAAGAGATCTCAGTTCTCTGAACCCACCGTCCTCCCGTCTTAGCCCTAACACCACTCAGTCAGCTTTACAACTGTAATTTGCTTAACTTTTATTTACTGGAGTGTGTTGACCCCACGAGTGAAGGAGAAGCTTTCTGTAATATTATGTTGACATTTCCTGCTTGTAGCTCGAGCCCAGAAGTCCTCATTATCCCTTTTATTTTAGTTTCCTTTCTGTTGCAGGGACAAAAGCAACTTAGGGAAGAAAAGGAGTTTTTTGGTTTGTTACTTTGTTTGTTTTTGTTGCTTGTTTGTTCTTCCCTTGCTCTTTCAGGTCATAGTGTAACGTGTAATGTCGTCAAGGCTGGTACTCAAGGAGGTGATCGAAACTGAAACCATGAATCAATGCTGATTGATGCCCAACTCACAGGCTCTTGCTTAGACACTTTTCCCGCTTCCTCCTACAAAGGAAGACACCTGCCTAGAAATGGTGCCACCCATAAGGGGCTGTGCCCTTCTACAACAATTAACAGTCAAAATAATTGCCACACAGACATGCTCAAAGGTCAGTCCTGTGTGGACAATTCCTCATTTGAGGGTTGCCTTTCTGTTAACTTGTAGACATTAGCTTTCCTCTCTGTATTTACCTCCCATGCAAGAGATGCTCTTTGCACTGTACCCTCAGTGTTCTGAAGTTGGTGATGTTCATTTTGTTCAGGATTTCTCTGGTTGTAAGCACAGAGATGAACACTTCTAAGGTCTTTCTACATTGGCACTGAAGCCAAAAAGATATCACTTTCGTTCCTTTTTTTTTTTTTTTAAATAATAGTAAACCATTTGACAGTATTGGGCACATTTTCTTTTTGAAATTCTCTCTTCCTCGGCCTTCTCTGTCATCATTCATTGTAGATTTCCTTCTCTACTAGCTCATTTTCGGTGTTCTTTATCACCTTAATCTGAGAATCAGTAACGGAATTCCACATTAGCCTTAGAGCCCGTCTGTGACCTGCACATTCTCACAGAACCTGGCTTTAGCATAATATATATGATGCAAAGAGTTCCCAATGGATATCATCTCAGAGGTGTTTCCTACATCATCTGTAATTGCCTATCAGGATCCCACCATAGAGTCTCATAAAAGGTGTCCTGTAAACAACCTATCATCTTATTCCCATTTCTGTCTTTATTCACTTCTCATTTTGACAGGCAGTATGATCAATCACTCATCAGACAACAAAATAAACAAGCTTGAAAACTTAATCTCTGAGGTGATATTAACTCGAACTCATTTGCAGATTTTGAGTGGGGCTCTTCAATATTCACTACCTTATATACTGTTCGGCTCATTGTCTATTGCTTTCACTATTTCCTACCTCATAGACAATGGGCTGATTCCAAATATACCTCTTGCCTGATTCATTGTTCATATTTCGACATGTTAGAGAGTTTAGCTTTCATAGGTGAGAGTACGACCACTATTTCTTTGTTCAAATAATTCAAAGGCTGTATGAAATGTAACATACATCAAAATCTTTAAGACATGTAGTTACAACCTGCATGTTCATCTGGCTTCCTTGCCAGGCATACCTCACCTCCTGTCACTCTTTTAAGCATGTGATTTGCTCCACTCATGTTGAGCTTTACAGAGTTATTTAATTACCCTATGTTTTAAGATATATTGCAAATACATTTTATTTTTACTTTTGTATTCCCCCTTCTCTTTCTTCTTATACTTGTCTACTGGGCCTTTAAAGACAAATTCAGCATTATTTCTTCATTAGTCTGTCTGTCTCCCCCACCTATTTTGTCCTTCCATAGTTAGTAGTCTTTCTCTGTGCCATCTTAAGTTTCAAAGAGCCTAAAATAATAGTGTGTCCTGAATTGGATCCTGAAACAGGCAGCCCACAGAGGGCTTCAGAAACCCTGTAGAGGGAAGTACAAGTGGTGGTTGAACTGCCTCACACTGGCGCTGGGAACATAACTTAGTTTCACTTTAAGAGCATGAAGTATCCTTAGCTGTTTAGACAGGTCTCCATCCCTAAAATAAACAAATAAAGAAATAAATAGACAGACAGAAAAATGGAAAAATTCAATCCAGTGTTTAGTTTATATAACAATGTACCAATATATATTTTAAATTTTTTATCATAACTTTGTAACATTAAGGAATCTCACACTTAAATGAGAACACTGGGTACTACTGTTGCATGATTTGAGTGTATTCTGAAATAAGATATTCATTTAAAAGATTCACCAGGAGGAGGAAGGGGTCTGCAGTTCTGTCATATCAGTTAATATTCTGAGTGTCTTTGAACACAATTCTGAACTCTGCTCCCTAGCCCAGGTTTCCATGTTCATGGAGTACGGAGTGGCAGGCTGTGTCCCGCCACCTGGCTAACTTTACCCCAAATAATTACACGGAAACTGTATTCTTTTAAACACTGCCTGGCCCATTATCTGTAGCCTCTTATTGGTTAATTCTCACATCTTCCTTTAACCCATATTTAGTAATCCGTTTAGCACCACGAGGTATGGCTTACCAGGAGAGATCTTAACCTGCGTCCATCTCGGAGAGGAGAATCATGGTGACTCACTATGGCGACTGCCTGAAGCATCTCCCCACTCCTGCTACCTAGCATTCTGTTCTGTCTACTCCGCCTACCTAATTTTCTGTTCTCTTAAAGGGCCAAGGCAGTTTTCTTTATTAATTAACCAATGAAAGTAACATAGACAGATAACTCTCCTCCATCACCATAGCAATACTGCTCATCCTTGATCCCTCTGCTGAGCACTAAGCCAAAGCAGCCAGGTAAAGGACAGAACATGGTGCACGTGCACAGCTTTCTGTGTTTGATCATCTGTTCCTGTTATTACAAACAAAATACTAGGTTTCACCTATCTGTCTTTAGTATAGATTTATGCAACAAATAATAAATCAAAGTATAGATTTTTAACATTTTCTGCTACTTTCTCTTAGTAGATTTCTTGTCCATAACAGGAAAAGGAAGCCCTGCCAGTTGGTTTACTCAGGAGGACAGAATTCACTGTAGCATCAGCATTGCTTGCTCTTTTACTGAACTCTTCACCACTTCAGGCCTTGAAAGAAACTGCATTTCATCTGTCACCCCAGAACCCATGCCCTCTATTTATTCCACTGCACAAAGGAAATCTGCACTGCAGATGCATATTTTCCAGCCAATGCTCCTTTCGAGAGTTGAAACTCTCATTTTATTGAATTTTAAGCTTTGTTCTCAATCAGAATTCACAGTTTGATGCCAGATAGGGATTATTTTTTAAAAATATTGGACAGGTTTCAAGATTAAAATGGATATGTCATAGCTGTAAAGTGTCATGACAATACAGAGTCAAAGGATTTGCAGGGAGAAGAAATGAGCCAGCCATTAAATTCATTAAAAATCATCGCTTTTCAAGCTAAAAATATAAAGCTAATTACATGTATTCGTAATATTTAATTGAAGACGTGTAAGTAAGACTGTTTTCAAAGCCATTGTCCCATACACCTACTAGTATTTTAGAGATCATATTCTTTTTATTGTCTTCTATTGATTTTTTAAAATACCCATATAAGTATGCACCATATACCTGGTAAATGTTTTCATATGCCTACATACCACACACACACACACACACACACACACACACACACACACAGGAGTGCACACAAGCACCAGACTTAATGTTCCCGCTGTATTGTCCAATCCTAGATACCTCATCAGTCCCCATCAAAGTATTCATTTTTATTACAATTAAATGTTTACCAGTTTATCCTATTTGCTAGACCTTAAATTCTGTGATTAAATACCTACATTTACTTATTTCTTCCCACTATTTCTAGTTTTAAACACAGTGAGAATCATTTCTTTCAATATATGAATTAATTTATTAAAACAATTTTTCAAGTTTGGTTTCAGTGAAGTGAATATGTGGTCCCAAATATGGACTGTTTTTGAATTAAAAAAAAACTTGATTTTATAAAAGTAGGTGTTTTCTTTATATGTTACCTGATCTCAAATACAAGGATAGATGAATAAAACCCAAAGTTTACTATTCTGCTCAAACTTAGACAAAATTTATATCTAGAATATGGACTTATTGATAAGAAAGTAGAGACATTATATCTTTAGAAGTCCACAAAATAAAAGTCTTTTAAACAAGAATATCCTCAAAAATACTCCCATCAAGAAAACTATTTTAACATGTAGTATTTTGCAACAGAATTACTGTAATATGTGCATGCTTCATATGGGGAAAAGCTGCTAAAGGGATTCATCTTGAATATGGAGCATATGATTACAAAGATCTCCCAAAGGTCATTCATCTGGTATTGAAGGACCTCATTATTTTTATATATTATTCAAAAGCACATTCATAAAATGTAGCACCCCTATACATTATGATACTTGTAGTTATTAGTCTATTTGTGTTATCATAGAGTATTCCCATTTGCTACTCAATTGGCAGGAATAATATTATAAAACCTCTACCCCACTTTTATATGATTAATAACCCTAAAATATCCAGAGAATGAATCAGTTCTGAGTTAAAACCTCTATCCCATTTTTATATGCTTAATATCCCCAATATATTCAGAGAATGAATTAGTCCTGAGTCCCCCAGTATGATGGCTGTGTTCACTGTCAAATTGACAGAACATAGACTTACCTGGGAAATGGGTTTCTTTGCATACCTGTGGGAAGTTATAATGTCTGGATTCACTGAGGTGGGAAGACCTGTCCACTGTAGGCAGCATCATTCCCTGGCTATGACCTCGAGCTGTATAAATGAAGACTGGTTCTGGGTGATTATATTTATTCATTGCTCTTTGCTTTATGTGTGATTATTTGTTTTTAAATATATTATAAGCAGTGGCTTCAAGTTCTTGCCACCTTAATTTCCCTCCCATGGTGTATTATATCCTTGAAGTCAGAGACAGCAGAAACTCCTTATCTCTTAAGTTACTCTAGTCTGGATACTTTTAAACAGCAGAAGAAAAATAAATCAAGACAGCCATTATTCTGAAACTTTATTTTCGTTTTGAGAGACAGGGCTTCTTTGTAGCTTTGGAGCCTGTCCTGGAACTAGCTCTGTAGACTAGGCTGGCCTCAAACTCACAGAGATCTGCCTGACTCTGCCCCACAAGTGCTGGGATTAAAGTGTGTGCCACCACTATCTAGCTATTCTGAAACATTTTTACAAACATTTATCATAGAGTAGAGTACTTACCAATATATGGGTACTTATTCAAATCTAGACTTCAGTTCTCTAAACAACAAGTATATATCTTGAATAATAGCATACCTCTGTGCTCAACAATCATGTTAAAACAAAAGTTTCAATAATTTCTTCCTCCATGAATATGTATAGCAAGTCTAAAAAACAACTACTCCATTAATTGTATAGCCAAAGTATATTATAATTGGTTCATCTTTAACTGCAATCCATGAAGTAGTATTTCATGATCAGTGACCTACAATTGTCAGCTTTTAAAAGGGTGTTTCTTCTCAAACAGTCGTTATGTGCTGTTATTATCCTGGTATAAGATAATCAGGCACATAAACCAGGAATACATCAATGAATCACATAAATACAGCATTATTTTTAGAGTAAATATAAAAAATAAACTTCTAGCTGGGCAGTGGTGGTGCATGCCTTTAATCCCAGCACTCGGGAGGCAGAGGCAGGAGGATCTCTGAGTTCGAGGCCAGCCTGGTCTACAAGAGCTAGGTCCAGGACAGGCTCTAGAAACTACAGGGAAACCCTGTCTCGAAAAACAAAAAAAAATAAAAATAAATAAACTACTAATAAAATAAAAACCATCCTCAAAAGGATTAATATAATACTTTAATAAAATCATTGAAGAAAATGAAATAGCCAAGACCCCACCAGGAGAATTAAAATGAAGACACTAAGCCAATCAAACTATAAAATTCTTAATTTTGTACAAATTCTGTATACCCCAAGAATTTAAATCTTATTCTCTTAGCTATTTCATCATGAGCATGAGTTACAAGGGCCTCTCTTTATTCTCAAAAAAAGCAAATATATTCACTTTCTCTAAATACGTTTAAAGCAAATCAGTGGCAAAGAAAAGATAATTACCCTTGCCTTCTTGGAAATGATAATCAAGAGAGGATAAATTGATGAGAGGGAGTAAACATGATAATATATGTTATATGATACTAGAGATGAGGGTGAAATGAACTAAAGATCATTTATTTGGGATAGCCTCCTTGAAAGAAAGAATGGAAACTCTTTGTCTTTCTCTATGCTCTTCTGGGCCTTTCTCAATGTGTTTAGCTCAGGAGCACTAATAATATTGTCTCAATACTCAAGATAAGTGTTTATGTACACAAATAATTTAGGAAAAGTATTGAAATTAATACACAAAAGGTACTGGGTTCTAAATACCTTGTTCTCTATGCAGAGTTAAAGTTCCTTCAGGAAACAGCTGGCCCAAGCTAAGGTAGAGAAGACAGAAAAGAAACCTAACCCCACTGTGCAAGAAAAGGAACAAGTGCTCAATGAATAATGAAATCCGTAACAGAAGAAAAGAAGCAACTGAAAAGTGGTTCTTGTCAGTCAAATAGTGTGCAGCCTTGACATAAAAGCAAATGTGGACTGTAGAATAATATAAAGAATGGCATAAAATAGGAAACCATAAATCCATGCAGGTAAACCAATTGATAAGGTGAGCTATTGATGAAGGATGAGCATTTAGCTATCCCCCAAGTAATCTTTATTTTTTTTAAAATGAAGATAAAGTTTCCAGTGGGGAGAGCTTCCAGACAGCAAGTTCAGCTATAGACACTGTTATCAGCAGGTAGACAGAGCACAGTTGTGTCTACATAACAATCCAGGGAGAGCAACACCACTACTGTGAGACTATTGCCATGAATACTAGAGCATAATTTAATCACAAATAAACATCAGGCAAACAACCTGAAGGACACTCTAAAGAATGAATGGCATAAAATCTTCAGAGGTGTCAACCTCCTGACAGTAAAAAACGAGAAACTGATAAACACACACACACACACATACACTAAATCATATGACCTGGAAATGGATATTGTGCTGCTGAGTTCATTATTTGAATTATGTGGAAAATATTACCCGGACATATTGGTGTCAGTTTTGATTATTTTATTGTGGCTGGGTAGGGGAAAATCCTATGGAAAACAAAAATAACAACAAATGTTAAGGCTGGATTGCAGTTCAGTGTGAAAGGTGCTTGCTCAGTGTTAAGGAAGTTCTGAGTTAGATCCCAGAATTGCATAATTTAGCCTTAAAGGAACAGAGCTCTAATCCCAGCAGTGAGGAAGCAGGAGGATTGGAAGTTCAACCATCCTCTACCATACAGTGAGTTCAAGGCCACCCTGCTCAATAGGAAACCCTGATAAACATATCAATGTATTTGGAGACAATATTTTGATGGAGGAGAGTCATCTGTCTATGTTACTTTCATTGGTTATTAATAAAGAAAACTGCCTTGGCCCTTTAAGAGACAGAAAATTAGGTAGGTGGAGTAGACAGAACAGAATTCTGGGAAAGAGAGGGGAGACGCTTCAGGCAGTCGCCATAGTGAGTCTCCATGCTTCTCCTCTCCGAGATGGATGCAGGTTAAGATCTCTCCTGGTAAGCCATACCTCGTGGTGCTACACGGATTACTAAATATGGGTTAAAGGAAGATGTGAGAATTAATCAATAAGAGGCTGAAACTATGGGCCAGGCAGTGTTTTAAAAGAATACAGTTTCCGTATAATTATTTTGGATAAAGCTAGCCGGGTGAAGGGACGCAGCCCACCACTCCATCTACAGATTGTCGCTCCAATGTGATGGACTAAATCCACTTAAAAACCTGAGAGGGCTTTAAATAAAGGAGAGAGAGACTTTAACACAGCTTTTTGCTGTTTGCCTGGACATGCTGTAGAGAGATTTCCTGTTTCGGCAATAGCAGCAGAGAAAAAGCTGAGTCATTTTAAAACGCGGCTTCCTGGTGCTGTGCCGCCAGTGCAAACTCTGGCTATAAAGCATTTCAGTGGCTTTTATGGGCCTGGATATTTGTGTGCCCACTCGGGATCAGAAAGAAAGTACTCTGAGACCATGCCGATGACTCACTGCTCCCTGCCTGCACCTGGGCAGATGGCGGAATCAGGCTTAGGCGAGCAGGAGAACATGGTGGATTTCTGCCACCATACAGAAAGATGTTTCCAGGCTGTGCAGTGCTCTGCATGTCAGATTTGTCTGTAACTTGGATGAAAAGAGTTTCTGTGCTGCTGCACGCTCAGTCTCAGAATTAAAGTGCTGAGTGCAGCTCCTACCTGGCGGCCCCAGAGCTACTAGAAAATGGTACATCCTCCATTTTGAAATTGGAGAGAGGTGGAGCCAACATCCAGAAAAGCCCAGCAGCTCTGCAGCTCAGAGGTACAACCGATTAAGAATCACAAGTGGCTCTGCCATGTTGTATTGGGCGGGGCAAGCTCACAGTACCTGTTTTTGATCCAGGAATGTCACAGCTTAGAGTCTTAAGCGCTTAGCGATGTAAAGGCGCAAATCAAACATGTTTCTGGACAGTAAAAAAATTACAGATTCATAATAGGACAGATTCAGACATAAAAGACTTTTAAATGAGTCACAATGTTGGATGAGCGTACGTAGGCTTGAGAGAGAAGAAAAAATATAGAGAATAAAGTTAATGCCTTAAAAAAAGGGTAACGTCTTTAAAGAGACAGAATAAAGTAAAGTGATAGAGTAAAAATAAGCCACGTAAAAATGGAAAATTCACAGAGAGTCTGGATTATGTATTTTGTTGTGTTTTCTTTGATTTTTTTTGACTGTAAAGGAACTAAGTACAGAGAGACATTTCATTATATGGGCTGCCAGGCTAGACCAGAATGGACATCTTACTGGTATGACTTCAGAATTTGGATCTAAGGATATCATGCTTTGGAAAAGAGTTTCTTCTTTTGTTTTCACAGGGGATGAGACTCTGTGGATTGCTTCTATCCCAATATGGTATGATAAACCACGCCCTCCTGAAGGTTGCTGTGAACACCCTCAAAAAATTACTCCACTCAACTGCTGACTGAGATAAACCTAGCAGACAGGTTATACCATGAAAGACCTAAATAACAGCGCCCCCACTCAGCAGGAAGCAGTTTGGAGAAAAATAACTGCACCCATATTCCCAAATATTGTTTATAAATGTTCTTTTACATTTAAAGGGGGAGATGATATAGATATGAATAATTTGCATTGGTATGGAATTTAAGGTCAATTTTGTTATATGTATATGTATTTCTGATCTTGATTAAGCTATTGTGATTGTAGTTCATTTTAAAGAATGTAATGTATAATTAGGAAATATAGGTTGTTAATGGATAATCATCGATAATAGTCAAGCTTGTAGTCATGTTAGTCATTTTCTAGATGTGCATAGATATATTTCAGATAGGTATTCTTCATATCTTTCAAAGACTGCAGAATATGGCATTTAATGTTTTAATAACTTAGGGTTTTTCTGGACAATGAGACACATCTGCTTCTGGCAGCACCAATCTACTTCAAGAGGAAGATGGGCATCGAAGAGGCTACTTATGGAGTTTGATAGTCATTTGGGCAAGAAACTGCACTTGCCTGGACTATTGCATAAACTGGACACAAAGAACCCACAGAGAGAGGACTGCTGAACTTGCCTAAAGGTGAGATGGTCTTTCAGGGTTCCTGATTCATGAAAGAGTCTGCGAGATGTTCTGCAGGACACAGCAGAAAGTGACTGAACTGTCTTTGGATTTCCTGCTTCATGGAAATGTCTGCTGGACACTATGGGCCTGAAGGCCGAAGATGGATGCCCCAACTGTACAGAGGAACTTTGGGTGACTGTCCAGGCAGCGAATTGTCTCTGTCATTTCTAGAGTTTGAAAGTTGCATATTTCTTGTTTACTTAGGTAGTATTATATCCTTCTGGAGTCTTTGATGGAGTTAAAGAATAAAAAGATAGTTATAGCTTTCCTTAGTTATGATAAAAGATAAAATAGATTTAAATATTGTGACTGTAATACTTGCTTGATAACTGTTTTGTTATATGTAATTATGCTATGTTAAAGTTGAAGCCTTTCTTTTCTGTTTAAACAGAAAAAGGGGAAATGATGGAGGAGAGTTATCTGTCTATGTTACTTTCATTGGTTAATTAATAAAGAAAACTGCCTTGGCCCTTTAAGAGACAGAAAATTAGGTAGGTGGAGTAGACAGAACAGAATTCTGCGAAAGAGAGGGGAGACGCTTCAGGCAGTCACCATAGTGAGTCGCCATGATTCTCCTCTCTGAGATGGATGCAGATTAAGATCTCTCCTGGTAAGCCACACCTCGTGGTGCTACACGGATTACTAAATATGGGTTAAAGGAAGATGTGAGAATTAATCAATAAGAGGCTGAAACTATGGGCTAGGCAGTGTTTTAAAAGAATACAGTTTCCATGTAATTATTTTGGGCAAAGCTAGCAGGGTGGCAGGACATAGCCCGCCGCTCCATTCTACAATATTTGATGTGGGAGGGTCTTCTGTTTGAGTTGATCTCATTGGTTAATAAAGAAACTGCCTGGGTCATTTGATAGGCCGGCCCTTAGGTGGGTGGAGTAGACAGAACAGAATGCTGGGAAAGGAAGTTAATAAATCGCCATGCCTCTGCTCTCTGGGCTAGACACCCAGAAGCTCCAGCCCAAGATGGACATATGCCTGAATCTTCCCGGTAAGGTACCACTTCGTGGTGCTACACAGATTATTAGATATGGGTTAATCAAGATGTGAGTAAGAGGCTGGAACTAATGGGCCAGGCAGTGTTTAAATGAATGCAGTTTTTGTGTTGTTATTTCAGGGCATAAGCTAGCCAGGCATCTGGGAGCCGGGCGGGAATGCAGCCTGCCACTCCCATCACTACAAATATTGCATAAAGTCAACACCTGAATTCGTGGTAATTATGCTCTGTTTTATCTATACTTGATACTGTCTATTTCTGTAGCAAGCTTTCTTGTCAGACTATCTTTGAATTGCCAAACCACAAATACCAACATAGAGACTTCTTATTAATTATGAAAGCTTGGCTATTAGCTTAGGCTTCTCCCACTACCTCTTAGAGTTAAATTAACCTGTTTATATTAATCTGAATTTGACACGTGGCTTGGTTACCTCTACCCCATATCATATATTCTACCTCTTCAATATCTCCCTGTCATCTCTCTGGCTTAATCCTGGAACATAAATTCCTTCTCCTCTTCCTCTCTCTCCCTAGAAATTTCACTTACCTTCTTCTTCCTATTTTTGCCATTCAGCTGTTTATTAAACCAATCAGAAGGCATGACTTGGCAAAGACATATCTTCATAGTATAAAAAGATTATCCCATAACATTTTTCTTACAGATCCTTTTCATAAAAAAATTTTAAGTAATTGAAAGAATTCAAAGTTAGTTATGAATATGAAAATTTTTAAATGGAAACCATTAAAAGATACTATAAATATAAAATGATTTAATGGCTTTGTCATTAACTATCTAGACCACCTCTTTAATGCTTTTTTCATATATATTTTACTTTCATACTCTTTAAATATCTCTCCAATTTTAGTAATATTTAATGGGAGTATGCAATGATAAATTAAGCTTTTCAATAACATAATCTTTTAGAAATTACTTTGGAAAACTTCCTTATACTTTGAAAAGTTATCGTGAATAATAATCAGTCATTACAGACTTTTTCTGATATTTTAAGTTTATGGCAAATTTTCTTTTGGAGATAAATTACCAGCTTCCTGCTACATAAGACTGCTGGGATGTTCAGAATTATTTAAAAACACAAATTTCATCTGTTATTGGGCAAACAAAGGACAATTTAAATGAATTCTGGAGAACCATTATTTTGTGATGGCCTAAAGATGGTACAATCAAGTTACTTTTTCATTGCATTAACTTACAGATGCACATGAGAATTTGGTCATTTGACCAGAAATCATTTATGGTCATAGTAATAAACAGTACTGATAATAAACTTGCAATCCATTTTATTCAAGTCTGTCACATCCCATTAAGACAAAATTATCAAGCATGCTAAGGTACAACCTAACATATTAAAAGATATTAAACATCTAAATTCTCATATAAACCTTGCTCATTATTTGGGAAGTAAAACAGATCTATAAATGCTATTTGGTATTAAGTCCAACATAATAAAAGGGTGACATGTTTTTACTTTTTAATATGCTTTTATAATAGCATCTGAAGGTGGGATGATTTTCCAACAGATCAGCTTCTTGTTCATTTAAACATCATCTCCCTCACTGCCAACATGCACCTAGTTCCAGGAGATAAAGGACATACTGACATTAGAATGAGTTATGAGATTGTACCCTTGAACTACAGTGACGAGTACAATGGCACAATCACAGATAGCAGTACACCTTGAAGCCACTACTACGTCAGGATGGCTAGTAATAAAATCAATGAAACTGTCAATTGCATAAATACCCTATCAATCCCAAATTGAATGTGCCCTATTCACCTTTCCCTTGGCCTGATCCCACAAATCTAGCAACCATTCTAGCAGAACTTGAAAATTAGGATGACATTGTTGCAAGTGAAATGTTTAAGAAACGTCTTTAACAACCTCATAAATCTATAAGTCAAACAGCAATTAATCATTAAGAGTCCTAGATAAAATAAGATGAGGAGAGGGCAGTGTGTAGGCAATGATGGAGTGAATGTGATAAAGATTTATGTAACGAAAGGAGATAAGGATTAATAAAACAACAGAGATATCGTTCATGACATGTTAGTTCCACAAACAAGTCCTTTTACAACCACTCCAAGATAAAGATATGATAAACATGTTTGAGAGTATCAGGAAAGGGGGATAAATTGCTAAAACATTTGAAAATATGAAATTTTCTCTTATGCAAAAGTCTTTTAGAACAAAGAAAAATAGGGCAATATGTTCAATGCATGAAAGCATTTGACTCCAAGTCTGACAAACTGAGTTTAATTCCTAGGTCCCCTATGGTTGATGGGAAATGTTGACTCCAGAAAATTGTCCTCTGGCCTCCACAAAAATCCACACACATATTAAGCGCGCGCGCACACACACACACACACACACACACACACACACACACCAATACAGCACACACACACACATACATACACACACCAACACAGCATACACACAGTAAATAAATGAACTTTTTGCATATTGTTTCTTCTTTTTATTTATTTGTTTTGTATTTCTTTTCCTCTCATATATTAAATACCAACCACAGTTTACCCTCCCTTCTCTCCTCTCAGTCCCTCTCTGCCATCTTCCCTTTCCCACAGATCCACTTTTCTGTTTTTCTTCAGAAAAGAGTAGGCCTTCGAGGGATATCAACTAAACATGTTATAACAAGTTAATATAAGACTAGGCATAAATTTTCCTATCAAGGCTGGACAAGGCAACCCAAAAGAAAGAAGACCCCAAAAGCAGGCAAAAGAGTCAGAAACAAACCTGCACCCGTTGTTAGGAGCTCCACAAGAATACCAAGCTACACACACATAACATATACTCAGAGGATCTAAGTCAGACCCATAGAGACTCCATGATTGTTGCTTAGGTGTCCATGAGCTCCTATGAGCCCTGCTTAGTTGATTCTTTGGGCTATGTTTTCCTGGTGTCCTTGACGATTCTGGTTCCTACAATACTTCTTTCTGCCTCTTATGTGAGATTCCCTGAGCTCCCTCACCCAGTGTTTGGTGTGGGTCTCTGCCATCTTCTCCTATCAGTTGTTGGGTGAAGCCTCTATAATGGCAATAATGCAAGGCTGCAGTCTACAATTATAACAAAATATCATTAGGAATTATTTCATTTACTTTTTTTCTAGTCATGTCTGCTTCTATCCTAGGTCTCCAAGTCATCCAGCCTCTAGTTCCTAATTCTTTAGTCAGGTTTGAGTATCCTACCCATGGTATGGGTCTCATGTTGCCCCAGTCAGTAGTCATCCACTTCCAAAGTTCTACACTACCTTTACCTAACCCAACATGTCTTGAAGGCAGGATAAATTGTAGGTCAAAGGTTTTGTGGCTAGGTTAGTGTCCCAGTCCCTCCATTACAAACCTTGCCTGGTTACAGAAGATGGACGTTCAAGCTCCACAGCATTAGATTACTAGGAATCTTTGCAAGGGTCATATTCATGGATTCCTGGGAGTTCCCATTACACTGGATTTCTTGCTCTTCCCACAGATACCCCAATTCCAGTCATCTCTGAGATGGGTGGGGATGGGAACAAGGGGTATAAGGTCAAAGAGAGAAATGAAGGAAGAGAATAAATTAACTTTTAAGAAGAAAGCAAAAGAATGGAGAATTATGTTGTTTTCTGGGAGATGTAATAAACACACATTAACTGCAGATAGGGCAATGATGACAAACCAAAGAAATAATAATTATACCCAAGTCTAATTTGGTGAACCAATGAGTTTGCTAGGATTATTTATAGAATCATGCTAGGTAACAGGTTGTTTACAGGCCCACGAGTGAGTAATTCAAAAGAAACTGCACAATTAAAAGGCCCACCCCAGCACAGGATGATACAAAAAGTAGTATTAATAAGGCCTCTGTTTACAACAATTCTTTTCAAAGCTTTTATCATCTTGAGGTGAGTCTTTATTATTCTTGCAGTGACTGCATTCACACAAACCTTCCAGTTTCCTGGGCTTCCCGAGTCTTATGAACTCCCTTTTCTTTCTAGAAGGAAATATTTCAACTCAAAGGAGGTAGAGACACAACAGGATGTATTGAAATCATGTCAGAGAAAGAGTCACAATATAAAAAATCATTACAGAGAGACATAGAGAAAATTTTAATAATTTATTTTTTACCCATGAATACAGAATAAATACAGAATACAGAATAAAAATTTAAATAGTGTTGGAAAACTATGTTTACTTTAAAATGACTCATGCCTGAGATAAAGTTACGTTTTGACTACAAGATGCTTTTGATATGTGAGTGTAATATAATGCACATCAAAAAATTAGGGAAAAATCATCATCTCAACAAATATTAAAAAGTTATTTTTGAAAATGCCTACTCATGATTAATATAATCTTTTGAAACTAAGAAAGATAGAATTGACTAATGCTAAGTCTTGAATTAATGAATAAAACATATAAAATAAGAGTTTTCAATAGCATTAATTCAAATCAAGAACAGGTCTGACATCATTACAATCTCTATTCAGCATTATCTTAAAATCAGGACAGTGACTCAAATAAAATAAAGATAATTGAGATAACAAGAAAACAGGAATGTATTAACCAAATCACCATTATATGGTTACAAAAAATAGTGAGAAATAGTAATTTTTGAATAATGCTGGTGGATAGAAGTTCAAATTACAAATTTTAACTACTTGGAAACAAATGTTAGCAAAGACACTATATAAAGCATAAAATATAGGAAACACTGAATAAACAGGACTGAAATATAAATGAGAATTTACAAAAAATATGTATAGGTATGAAAATAGACAATCTCATGGATTTCTAGTCTCGATTTTGAAATAGCAATGAAAGAAAAACAATGTCAGTTTTTCTTAAAGTGTCTACACATTTGTGCAATATTAATGTGTGATATTATCCCTTAACTATGGAATAGGTCATGGTCAACACTGAATAATGAAAGAAAAAAATCATAGCAAGAAAAAAATCACAACAGGTTTATTTTATCAAAGTTTTCCATGGCACAGGAGTCTTTGGGAATGAAGCACAAAGATTCAGGGGAAATTACTTACTTTTATAATTTGTTTCAATGAAAAGCCACATAGAAATCTTCCTGGGAACAATGGGGTTACCCTAACTGGAGAGAGAAAGAAAGATACAGAGGCAGAGATACAGACAGAAAGATATGGTGGAACCACACAATGTCTGGTAGTTTGATTTCTTGGCCTGTATAGCTTTCCTTCCTCCTAGGTATAAAACACAACCCCTTTAAAAAGAGGTTAAAAAAAGATTCATGATGTATCATTGGACAAGATAGGACTGGAGATTCTCTTTGGCTCCAGGGCCTCTGGGCCCTGCATCTGAAGTGCAGTGTCCTCTGCTATAGAGTCACACCAACTACCACACCTAAGGCACAAAGAACACATGGTAGAGGAGCTGGAAATGTCATAAGAGCAAGAGAAACAGGGAGTATTGTGTGAGTCTCCAAATAATGTCAGAAGTTACAACCATAAAGTCTTGCTTACATGACTGTCCAAGTATGAGCTGAACATGAACAAGTGTAGACATTCCAAAGTGAACAGAAGAAAGATAACAGGGTGTCAACCCTACACAAATGATTACAGGCAACGAAAAACTGCTCAGAGTGGGAGAAAACATTTTTGATTATTCAATACCAAATGGTCATCCTTGCTATGTGAACTGGACATGCAGGACCCACAGAAAAATGACTGGTGAACTTGCCTAAAGATAAGACCATCTTTAGGAGTTCCTGCTTCATGAAGGAGTCTGCCAGGCATTCTGCAGGACATAGAAGAAAGTGACTGAGAAACTGCTAAAATAGACAGAACTGTCTTTGAAATTTCCTGCTTTGTAGAAAAGTCTGCTGGATACTATGGGCCTGAAGACTGAAGATGGATGGCCCAACGGTACAGAATAACTTTGGGTGATTGTCCAGGCCGCAAGATGTCTCTGTCAATTCTAGAGTTTGGGAAACTGTTTACAATGCACTTCCTGTTTACTTAGGTAATATTATATCCTTCTGGAGTCTTTGATGGAGTTAAAGAATTTATAATTATAGTTATAGTTTTCCTTAGTTATGATAAAAGACAACGTGGATATAATATTGTAACTGTAAATGTAATTTTACTATGTTAAAGTTAAAACCTTCCTTTCTTATTTAAATAGAAAAGAGGAGGTGATGTAGGATTTCCCTCTGTATGCTATGATTACCATTAATGAATAAAGAAAACTGGCTTGGCCTGATAGGGTAGAATAGAGGTAGGTGGGGAAACCTAAACAGAATGCTGGGAGGAAGGAGGCGAAGTCAGGGAGAAGCATGTAGCCCCACTGGAGCCAGATTGAATTTTAGAGGGTAAGCCACAGCCACGTGGTGATACACAGATTAATAGAAATGGGTTAAATTAATATGTAAGAGTCAGCCATAAGAACCTAGAGCTAATAGGCCAAACAGTGGTTTAATTAATAGGATTTCTGTGTGATTATTTCAGGGCTAAGTGGCCAGGAACTAACTAATGGCCTACTGCTACATTCCTGAAAACATGCATACAGGCAACATTATACAGACTGAGAAAGTTATATTTAAGAATATAATATATATGATATATATTATATTATCAATACTTATTATATGTTATATATTTCTATATTATACATATGTGTATACATGGATATACACATACAACTACAAAACAACAATTAATGAAAAGCATGCCATGAATTTGAAAGTGAACAAAAAGAAGTATATAGAGGGTTTGAAGAGAGGAAAGGGAAAAGAGAGTGATTTAAATAAATTATAGACTCAAAATAAAAGAAGTTTTTATCAAGATTGCAAAGGTGGCACAGGGATAAACTAGGAGACAAATATGACAGGATACTTTGTTGCTTTCCTTTTAAGATTTACTTTTTTATTTTTTATTTTATGTCTGTGAATGTTCTGCCTGCATATATGCATCTGTACCACTTGTATATCTAGTGTCTATGGAGGCTAGAAAAGGACATTGGATCCTGAAAACAAAGTTACAGACAATTCTGAGCTATCAGATGGGTGCTGGAAATCAAATTCTGGTCATTTACAAGAGCTGCCACCCATAATACTTTTTAAAAGAGTATCACTCTTGAATGAAAATAATTTACAGCACAAATATTATTAATGATTATTATAAAAAATTTACTAAGTGATACTGTTACAAATATAAAGTATAAAAATTAATATAGACATACAGTCAGTAAAAACTCAATTATATATAAAATAAACATTTCAAGAGTAAAAATTATTAAATTTTAGGAATAAATGAAGAAAATATATTCATGACATTGTGGCACAAATAGGTTCTTAAATAACTCTCCATAAGCAAATATTATGAAGGAAATATATACAGCTTTGTCTCTAGTTAAAAAGAAATGTGTTACTGTAAATTGAAAAGCCACCTAAAATATTAAATTATAATCTAGAGGCCAAAATTATTTTATTCAATAGAGAAGTGGATACAAATACGGAATCAGCTTATTCAAAATAGGTTAAGTGATGCATAGAACAATTCAAAGAGATATCTTGCAAAAACAATAAATGTTGAAAAGATGTTCAACCATTCTTGGTCATCAGGAAAATACAAATTAAAACAACATGATTTTTTTCAGGCAATAGTACAGGATAGGAGCATTCAGTTCTTACATTGCCACACAGAATAATGAGAAAGAATAAACAGATGCCATTTTGAGGCGAATGACACTAGAACCCTGTAATGGTGTGACAGGAGCCTAGGATAGGAAGATAGAGCATGAAAGGGGACAACCAGTAATGGTGAATCAACATTCTGAGTCCCTAAAATAGCAGTCTTTCTAGGTCTGTTCACTGAAAATGCCAATACGCCTGATGACAAAGGAGATTCCCATGTTTTCCAGACTCTAGATTTTGTTAGAGGCTGAGTACACACCATAGTTTTGCATCAAGAAGGAGCATGCATTGCATCCGTCCCAACCTGCTAAGTCCAGGCTGCTAGCAAAAGATAATGCATCAGAGGCAAATTCAAGTTGCTACACCGAAGTTAGCCCCAGCTACCCAATGGGCCAGAACCACATATTCTATGTTTCATAACCCCATCTCCTCCCTTGCCACTGCGAGCACGTTCATATTCCATGCCTCTGCTCAGCCAAACTAGAGCAGGTATACCACATTTCTGAGGCCACTAGTCTCATTACTGGAGTGGCCAGACTTGGGAACCAATCCAATGCTGTGTACATCACGTTTTCCAGGACCACCAAAGTAGCCTGACCCCATCACCCCTGAGACAGAGGACTCTACCTAAAGATTTAAAAATCAATACTAAAATTCTATTTCAAGTGCAACTATATAGCGTTTCAAACTTTTTTCAACACAATATGCTGATAAATACATAAAAGAACTCATACAGCAGGTGACATTACTCTATACTGTTCACCTTTAGATACCATTATAAAATACTTCAACATGTTTCAACAACTGTCACTTAGTTCTCCAACTTATTTCTGGAGTACAGAAAGTCCAAGATAAAGTTGCCAGCTACATTGGTTCCCGGTCAAATGTTTCCTCCTGGTCTACAAAAGTTTCCCTCATTACTATGTTCTTACATACGCCGGAAAGAGAATTCTAATGTCTCTTCCTCCTCTCATAAGGGCACTGATCTTATCATGAGCTCCAAGATATGAACTGGAAAAGGGGACTAAATTCAATCCATGGAAGTGTGTTGTGTCTGTGGAGCTAAATTAGTAGCACATTGACGAAATCTAATAACGCTAATAAAACACATCCATCAACCTAGCAGTTTAATCACAGAAAAAAAAAGATTTAAATATATCCACAAGGAACCAAAACATTGTCTAAGAAAAAAATAGGGCAAGCAGATCTCATTAACAGTCGAAAGGAAGCCAAGAACTATGCTTCATAGTTCTGATACTTCATCAATGGTATCTAAGTGTGAAGAACTTCTGCAGTAAAGGACTATATTTTAAAATGAGTTTCCATTTCTGAATATGTACAACATTAAGTCAAACCCATCCAATTTATTTCCCACTTTATTAGACTATTTACACCTTGTTTTCTGAAACACAGCAGAGCAGTCTTTTGTGTTTGCTGAAGTTGTTAAATACTACAAATCTTTTTCTCAAATGTAAGAGCCAGAGATGATAGAGGACATCAAGAAAATTACACTTTTTAAACCAACAGGCTTAATATGCACAGACTCCTACAGAGCAGGGTTAATACATGTAGAACTCGCAGAGACTAAGACAGCATACGCAGGGCCTTCACAGGTCTGCATCAGATGGGGTTCTAGAGCTGAAAGAAGTGGACAGATGTTCCATCTCTAGACAAGAAGCAATGTCTAATTGATAACCACTTATAAATAAAAATGCTTTTATCCAGGAGAGTCTCACTGGGAAAAAATTACTCTTCAGGGTTGACTGCAGAACCAGCAGTAGTAGCCAATAGACAAGGAACTCAAAAGTATATTTGGAGGTTGCTTCTCAATTACAAAAAGTCATGTCAGAGCTTTTCCTTTTTTGAAATTCTATCATATATAAACATGATATTTATGTATATATATATAGTATATATGTGTATATAAACATAATATCCTCTCCTTTTACCCTACAGGTTCCTTGAAAATATATTATCACTTCAAGTTCAGTATTTTTATGTGAACCCTGAGTATGCAAACATGCGGGGCTCTACATCCAAATCTGTTTCTTGTGCCTTTTTCTTGGGCTCTTTTCTTTCTGTTTTTTTTTTTTTAAATCCCATTCCGATGAATTTGGTTTTGTTTTATCTTATTTTATTTCATTATTATCACTTAGAAACCTGCTTACCTTCTAATGAGAGGTAGAAAGGGGGGATCTGGATGGAGAAGAGGTGTAGGGAGTAGTGGGCACTGAGAGGGGTAAAGGGAGAGGAAACCATAATCAGGATACATTATGTGAGAAAAAATATTTTTAATAAAAGAGAAAAAGCAATAAGACTTAAAATATAAATAAATTCTTTCCACAGAAATACTTTTTTTTCAAACACTGACTGGGGAACATTGTGTGAACATGAATCAGACATTGTAACCTTAGGAACTTCCCTAAGTCCCTAACACTGAATGTGGTCCTTAGTTATTCGGGAGGAATAGTGGTGTGGGACAATGGTCTGTATTTTGTCAATTATATTTTAAATAAATGCTGTTTGGCCAGTAGCCAGGCAGGAAGTATAGGTGGGACAACCAGACAGGAAGTAGAGGTAAGAACAGGAGAATTCTGGAAAGAAGGAAGCCCATTTTGCTGCAGCCGTGACCCGGCCACAGAAGAAACAAGATGTGACTGCCTCGCTGAAAAATGTACCGAGCCATGTGGCCAACATAGAAAAGAATAATGGGCTAATATACGTTACAAGAGTTAATAAGATGCCTGAGCTAATGGGCCAATCAGTTTATAACTAATGTAGACCTCTGTGTGATTTCTTTGGGACTTAATTACTGTGGAACCAGGCAGGACAGAAAACCCCGACGATGGAATAGCATCAGTAAGTGCTGGTGTGGCTTTTTCTGCTGGGAGAAGTCTAACTGTGCTTCATCACCATTAAGATTGATGGCTTTCTTGTTAAATTCAATTCTCCTGTCTCAGTTTCTACCAGAATACGCAAGTCCATATGCACATGAAATACACACAAACACACACACACACACATGCTGTGCGATGTGCCCCTTGTCTGCACTCTATGCGCAAGAAATCAGTTCGCAAACTTTGGGCAAGGGGCTGGAGGTTGAGGAAACACACGCACAGACCTTCAATCGCTGGTACCAAAAGCCCTTCTTTAATAGCACCATGGAGGCTTAAATACCCTGCAGTCAATGGCCAACAGGTGAAAATCCTATCCTCTGATCCTCCAGGTAAAGCACAGCTTTTAGTAACTTCAATTAGAAGGCTCTAGACAGGGAAATGCAGCTGAAGGCCAGGACTCATTAGTCCCAACACACACACACACACACACACACACACACACACACACACACACACACACACCCTCCTTGTTATTGAGCTAAGAAGAAGCATCAGTAGCAAAAAAGTATGCATCACCAAGAAGGTCAAAAGTAAGCAGCACAAGTAGATGTCTCAGTGGAAGATGGCAGTTCACCTGCATCTCATTTCCCTGCATCTTCACCTGGGGTGCCAAGCTTAGCATATCAAGTAAACAGAGTGCATTATGGAGCAGGGAGAGGTCTTATTTCACAAGCAACGGTAGGGTAATTTTATAACTTCTCCAAGAGTGGATTAAATAGTTGCAGACAATTGTTAAGCTACTAAAATAAACATGAAGAAGAATGGATAGAACAGAGCCAAGCATCAACTCATGCTAATTACCCTTGCATCTGGGAGATCAATTTGCATACAGAATCTTTGAAGCCTGTCAGGTATGAACTGAACTACTGAACAGCTACATTTGAAAATCCAGCCACTGAGTTATTTTTTCCCGGAAGATGTTGTTTTTAGTGTCTCAGACAGATTTCCTCATATAAAAGTGCTCATTTCTAATTAATTTTCCCCTGTATTTAACACATGCTCATGTGTGTGACATTCAAAGAAATTAACTAAACATCAAAAACATAGAGATTATTAATTATATAGGTGGAAGAAGAAAAACTGGGGGTTAGAATTTGGCTGAGTTCTCAAATTCTGAAAATTCAAGAAACAAGTATCCCAGGGCACTTATCAATAGCAGTTAACAAAACAAGACAGCGGCTTCATAACAAGCTTTATCTACATTAATTTATTTAAAATCCACAGTACACAGAATAGGTTTATTTTCTTCTTTCAGAAGGAAAGAATGGAAGGTACAAAGGATGTCTATGAAATCACCAAAGTTTTTAAGGACACAGCATGGTCAATTTTTAAAGTTAGATAAACTGATTCTTAGCATCTTCTGTTTCCTCCTCACTCACCTATTCGAAATGTTTCCTGAACACCGCATTCCTAAAGAGTAAGAGTCTTCCTATTCAGTCACGTAAACTTAGCCCAGAAAAGACTGCTGGAGTCAGCGGTACTCAGTAGTATTTGTTACTGAAGTAATTCAAGTCCTTGTCTATGTCTAGTCTTTGAAATTTAAAATGCCAAGAGAGATGGGAAATGGAATAAAGAATGTAGAAAATATGTAAGGGGAAAACAAGAAATTGGGGGAAATTTATTAAGGTTGATGACACTTTTAGAAAATGTGGAGAAAATAGACTTGGACAAGAACTAATCAATTTTAGAAATATTTAGACTAGAGAAACAGAAAACGGTAGGTTTATTCTTTAACTTAGAACATTTAAACCTCATTATTTGATTAGTATTTTGACACTGAGACGTGAAATTTTCTTTTCTTTAATTAAGCATGGATCTGATGGTTGAACTGCATTTACATTGCCAAACCTCCTTGAAAACATCCTACTTTGGGGGCTGGAGAGCATTGTGGTTAAGAGCACTTGCTGCTCTTTCCAAGGAACAGGGTTTGAATCCCAGCATCTACAAAATAAGTGAAAACTGTCTGTGACTCCAGTTCCCAATGAGCTGACACCCACTTCTGTCAATGGAACAGAAGTGCAAACAAGTGCGGCCCAGACACACACACACACACACACACACACACACACACAACACCCACATATATAAAATAAAATAAAAATTAAATCTTTGGGAAACATGTCACATTAATCTAAATACAAAAAATTCTTAGAATTCTGCAACCATTCTCTGTTTACAGTGGCTTCAACTCCAAATTTGCTTGTATTACACATTTGCGAATCTGATGATTTAGTTTTCATCAGAACAAACATTTCCACATTTATCTTTCTGCAATCTGAAGAATTTCAATTAAATTTATAATTGTACATATATGGATATTATCACATGTATAGAAAAAAATTAAATTAAAACATACAAGAGGAAAAACAGCAAAGACTGGATTGCTTAACATAAACACTGTTATATTTAAGCCACATGTGTTACAGAAGAAATGGAGATACTTGGAAAATTTAGAAATATTCAGAAAAGCAAATCACTTAAGGGTGCTATTTTGAACAAATCACTAAGGAAAACGTGATTTATTCATTGAATATTTTATGTTGAGAATAGCACTAATTCTTCAACGTTTATCAACCATGAGATTTCTTAACTATGTAGGACTGACTTGTAGTTCTATGTTTATATAATGTACATCTAACTCAAGTGTTCTTTTGAAATGTACTAATGCCTAGCCAGTAAAATGTTTCAGCTGGTTTTGGCATCTTCTGCCAAACATAATAACCTGAGTTCATTCCTGGGGACTAATATGTTAGAAGGAGTTAACTGACTACTGCAAGTTATCCTCTGACCTACACACACACACACACACACACACACACACACACACACACATACACATTCATGCATTCACACAGAGGTCTACATTAATTATAAACTGGTTGAACTATTAGCTCAGGTTTCTTATTAACTAACTCTTACATCTTAAATTAACCCATACTCCTTGTCTGCATTAGCCATGTGGCATGGTACCTTTTATCAGTGTGTCATTTTCATCTTGCTTCCTCTGCAAGTCTAGGCAATGACTGCAAATTGAACCTTTCCTCTTCCCATAATTCTCCTATTCTGGTTGCCCTACCCATACTTCCTACCTAGCTACTATCTCAAATTCCAGTATTTCTATAAGTAGACTTAATGACCCAATCTTGTTTGAAATACTCATTGGAAAATCAGTCACCAGAGTCATATAAAAGGGTTTTAAATTTGTTGCCTGCCACAGACTCCTTGCAAGCATTTACAATAAGTGTGCAACTGTCCAAGAGATAACCTTCTAACAAATAGACCCTCTATAGAAAATTTCCAACTAAGACCACAATTGAAATTCAAATATATACAAACATATGTCATAAATTTAGGGGGAGTTTAGAATATTTCATTAATCCATCACTGAAACCATGTAACCACAAGATTAAATGTACATCACAGGAAGTATTTGTTCTCTAGAGGCTCAATGTGGAGCAGTTCTTAAAGATTCATAATTCCAACCTCTGGTAACTAAACAGACTAGGCTAGCAAGTTATTTGTACTGAAATGCAAAGAAGTCTTTAACAACTCAAAAACAGTAAATTCTCAAGCATGTGTTTTTTTTTTTTTTTTTTTTTTCTTTTGGATGCAGAATCTGAATTTGGTGTTCTCAATCATTGTTTGACATGGGATCTGAGAAAGTACTAATTCTAACAACTCAGATGAGCAGAGTGAAAGACTTAATGAGAATCTAAGTTAATAAATACATTGTACTGCTCTTCAAGTTCAGAGTGGAAATGTGAACATTTAAACGTGAAACTTGAAAAAGTACTTACTGTAGGAATTCTTTCTATATTTGTATGGCTTTCATTGGTTAATCAATAAAGAAACTGCCTGGCCTGACAGGGAAGAACTTAGATAAGTGGAAAAGACAGAACTGTATTCTGGGAGAAAGAAAGCAGCAGATAGAGCCGAGCCACCATGAAGTTGCCAGGTCAGACATGCTGAATCTTTCCCGGTAAGCCAGGACCTCGTGGTGAAACACAGATTATTAGAAATGGGTTGAATCAAGATGTGAGATTTAGCCAGTAAGAGGCTAGAGACACAATGGGCCAGGCAGTGATTTAATTAATACATTTTCTGTGTGGTTATTTCGGGAGTTAAGCTAGCCCAGTGGCAGGATGCAGCCCGCTCCTCCTCCTACAAGTACTATGAGCCACAGGGGGTAACGCTTTCTGCATGGGAGGCACAGTACAGCAAGTAATTTTTACAGCATTGATTAATTTTAGCCTGCTAAAATTCAATAAAATACAGAACCCACAAAATAAGATATAAATAATGAAATGATAAGAATATGAATTAAGGTTAAAAATGAGATGTCTGAATGAGCAATGGGAGTTCATAAGGTCAAAAGGCATGATAAGAAAGTCCAAATAAAGAGAAAATAAGAATCCAAATAGTAAATGTATGTCAACAGTTTTCTCTTTATGTTCTGTGTTCTAAGATAGCAACTTCTCCTATGGTGGCCTTTGAAGTAATTACTAACCTTCCTTTCATAAGAAGACACAAGCTAGTAGATCCAAACAGAAAGAAAACAGGCATCATGCCAAAAGTAATTTTTGTTTAAAATGCAACATAACAGAAAACTAGCAATGGGGGCAACAGCAAAAACAAAAACAGCAATATGGAAGATTTATTTTTAAGATTTAAAATCCTTAGACAATGGGATAATTAAAACTAATTTATAATAACAAAAGTATTGTAAAACCATGATTCTTGTGATTTAAAATACTTTCAGCACTAAACAAGAAAAGTAGAGTAAAATTAATTACATAAACATACATTGGATTCAAGACAGAGAAACAAAAGAAGACAAGAATTAAGATATATTGATACATGCATCATTGTTTTAAATAAAATCATTCTTTTTAAATAAAAGCAAATTTTTAAATAGAAGTAATTCTTAAATTTTTCAAGAGAAACAAATACTTTAAAAAGTTAGATGTATCCAATAATTATGACAGATATAAAAAAATCTACAAACACATTGTCAGGACAAGAAGACTGCAAGGTACACAGATAACAAGCTACAATATTAAAATATTTTGCAATACAAAACTATAATAAAGTGGGAAATCCTAATACATTAGGTAACTACAAGATAAATAGAAAAATTAATTTGGATTTCAAAAAATATAATGTAAGGATGGGTACACAGTCATACAAAGAAGTAGCAAAATGTATTAAATTTCAAATAGTGCCTTAAGACAGCTAGATTGGCGTTTCTCAATCTGTGGGTCATTACAGGGGTAGCCTAAGAGCACCAAAAAACAAAGATATCAATATTGCATTTTATAACAGTAGCAGAGTTACAGTTATGAAGTAAAAACAAAAATGATTTTTTTCATTGGGGATTCACCACAACTGAGGCACTGCATTAAAGGGTCACAGCATTAGGAAAGTTAAAAACCACTTCCTATTTCCAGTTATACATGTACCAAGCTTTAATTCCCCATCCTCAGAGTCATTTTGATTTGCATTTCCCTCATGGCTAAGGATATTGAATGGTTTCCTAAGTGTCTTTCAGCCATTAGAGATTCCTTTGTTGAGAATTTTCTGTTTAGATCTGCATCTTATTTTTTAACTTGATATTTTGATGTCTAGTTTCTTTAGTTCTTTGTATATTTTGTTGATCAGTTCTCTGTCCGAAGTGGGGTTTGTGAAGATTTTTTTTCCATTCTGTAAGTTGCCATTTTGCCTTGTTTACAGTGTCCTTTGCCTTACAGAAGCTTCTCAGTTTCATGAGGTCCCTTTTTAAATGGTTGATCTCAGTGTCTGTGCTATTGGTGTTATTATTGGTCTCCTGTGCCAGTGCATTCAAGGCTACTTTCCATTTTCTCTTCTATGAAGTTCAGTGTAGCTGGATTTATGTAGAGGTCTTTTATCCATCTGGACTTGAGTATTGTTCAAAGAGATCGATATGGATCTATTTGAATTCTTCTACATGTAGAAATCCAGTTATGCCAGCACCATTTGTTGAAGATGTACAATTTCGTATAATTTTGTATAGCACTGTATAATTTTAGATTCTTTGTCAAAAATCAGGTGCTTGTACGTGTGTGGGATAATATTAGAGTTTTCTATTTGATTATATTGATATACCTGTGCACCTTACACCAGTCAGATTGGCTAAGATCAAAACCACTAATGACATCTTATTCAGGAGAGAATACAGAGTAAGGGGGAACACACCTCCATTACTGCAGGGAGTGCAAACTTGTACAGCTGCACTGGAAATCAGTATAGTGGTTTCTCAAAAAATTGGAAATCAATCTACCCTAAGACCCAGTAATACCACTCTTGGCCATAAACCCAAAGGATGCTCAACCATACCACAAGGACACTTGCTCAACAATATTCATAGCAGCATTATTCATAATAGCAAAAACCTGGAAACAACCTAGATGTCTCTCAACCAAATAATGGATAAAGAAAATGTGGCACATTTACACAATGAAATACTATTCAGCAGTAAAAAAACAAGGACATCAGGAAATTTGTAGCCAAGTGGAGAGAACTAGAAAAAACCATTCTGAGTGAGGTAACCCAGATACAGAAAGAGAAACACAGTATGTACTCACTCATAAGTGGATATTAAACATAAAGCAAAGATAACCAACTTAGATTCCACAACCACAGAAAAGTCAGGAAGCAAGAACCCTAAGAGAGACACGCATGGATCCCCCAGGAAGGGGAAGTAGATAAGATCTCCCCAATAATTTGGCAGCAGTGGTGAGGAGATAGGGTAGCAGGGGAACGGGGATGGGAGAAGGGGAACCAAGAGGACAACATGAAGGATAGAGAAGATTGAATTGGCTAAAAGATAGAGAGGGAGAGCAAGGAAAGAGATACCTTGAAAGAGGGAGCCATTGTGGAATTAGCAAGAAACTGGAAACTCGGGAAACTTCCAGGAAACCACAGGGATGACCCCAGTTAAGAATCTAAGCAATAGTGGAGAGGGTACCTAACCCTAACCTGTCCTTCCCTTTTAATCAGATTGATGACTGCCTTAATCATCATCATAGAACCTTTATTCAGTAACTGATGTAAGCAGATGTAGAGATCCACAGCTAAGTACTGGGCTTATTTCCTAGAGTCCAGTCATAGAGAGGGAGGAGCAAAATTACAAGCAAAGGGGTCAAGACCATAATGGGGATACTCATAAAAACAGCTGACTCAAGCTAGTGGGTGCTCACTGACCCCAGACTGACAACTGAGGAACCAGAACTAGGCCCCCTGAATGAGGGTGACAGTTGTGTGGCATGGGCAGTTGGTGGGACCACTAATAGCGGAACTAGTATTTATCCCTACTGTATGAAATGGCTCTTTGGGCTCATTCTCTAAGGAGGGATACATTGCTCAGCTTAGATACAGGGGGGTGGGCCTTGGTCCTGCCTCAAGCGATGTGACAGATTTTATTGACTCCCCATGGGAGGCCTCACCCTCTCTGAGGAGTGGATGGGGGTGAGGTGGGGAGAAAAAGGGAGGAGTGGGAGGACAGGAGGAAGAGGGAATTGGGATTAGTGTGTAAAATAATATTGTTTAATAAATAAATAAATAGAAAAAAAGACTCCTTACATATTAACAGAGTGTCTCTTAAACACTCAGTTTCTCACAGTAAAACAAAACAAAACAAACAAACAAAAAATGAATACCATTCTATTTGCACTGAATCACGCATATTTAAAGCTTAAAACCTAACCTCTACGTATAAGAGAAAACATGCAATAGTTGCCTTTCGGGGCCTGGGCTACCTCAATTAGGATGATTATTTCTAGCTACATCCATTTAACTGTGCATTCAATAACTTCATTTTTCTCAACAGCTGAATTCTATTTCCTAGTGTAAACATGCCACACTTTTGTTATCCATTCATCAGATAATGGGTATCTAGGCTGATTCCAATTCTGGCTGTAGTAGGAGATAGAGCACTTTGAATAGATGCCCAAGAGTGGTCGAGCTGGGTTTTGAAGTAGACTGATTCTTCACGAGGAATGGCCACACAGATTCGCATGGAGAATATAACAAGTTAAACTCCCACTAACAATAAATAAATGTTAAATAAGTGCTGCCATTTTTTGGCCATTTTGACTAGGGTAAGAAGAAATCTCAAATTAGTTTTAATTCATAATTACTTGTAGATTTAAGATAATGACTCTTTTGAAGTGTTTCTCAGACAGTTATGTTTCGTCTTTGGATTACTCTCTGTTTAGCCTTGTATTCCATTTTTAACTGATTTATTAGTTTTCTTGATTCTTGATGTTATTGTTCTTTATATATTATAGATATTAACCCTCTATCAGATGTAAAACTGATAGAGATCTTTTGCCATTCTGGAACCTACTGTTTTGCACAGAGGTTAGGTAGGTAGCAAAGGATTGGGGGGAACGAAGGGACTTTCTAAAGAAAGGGAAACATGGGAAATTTTATAAAGAAATAAATGGGAAACTAAAATAGGAGATAATAATGGGGAGGCAGAGAGCATAGCAGAGTAATAAAGAAGTTATGGAAGTGCTGGCTAACACTGAAAAAAACCTTTGAAAAGCCATGTGTAAACTGACGACTGCAGATACCCCCTAAAACATATACATATATGAAGGGAACTTTTACGGAGTCACCATATAATGGGAAGGCAATTCCCCAACTAGACATTGTTGTGGAGCAAAGAGCCTGAGGGCCACTTGACAACACCAGGGTCCAAATTTGAAATCTTTGTTTTAGCTGGCTGCCCACTGCCTGGACAGCAACTGCTCTCACAGAGCAGTCCCAACTGTTTTCTGCAGGGAGTTTTTAAATGCAAAATCCATATCCTGGTTGCCATACTCAGGGAGATATAGAGCAAACAAACAAGGAGTCTAACAGAAACAAAAGCAGCAGTAGGCTGGAGCATCTTGACATCAGGTCCCTAAGACAAGGATGGATAATCTTCTAAGGGACCTTCCCATAAAAGTGGTGGAAGGAAAACGGATGGTCATCTCTGAGTCAGATCCTAAATGGCTGTATCAGGGAGAAGATGGAAGAATCTTGACTCTGACAACAACACCTTATGCCACCAAGTAAATCTCTACTGCAAGGAATTTGCTGTACCTTTTTGAGTTCTTGGCCAAAATTGTCCCAGAGAACTTCCAAAAGATCACAGGTAACAGCCAAAGCTACTGGTTACTCTCTATAAGACATAACCTACCTATGACATCAAAACTGGAAAAGTTAAACAGGGCCCTACTAAAAGCTTCCTCTCTAGTGACTAGCAATCATGATACTGGAAGATACATAACATAAAACCAGAGGAGAAAAGCAATTAGCTAGTCATTGATAACACCCAGGTACAGAGCGTACAGCCTACAACACCCTATTATCTGCCTGCAAGATAATCTGGTACAGCAGTGGCACAAATGCTCTGTTAGTAGCCAACAAGGTTGTAATTGGCCTTAAGGCTTACTACATGAGACAGAATCCAAACCTGACATTCCTGAAGTGACAAAAATCTAAGACTAGATTGGTCATTGACCTAGGGGAAAACATACTGCTATTATTCTGATAAAGGAATATAGTGGAAATGACTCCTAATGACATATTGCTATACCGATAGACTAGCACATTTCTAAAAACTCATCAGAGAAGTTTCTTCTTGAAGTAGATGATAATTAAATTAACACAGAGGCTCACACTGGACAATGTGCAGATAATGAGAAACAGTGTAGCACATTGGGTTGTCTTTACCACACCTGTTTCCTCAAGGCTCAATGGTCCATGCTGAAGGAAAGGCAGAATATTTGCAATAGCATGAGATGATGGATGACTCCAAGGAAACAGTATCTTACAGGCACAGAAGACTGATGCACATATGAATCCGCAGAGACTGTGACAGCATTAAGAAGAGAAGAATCTCAGTACAGAGGAGAGGAGGTAGACACAAAATCTTACCCATAACGAAGAAGCTGTTTACAACTGATACCTTCTAGGAAATGAAAAATCGGTTTTCTCTAGTGGAATCTCACTAAGAATATCAACCACTCTCCAAGGCAGGCTCCCTGCCCAGGAGTAGCTGACCAACACAAAACAGGTCCCACGTGAAAAACCTGTACCACATGAACTTTAAATCTTTCACGAAAGAAACTGAAGAAGAGATCAGTAAATGGAAAGATCTCTCATGCTCTTGGATAGGTAGGATCAACATAATATAAGTGGCAATCCTACTAAAAGCCATCTACAAATTAAATGCAATCCCCATTAAAATCCCAACACAATTCTTCACAGACCTCAAAAGAACAATACTCAAACTTTATTTGTAAAAAGAAAAAACCCAGGATAGCCAAAACAATCCTATACAACAAAGGAACTTCCAAAGGCATTATTACCATCTCTGACATCAAGCACTATTATAGAGTTAGAGCAATAAAATCAGCTTAGTACTGGAATAAAAGCAGACAGCTGAACCAATGGAATTGAATGAATACACTGATAACTAATCCATACACTTATGAACACCTGATTTTTGACAAAGAAGCTAAAATTATACAATGGAAAAAAGAAAGCAAATCCAACAAATAGTGTTGACATAACTGGATATAAACATGTAGAAGAATGCAAATAGATCCATATCTATCCTCATGCAAAAAGTAGATTCCATATGGATCAAAGACTTCAATATAAATCTGAGGCCAACTTGAGGAACCTAGCAATATTTTGTCACAAAAAAGAATAAATTCAATTCAAAGATTTATAAAAATAATATAAATCTTTTATTTTTAACAAGTGTGGGGGATAGAATATAATATGAACTGTGTATAATTATCAGAACCAGAACAATGTGTTCTTTAAAAACTCCTGCCCTCAAGAGGAATGTTTTCCAGGTTGAACTTGCTGGGTTATTATCAAGACCAAGTAACTAAGAAGAAGAAAACATCCAGCTCAAGAAAGTGGCAGTCTTTCACATGGGTAAATAAAAAGTCCAACTTCAGTTAGTTCTCTTCTTTTCTTCCACCTAAGAAGTCAGAAAAAATAAAGAGAAATACTTGTGAAATTCATAGTACACAATCGAGAAGTATAACTTGCTAAGAGAGTTTTAATCATAGAAGTATAGAATGCTTTCCTTTGCCCCAAAGCACACTGCACTACTGATGGCCTGCTCACAACATGTTTGGCTATTACAGAAAAAACTAAGTGTGTTCCAACTGGAAAAAAAGGGACTCTTTTGAGAGATAGAAAAACTATAACACCTGAACTGTACATGGCTGGAATGTTGAAAGTAGAAGACTCAGTCCGATAATTTAAAATTATGAATAAAATGCTAAGGGCTCTAATGGATTAAGTCAACAGGATGTAATAACAGGTGGGCAATGTAAGCAAAGAGAAGGGAGTCTTAAAAATGAAATGAAAAGAAAGCTAAAAATAAAAATAAGCAATGTAACAGAATGAAGAATTGTTTTATTGACTTTATAGCAGTCTGGACACAGCTCAGGGAAGACTGTGTTTATACATACATCTCAACAGGCACCTGAGTCCCTTAAAGTAAAGCAAACAAAGAGAGAAAATGAACAAAACTCACAAGAATTTGGAAATAACTAAAATCAGGAATATGTACAAAATTTACAATATAAACAAACAGATGTAATATCTCTGAAACATGAGTGACTGAGAATTTCCCCAAGCATAATTTATCTAAATTTATAGGATGCAAAGCAACCCTTAGGTGAAAATGTGTAGCACTGAATACACATATTAGAAAAGCTAAAAGATCTAACTCTGTATCTTAAGTCAACACCTCAGAAAACCAGAGAAATGAGAGAAACTTGAATCTGGATTAAAGAGAATATAAATAAGAAAAATTATAAGAACATATAATACAAATGAAATTTAAAATGGAAAATTAGCAGAGAACTAGATCAAAGTTGTTTGTTTGCAAAGATCAATAAGAGTAGTAAGCCACTAGGTTCTAGCCGGGCTAACTGAAAAAAATGTTATAAGTGAAAAGTTAAACCTCTAACACAAGCCCTGAAAAGGGGTCGTCTCTACAGATCCATACTCATTAAAGGCATTATACAGAAACACTATAACCAACTCCATGTTCCAAATATTAAGAAACTAGATGATATGGGACAACCCCTTCAAATACAGGGTTGCAAAGACCACACAAAGAAAAAAGACAACTCGAATTTGCCCATATTTATCTCTAAAATAGAATCAATAAATAGTAATCTTCTAAAACAGGAATCACCAAACCCATGTAGGCTGACTGATAAATCCAACCAAATAGTAGAGGCAGAAATTCTGCCAATTAGCACACTTTCATTTAAGAATAAAAGCAGAATCAATACATCCTTGTGTTATTTGTCAATTGTCCTGATAACAAACCCAAAGAAATACCTTAGGAGAAAATTGGATGCTAATAGCTCTGATGATCATAAATGCAACAGTTGCCAAAAAATTAGCAAATCAAACAAGAATGATTTATCCCAACTATGCATGTCACATCTACAAACTAAAAGAAAAAATGTACACTATCATATCAAAAACAGAGAAGTCATACAAGATATACAACAGTCATTCAAGATTGAAAATCTCAGTAAGCTGGAAATGGAAAGGAAGTTCCTCAAGTTCATATTTTTTACAAAGCCTCCATAGTTAACCTCATGCATAATGGTGAAAAACACAAAATTTTCTCACTAAAACTGGGTCAAGACAAAGATGTTTCTTTTCTTCTCTCCTTTCTCACATTATATTGTTTTAGATCTTACATTAAGGTAACAATAACAAAAACTTATGCAGTTTAAGAAGGAAGAACAAAATTGTTCTCTAAGAACATAATCATCTACAAGGGAAATAAATCAAAAGTAACAAAAATGTTTTCTTTATGGAGCTAATTGAAATGGTGTAGGATTATATTAAAATAATGGTATTGATAAGTCAATCTGTGGGCAGAAGGGATATCTCAGAAAATGAAATATTGGCCTAATATGCAGAAAAGCCTGAGTTTGAATCCCATTACCCATGTAAAACTGCCAGGATAGCAACACATGGTTGAAATCCCCAAGATGAGAAAGTAGAGACACATGGATCCTTCAGGTTCACTGGTCAACCAGCCTAACTTTATTGGTAAGTGCCAGATCATTGAGAGACCCTGCATCAATAAATAAATTAGCCAGCATCTGAATTACAACATCCAAGACTGACCTCTGAACAATGCATATGCCCCTGCTTACACATAAAACAATGTGCATATTAGCACACACACACACAAACACACATATAGAAAATTCAATCTCTTTTCTATAAGTAATTAAAAGGTGGAGCTTAAATTGAAAACCACATTATCACTACATCAACACTCCCTGCAAAATGAAATGTACAAATCTAACAAAACGTTAAAAATACGTAAAAATCCTGATAAGTATCTTTTAAAGTAGTCTTTAAATTGTAATTTATACTAGTATATAATCCAAATGTACTTTATGAGAACGTATATATCCATTAAGCTACATGTCGATAATTTTGAAATAACAAAACAGGATGTTGTAAGAAACATGTCTGCCCACAGCACTTGTCAATCCTCAGCCTCTGTTGCTTCGTGGTGCTCTATAAGACTCCTGTATGCAGAAACAGATGTTTTAGAACAACATTTAGTAAGGCAATAATAGTTCGCAGATTAAATAGTAAGTGAAAAATATATACAGGATTAAAAACAAGACGTTCAATTTGTACATATGCAGGCATGTATAAATACGAGCTCTTTTAACAGTATCTTTGTGTGTACTTTTCTGTGATTTTATCATATGTGGAGGGAAGTCACATGCCAGTTTTTGAGAAGCAAAGTAATAACTCCTCCCAGAGTCCAATTGTCCAGATTATAAATATAGACATGGGAAATGAGAAGTCCAAAGGGGGCAGTGAATTATAATTATTATTTCCTTAGTGGCCTTATCTGAATCTGGGAACAGTTACCATTTCTGTCAAACCCCTTTGTAGGTTTTATTAAACTTAGTGCATGAATTTTCCCCTCTGACCAAAGTAGCAAAAATACTTTTCCTCCATTCCAGACTAGATGATGTGTGTTTTTACATTTTGTATAATTAGAAGAAAATGATCAGATCATTAGATGAATTTTGGTTGAAATATTCTCACTATTATTTTCTCTGCTGTTTCATTTAATACTGTCTAAAATACTCCTAACTTTTTTCAAAGATCTTTCACATAGAGCTCTGCATCTAGTACCCCTAAATTTGAATCGTCTTGGGGGAAACATAATATGCAAAGTAAAATAGAAGCAATTGCACAATGCTCCAAGATAAAACTCTTCCAGGAGTCCCTTCCCACTATGTGCTCACTTCAGTTCCTAGCTGCACCCTAATTATTGTGATCACAATTCCTACTTCTCAGGGAATGGTTTCCTCTGCTTCTTTCACTTATTTGTAAATATTTATTTGGTTTCTTTTACTCTCTCTCTCTCTCTCTCTCTCTCTCTCTGTGTGTGTGTGTGTGTGTGTGAGAGAGAGAGAGAGAGAGAGAGAGAGAGAGAGAGAGGGAGGGAGGGAGGGAGGGAGAGGGAGAGGGAGAGAGAGTGTGTGTGTATGTATGTATGTGGGGGATGGAGCAGGGTTATATTATGAGTCCCAGACTGATCTCAAACTTCTCAGCTTCCAGTGTGCTGGAATTTCTGGAATGTTCCAAACCAACTCAGCTTCACTCCAAGCTTCCACTTCATAACTCTCTGCTCGACAACCAGGAAATACCACCCTTTCCTATTATGCCGTTCAATTGTCAAACAGAATGCTGCTTTGAGTTCCAGATGTTCGCTGGAGACACAAACTTCAACTTAAAGTCAATCACAAAGCTGTGTAATCCACAAAGTTGTTTGGACTGAGTGGGAGCTCCTTAAACAGTGCTGTTTCTCGTGTCATCTATTCAGTGTAGTTTGCAGACATAATTTTGTTCTGCACTTGTGTGTGCACATTTCTTAGAGAACACATCCGTACACACACACACACACACAGAAATGGGGGGGTCTTCCTTTTTACAAACCTACTTTTAGAATAAAAACAGTTTATCCCAACATGTAATAAGAAAATTTCCTATTTGCTTTATAACTTACAAGCCTAGTAACGACAAAGAATAGTAAATTGCTCCCATGTTGCCTATGTCAAATTTCATCCCCTAGGATCAACTAAGAGCAATAGAGTACAAAGTTACTTCCCTAAAAAGGACAACCACCTTAGCTGGATGAAACGGAGCCTTAGGCTGTAGAGATTTTGAATTTTTCTTTGTGTGGAAAGAAAGTTCAATTTTTTTCTCTCCAACCAGTATCATGCAGGGGAAACAGTCCAGTCACTCTTGCTCCCTGGTTTAACTGTGTGAACAAAAGAATTGAATGCCGATTGGTGAGCTAAGAAGAGTGAAAATGTTAAGTAAATCTTAGCCGTGAAGTCTGATAAGAGGTAAGACGATGAGGATGCCAAGCTCATGACATTTTATAGCAAAATCCCGTGACTTTGCTCTATATACCAAATATATCCGTTTATAAAAAGTGAATGGTTTAATTTGGCTCTTGGTTCCAGAAGTTTCAGTCCATGGTTAGGTGAGGCTATTTCTTTTGGAACTGTAGACAAGCACTGCATCCCAGTAGGGACCATGAGGCAGAGCAAGTTGCTCACTTCACTGGGGGCAGGAAGTGGGGAATAATGGAGAAATAAGATGGTTGTGATCTCAAGGTCCCCTTCAAGCCCATTCCCTTAAGCCTGGAAGGCATGCCCCACCCCCACCCTAAAGACTATGTTTCTAAACATTATACTTTCAGTAACATATTCAATATGTCAAAATACACTGTAGATCTTGTTTCTTTTGTGTTGTTCGTGAGCATTTCACAATTGATAACTACCGATTTGGAGGCTATCTCTTTAAATACCATTACCACCACCTCCACTATATCCTGCCTATGGCTAATCTATAGCCTTCAGACATTTATCTTCTTCACTCACCATCAAATTGCAATGGTCTTCTGTTTTCAGCCAAAACTTTCTAGGAGAGAATTCTTGAATTCTAAGTATTTCTTTAACATATATTGATGTAGGAATGTTTCTATCTATCTGCTGTTTCATTGGTTAATTAATAAAGAAACTGCTTGGCCTGATAGGTTAGAACATAGGTGGGTGGAGTAGACAGAACAGGATGCTGGGAGTGAGGCAGATGCCTCGGGCAATTGCCCTGCCTCTCCTCTCTGGGACAGTCGCCATGAAGCCAGCCACCAGGTCAGATGTGCTGAATCTGTCCCCGTGAGACACCACTCGTGGTGTTACACAGATTATTAAATATGGGTTAAAGCAAAATATGAGAATTAGCTAATAAGAGGCTGAAACTAATGGGCCAGGCAGTGTTTAAAAGTATACAATTTGTGTGTTGTTATTTCAGGGCATAAGCTAGCTGGTGGCTGGGAGCAGGGCAGGATGAAAAGCAGGCCCACCCACTTGCCTCATCACTACAATATATGTGGTAATTCACAACTTCAAACTTTCTCTTAAGCGTAATCCTTTATACATTTCCACTTATATACTCATCAGATAACTCATGCTCAAGGACTCTACAAGGTAATTGATCATCCTCCATTACACTTGCTTGCTTCATAATCTTTTTTTCCCCTAACTTGGTATAGATACCAATATTTCCAAAGTTAGAAAGCAAGGAGTCTCATTGGTTCTCCTCCTTTACCAATTGGTCACTCATTGTAAAAATGCTATTCCCTGGAGATCTTTCCTCTCATTTGGGCTTTTTTCCTCTTAATTCACCAAATGCTTTCTAAGTCTTTATTATTTCTACCTTTATGGCCCTTGACAATACCTACCACCCAATGATCCGCGTTAATTTATTTTGTGATAGGAGTAATTAAATTTTACAAAAATAAGAGTCAGGGAAAATCTAGGTTTGTCTTTGTCTGATGAGCATTTTTATGGCCTCTTATCTATAAGTTCAACTTCTTTCAAGGTATAAGACATTCACAATTTTGAATGTCTAACTGATAACAACTTATGCTGGAAAGGTTGTGGGGTAAAGGGAAAACTCTTGGATTGCTGATGGGAATGCAAGCTGGTACATCCCCTTTGGATGTCAGTGTGGCAATTTCTCAGAAAATTAGGAAACAACTTTCCTCAAGACCCAGCAATACCACTTTTGGGTATATATTCAAAGAATGCTCAATCGTGCCACAGGGACATGTGCTCAACTATGTTCATAGCAGCACTGTTTGTAATAACCAGAATCTGAAAACAACCAAATGTCCTTCAACCGAAGAATAGATAAGGAAAATGTGGTACATTTACACAGTGGAGTACTACACAGCAGAAAAAAATAACATCTTGAATTTTGCAGGCAAATGAATGGAGTGAGATAACCCAGACCCAGAAAGACAATTATCACATTTACACACTCATAAGTGGTTTTTAAACATAAAGCAAAGAAAACTAGCCCACAAATCACAATCCCAGAGAACCTAGACAACAATGAGGACCCTAAGAGAGACATCCATAGATCTAATCTACATAAAAAGTAGAAAAAGACAAGATTTTCTGAGTAAATTGGAAAAATGGGGACCTTGGGAGAGGGTTGAAGGGGAGAGAAGAGGTATGGAGGGGAGCAGAAAAATGTTGAGTTTAATAATAATAATAATAATAATAATAATAATAATATTCACGATTTGGCCCTTTTCACTAGATATGGGTCTTCTGCTTCCTGCAATCTTACTCCCTATATATGAATAGATGAAAGTGCTATTTACAATTTTAAATTATCCTAAACCTTAATCTTACCCACATAAATTGAACCACATGGTAAGATGCAAATAATACTTTTAATATTAAATTAATTTCTATTTATAATGGTTTCTAATCAATAATAAATACTCATGAACCAACATATAAAATAATATTTGAAGATATTTTGACTTTCTCATTGTTGTGAGCAAAATACATGAGAGAACTAATTTGCAACAGAATGTTTTTATTCATGCTTGAAAATGATTTAGTCCACAGTTGCTGTCCCAATGGGCTTATTCAAAACATTATTTATGGTGGACAAGAAGCAGATTTTTCAGTCCATCATGGCAGGGAACATCATGTCAGAACAGAGAATTTCACACCATAGAGGACAGGAAAGAAAGGAACACAAACAGGAAGGATCACAGGCAAGATATATCTTTCCAAGCATGTGCGCTGATGAGGCATTCCCCTTAACCAAGCACCACTTTCTACAGTTCCACACGCTCTCAGTAATCCATTCAGAATTTAATTATTTAATGAATTACATTTTATCAGTCCTCAGGATCTAACTAACTCTGAAAAAAAAAAGAATCCACAACAGCACAACCAGAGATCTGCTTTGCTAATCCCCTAGGCTCTTCTCAATCTAATTAACAATCAAAACTAGCCATTAAAAAGTTGTATAGGTTATAGATTAGTCCTCTTTAAACACAGAGAGGAAGAAAAACTATGAAAACATTAAGAAAAGATTCACAGATGGTTTGGAACTGAAGTGAAAACTGGGGGAATATGAAATATTTGGAAGTTAGAAAACAGTCAGAATGGAATCTGATGCAACAACCACAAGCACATACGAAAAAAGAGTTGTGTTGGGCATGGTGAGATCACCTGATAGTAAGACAGAAAGTATGCTGACAAGCAACAGAAATAATACCTGGTCAGGAAATGTCACGATGAAAAGATTAGCATTATATTGCATAAGTAATTACTAAAACCATAAAGAGAATAATATCATGAATTCAATGAAAACCTTGCAAAAGAAAACAATCACTTAGCTGATGGATCTAGATCTGGATCTGCAGCTCCGTAAACAGATGAAAAGCACAAATAGACAAATAAACAATCGATCCTTGAACACAGTCCTTAAGGCTGTAAAAATAAGCAATCTGTCCTAGAAATCATCTAGGAAGAGTATAAAGTTTCATAACCTCTAGGGCTGTATGTAAAAGAGAAAGAAAATAAAAAAGAGTAAAGAAATGCATGCAAAGGAACAGCTTCGTTGCTTATGTATATGGTACAAGGACTCACAACATAAGGACAGCAGTCTTCCCATTATTCGACACATTATAGGTAACTTAACATTTCTTCTATAATTCCTCTGTCGGTCTTATTAATATTCACAATGAAGCTATGGTCAGGTTGCTGGTGAAGCTCGCCTTCATGGAATCTTGAGGAAAATGGCTAGAGGACTACCTCAGCTAGGATATTGATGTACATTACTATGATGTGTATATGGCTAGGCCTTTCTCCTGTTCTCTACATTCTTCAAGAAGTCTCTTTTTGTCTTGTGACTTCTTGTTGTCTCTACAGATGATCTCAAAAGTGGGATAATAAGGTATATATATATATATATATATATATATATATATATATATATATATATATATCAGTTCATTGGCCTGGTATTCACAAAAGGACAGAAGCAAATGTTTCCAGGGTTCAAGGCTTCATCTGGAACCTGGCAGCACAGTGTTATCTCCTCTTCCTAGGCACAACAATCTTACATATTTCATTTTCCAGCTTGCTCTTCTGTTGCTTGCTCTGTTTTACTCCCACAAGCACACACAAAACTACCAAGGGTGTTTGCTGATGGCTTTTCCCCTTCCTAAAGGTTACCTTAACTCCTATCCCCCCTTGTTAAACATCAGTTGCAATGAAACTCATCAGATCAATCATTCTTATGGACTGGGGCTACTCTGGATGTCAGTTTAGCAGGTATTGTACATTCGTGCCCAGCTCTGGAGTCAATATATATGACACCATTTTGTAAGGAAATTTCAGTAAATGTTCATGCTTCCTATGAAACACTCAAGGAATGAATGAATTACTGCCCCATTTGACAGATGCAAACATAGAGACGGGGAAAATGTTAAACAGCTTAGCTAAAGCTGCACGTGGAAAAGTAGTGGCATTGGTCTTGTTAAACTTCAGAGAGTTAATTTATAAACTGCTCCATATTAGTTTAGAAATAAATGATTAACAATTTTATAGGGACAATGTAAGAATAAGAACCCGACCATGTGGTGCACTTCCATATTTAATTTAAAGCAGGACAGCCACGAGAATAGCAGCCTAGGGGACAGCATGCACTGAGGCAGGAATGTATATGAAATGAAAACGTCCCTTCAAAGACACCATTTTCGTCTGAGCCTTCAGGCACCAAACTCAGTTTTCACTTTACAAATGATAGTCACAGACCATGAACACCCTTTTAAGTGCTATTTTTCAAGGCTGAGAGCAAACGCTCCAATTATAAAAGAATTGATCTTGTTAAACTTATTCTTAAATTTTTTATTTCCCTCCTCAGTTAATTCAATTTCCCCTCCAATGCATGAATCATGGAGACATAATGCGGACATTCAGCCACAATAGAAGAGGATGTTACATTATTCCGACGTACTTGATAGACTTCAAATTCGGCAGTCCGCGCAGGGTAGAATGGAACCCACTTAGCTACATGTCTACAGCAACAATCGCCATTATTATTTTCTTGTCTTTGAAGAACTTTGAGAAATATTCTTGTAATAAAAGAGAACACGCATCTTCTTTGGTTATTTTATCCAAACGGAGAACAAGTTTAAAAACATATGAGAAGTTAACAGTTGCCTATGCTTACCATGGACCAGGAATTATTTTAGAAAGATTCTCTTCATCTCAAGTAATTTTCATGACAATCCCCCCTAGAATGTGGACCATTCTGCTTTAAAAGATGAGAGAAAGCAGGACTCTGGGAAGTTCAGTGACTTGCCCAAGTTCAGACAGCCAATCAGAAGTAGCAATTTAAGAATCTAAAAGCAAAACCATCCAACTTAAAATTCCATGCATGGTAGCTACTAGCTAAGCTTTAAATCTCATGGTCATTTGTAACCATAAGCAAAAAACCACATATTCATGGACAGAAAAGTGACTTAATAATATGTTAAAGTAGACATTGTAGCACAAATGAGAAAGGTAACAATCTTGATGCTTTTGAGAGAGGAGATGAGAACAGGAGTCACTTGTTCTCCATTCCCAGAGAAGGAAATAAAAATCAGAGCAAAGCAGACCCCAGAGACTCTGTCTTTTTTTACCAGGATTTCACTTATGAAATTTTTTGGAATTGCCCTCTTCCTTACCCACTGCCATTTTAACCCAGAAATTTCTGACTGCACATTTGCCAAGGGGGTTTTACTATGGTAACCTTCAGGCAAACACAAAGAACACAGTCAAAACAAATAGCTCTCTTTAAATGTCATTATAGGGAGTAAAATTCTATGTGGTGTATTAATGGGCCTCCCACAGCTAAATCCTGGCATACCACTTTGAAAAATGTCCCCTGTGGGTATCACTTAAACCAACAAAAGTGAGGAAATTTGAGAGTTAAGAGAAAACCCGATCTTGTTCTAGTGGGAATAAATAGATGACAGAAAAGTAGGAATAAAGAAGTGAGAAATCAGGGAAACAAATTAAATTTGCTTTGTTTTCATCCTTCTTAATGCTATTTTAATGTGGAAGGCCTAAAGAGAATGGTAGCTATTATTTTCCTTACATTCAATTTCCTTAGTTTTGAATTTAATAAATCTTTAATGAGAGTAGGAACCTTGCCTTTGGCTTAAGAAATAGAAAGAGGAAAAAATTATGTATTTCCTCCACAATGATTAGACAATATTCATAAAAGATCAGGGCAAGGTATGAAGTAGTGTTTTCGTTAGTGTGTGCATGCACAGGCACAAGCACACGTGTGTATATGTATTATGTGTGTGTGAGTGTGCATGTGGGGGTGTTCATATGTGTGTGTGCATGCATGTGCATGTGGTATGTGTGTGTGTGTGTGTTGTGCACGCGCGCGTGCACACTTGCCTAAGGTTAACTGCTTACCTGGTAGTTACCTAGTTACCTTGACTACTCACTTTCTAAGGCTCTTTCGTGAATAATCTACTCTCTAATGCTGACTAAAAAAACAAATTGGCATAGCTATCAGCTCTCTGGAGACCTAGCAGCATGAGTAGGTCTGAACGATAGGAGTGACATGTGGTTAAAAATCTTCATCAAAAACCAAAAAAAAAAAAAAAAAATTTAAATATTTTTATTTTATTTTTTTTTCCTCATGGTTTATTTTTTTTTATATTTAAAAATTTCCATCTCCTTCCCTCCTCCTCCCCCCTCCCTCCCCTCCTTCTCCCCTTTCTCTCCCCTCCTTCTCCCCCTTCCCTCCCCTCCCCTCCACCCATACCTCCCCTCCCTCCCTCTCAAGGCCAAGGAGCCATCAGGGTTCCCCACTCTATGCTAAGATCAAGGTCCTCCCAACTCCCCCCAGGTCCAGGAAGGTGATCGACCAAGCTGAGAAGGCTCCCACAGAGCCCGTCCATGAAGAACCATCAGAGCCCAGAGCCATTGTCCTTTGCTTCTCAGTCAGCCCCCGCTGTTGGCCACACTCAGAGAGACGGGTTTGGTCGCATGATCCATCAGTCCCATTCCAACTGGAGTTGGTGATCTCCCATTATTTTTTAAAATGAAAAACTATCCTTTTTCATTTTACATACCAAACCCAGTTTCCACTCCCTCCCCTCCTCCCATTCCCCCCACCTTCCTTCCAACACCCCCCCACCATCCACTCCTAAGAGAGGGTAAGGCATATTGCTTTGAGGAAGGCCCAAGGCTCTCCTTGCTATATCTAGGCTGAGCAAGGTATCCCTCCAAAGAGAATAGGTTCCAAAAAGCTAGTACAAGTAGTTGAGATAAATCCTGGTGCCAATGTAAGAGACCCCGCAGTCTTCCCTAGACATATAACTGTCACACACATTCAGAGAGACTAGTTTGGTCCTATGCTGGTTGCTTCCCTGTCCAGCTGGAGGTGGTGAGCTCCCATTACCTCAGGTAGCTATTTCAGTGGGTGTCCCCATCATGGTCTTGACTTCTTTGTTCACATTCTCACTCCTTCCTTCCACTCTTCAACTGGACTTTGAGAGCTCAGCCCAGTGCTCTGCTGTGGGTCTCAGCCACTGTTTCCATAAGTTGCTGAATGAAGATTCTATGTTGACATTTAAGATAGTCATCAGTCTGACTACAGGGCAAGGCCAGTTCAGGAACCCCTCTCCACTATTGCTTAGGGTTTTTTCTGGGGTCATCCTTGTGGATCCCTGGGAATTTCTCTAGTACCAAGTTTCTTGCTAGTCTCATAATGGCTCCCTCAATCAAAGTATCTCTTTCTTTGCTCTCCATCTCTGTCCTTCCTCCATCTCTGTCCTTCCTCCATCTCTGTCCTTCCTCCATCTCAACCATATCCCCTCAAGATCTCCCCGTACTCCCCTTTTCCCCTCCTCCTCTCCTTCTACCCCACCTTCTCTCCTAAACTCCATGCTACCAATTTTGTCAGGAGATTTTGTCTATTTTAATACAGTCTTCCCAGGGGGATCTTTGTGTGTTTTTCTTAGGATTCACCATATTACTTAGCTTAGTTCATAAAACTTTTTAAGGCTCTCAGTAGTTCCTCACTATATTAAACTTACTACTTATTTGGTGATTACATCTTTTTCAAAGCACAGCATTTCATCCTATGTGTCTTGTTCCTCCCTTGTCTTGTTTGTTGCCATCTACTCTTTGACTCCTAAGGAGAGCTGGGGGAACTCCACTGATCCCATTGCACAGCAAAGAGAACTGACATTGAGCATGATCAACAGCACCCAGGATCAGAGTGTGGATGTCTTGGTAGTATTCTTTATGCCACTTATCTCTTCTTTTCTAGAATATTCTTATCAACACTCTTTCTAAAAGAATTCTATGCTTGCAAAAACAACTTGAAATAGTCTTACACTTGAACCATGCCTTACCTAGTTTAGTCTGTTTGGTGTTGCTATAGCAAAATAGTACAAACTGGGTAATTTTGAGGAATAAAAGTTTCCTTGGTTGTGGACTCGGCAGTTAGAAATTGCAAGACCATGTAATTAGACTATGGTGAAAGTCTTCATTTTGCTTCATTGTCTGTAGGAAAGCAGAATGGAAAGAGATTGAATAAATAATGAAACTCACTCCTATCACAAGACCACTCCTGTGATAATACTCTATGTTGGAAGGAGGCTGCTTGTTCAACCACCCAGAACTGAAATAACCACACAAAAACTATATTAATTAAAACACTGTTTGGTCCATTAGCTCTAGGTTCTTATTGGTTAACTCTTGCATCTTAATTTAACCCATTTCTATTAATCTGTGTATCACCATGGGGTCATGGCCTACCATCAAAGTTCTAGCAGCTCCATGGTTTCTCTTGACTCTGCCCTTCTTCCTCCCAGCATACAGCCTACCTTTCCTCACCTAGTTCTGTTTTTCCCTGTCATAGGCTCAAAACAGTTTCTTTATTCATTAACCAATAAAAGCAACACATAGACTATTCTTTCTCTCTAAAGACTTTACCCCTTTTTTTAAAAAAATCATTAACTTTATGACTCTCTATACTCTTTTTCTTCTCTATTCCAAGCCTATGTACATTTATCCAACACCGTGACCCATTTAGTGTTCTTTAATGTCTGAATCTGTTCTGATTGTGTTATATGTAATTTTTATTATCATGAAGAGCTTTTCAAATAGTAAGCAGCTTGGTTGCAGCTAGTCTGGATGCTGGTTCCACTTCTCTCCACTTTTAAAATGGTGAATGTACCATTACTGCCAGGTCTGGTAAGAGCTGCACTCAGCACTTTAACTCTGAGGATGAGTGTGCAGCACATAAACCCTTTTTTATCTAAGTAATAGCTAAATCTGCCATGTAGCACACTGCAGCCTGGAAATATCTCTGTTTATGGCAGCAGGAATCCACCATGCTCTCAGGCTGGTGCATGCCTAGTAGACCTGATCCCGCTGCCTGCCCACGTGGAGAGCGCTGAGTCATGGGCATGGTCTCAGCTACTTTCTTCCCAACCCCAAGTGGTCACACAAACACCTGAGCCCACAAATGCCATTCAAATGTTCCATAGCCAGAGTTCACACTGGCAGCATGGCCCAGGAAGCCACATTTTAAAACTGGTCAACAACACTCTTTCTTACAACAACATTAACCAATTTGTGAAATCAGATCCCTCATGACCTAAACACCCCTAATGGCCCCACCTCCCAACACTGCTACATTGGAATGAAGTTTCCATGTGAAATTTGAGATGCATTAAAACAAAAACAGTGCCCAACCCAATTAAATCTGGAGGAGTTCTTGATATTGACACAGAATACACACTTACATACAAATACTGTGCATTATGCCTCCAATAACAAAGAAATGCTGACTTTTAAAAGATTGTTTGTGATGATTCATTTTCTGTGAATAAATCAAATTAACTCATTAACCATTTCTGAGAAGAAGCATTCTGAGAAAACAGTTGAGTCCCTCATTAGTTTTAAATGGTCCCATAAGTTTCCCTTCTAGAAAAATGATGGGCTTTGAGTAAAATTCAAGTAAATTCTCTACCAAGACTACAAAACTGGCATGGCAACAGCAAGTGCTTATGACTCTTTCATTATAAATAATTTGTTAGTAACAACAAAACACATTTAGAAATAAAGATAATTTTCATGTGGCCATGCAGTGTTTCTCTAACAAAAGAATATGCATTAAGGTTGTAACTGCTTGAGAAAATACTGAAAGTGCATCATCGGTGGGGGCTTTAAGCCCTGTTACTACAATATGCGTGAGTGATTTTGGTCATTTTGATCAGTTAGCAATTTTGCAATTTTTCTCTCAAATTAATCATCAGATAGATGATAGATATAGATAGGTAGGTAGGTAGTAGATAGATAGATAGATAGATAGATAGATAGATAGATGATAGATAGATAGATAGATGATAGATAGATAGATAGATAGATAGATAGATAGATAGATAGATAGATAGATAGATAGATAGATGATAGATAGATAGATGATAGATAGATAGATAGATGATAGATGATAGATAGATAGATAGATAGATAGATAGATAGATAGATAGATAGATAGATTGATGATAGATAGATAGATAGATAGATAGATAGATAGATAGATAGATAGATAGATAAAAAGCAACCTAAAGTTTTATTTGGGTTCATTCTTCTAGGGTATGGTCTATCATTACAGGCAAGACCTTGTGGCAGAAGCTGGAGGCAGCTGGTCACACTGCTTCTGTATTAAGGAAGCAGAAAACAATTTTATTCAGGCTCATATAACTTCTTCCTTTTTATGCCTTCAAGGACCCAAGCACTGCCCTGCTTTATAGTGGATATTCCCACCTTAATCAGCCTAATCAAGATAATCCCTCACAAGCATATTCAGAGGCTAGCCTAATCTAAATAACCCATCATAGGCTGACCTAGAAGTTTGTCTCAGATGATTCCAGATCCTGTCAAGTAAACAATAAATATTAATTATCACAATACTGCCTGGCAAACAACAGTCATTCAAATTTACAAACATGATGTGGGAGTCCCCTCTGTTTGTTGTGATTACCATTAATGAATAAAGAAACTGCCTTGGCCTGTCGATAGGGCAGAACTTAGCCAGGGAGGACTGGACTAAATGCTAGGGAGAAAGAAGGGCAGAGGGACGCCATAGAAATGCCAGAGATAAACATGATAAAACTTTACTGGTAGGCCACAACCTCGTGGTGATATACAGATTAATAGAAATGGGTTAAATTAATATAAGAGTTAGCCAATAAAAAGCTAGAGCTAATGGGCCAAGCAGTGTTTTAATTTACATAGTTTCTGTGTTGTCATTTTGGTTCTGAGTGTCTGGGACAACCAAACAGCCTCCTCCTACACAAACACATATAGTTTTTACTACTTCCTGATCTCTTGGCTCAATCAGCATAATATCATATGATATTTTTTTTAATAGGTGATTAAGAGCTCTTCAAAGGTGATGCAAAGGTGGAGACTTAATATACCCTTAAAACAGTAAAGTATACTGATGACCTTCTCAGCAGAAAGCAAATTCCTTCAGGGGGTCCTCATGTTCTGGTATCAAGAAAAAGGTATTTGCTAGGTCAGCATCTGCATACTGTATACTAGGAAATGTGTTAATCTGCTCAGGTAAGGAAGCAACATCTGAAAGAGCAGCTTCAATTGGCATCACTACCTGATTAAGCTTACTATAGGCAACCATCATTTTCCATGACCCATCTGTCCTCTGAACAGACAAAACAGAAGAGTAAAGTGAGATAGTGGGAGTGAACCACCACCTCTGGCACTTTCTAATCCTTGATGTTGACACTAATTTCTGTAATTCAACCAAGAATGTGATACTTTTTGGGATTTACTACTTTCCCAGGTAGAAGTTATTTCAATGGCTTCCATTTGACCTTTAACCATAGAAGCTTTCATCACATATCTGAAGTCTTTCTGAAGATATCTCATGCTCCTGGAATCTTCATTATCCTGGGAACTCTAATTCAAATCAGACTGCTTCATCATACTTTCATACAGTGGTTACTTAGGGCTCCATTATTGGGACTCTTACCCTGAAATATATTGTCTAACCTAAGCAGTTCTCTAAAATCAAAATATAAAACTCCATTATATATTTTGGGTGTCAATTTCACACTCAATACATCATTTATAATACATAACTTTCTACCTCTTTTCCCCCATACTCTCATATTATCATATTGCAATGCAAAATACATTTGGTGCAAGTTCAAAAGTTCCCAAAGCCAAACAAATACAGAACCACAGTCACACAATATTCAGGGAGTGAGAGTCCATAACACTCAACCCTATATAGAACATCTCCATCAAATCTCTCCTCTAGGGGCTTAGGTAACTCTATGATTCTATGGAAGAGGAGGTAGAAAAAGTGTAAGAGCCAGAGGGAATGGAAGACTCCAAGTAATCAATGCCTTCTGGACACAACAGGGCTGGCACACATATGATTGCTTTGTAAATAAAAAGAAGCAAGAAGCAAACTAGGATAATAAAAGATGATTGTGTTGTAATAGCCCAAACAAGAGAGGCTGATGTCTTAAACTAACATGCTAGTGCTAAACAAATTAATGAAATCACAGTATATTGTTACAGGTTGAATCAACAGTCCTAAATACCAGTTTGATTTGAGTTAGGTCAGAGATGAGAGAACCCTGTAATTCTGCAGTGACTAAGACGAAGATATTAGTACCTAGGTACAGGTAAACATCTATGTTCATGACTTAAGTCTAAAACACTCTTACATAACATCTTTCCAAAGTTCTTATCCAACTATAAAAAAAGCCACAACTATTTTAAATACATAATTTCAAATACTGATGTGTGTTAGATGTCAGTGTTAAGGCTGCTTTCTCTGGTTGTCCCTCTAAGGTCAGTTGGCATTGTAGTAATTGTAGACACTGCTGGATCCAGCTAAGAGAAAACTGAGCAGAATATTGTCCTAGGCTGTTAAACATGGACAATAAGTCTTCCCTCCATTTGGCCATGTTCCTTCGAAATATATCTACAGCTCCTCCCATCAGGAAGTTGGGACTTTTTATTATCTCTTGAACTGGACTGTTTTTATGACTTGTTTTCATCAGAAGACTGGCAGTTGTGAAGTCCTAAACATCTACATGTACTGATTCCTGTAATCCAGTTCCCATATAAAGAGGTCAGGATAAGAAAGGTCACAGTGAATAGGCTACCTGGCAGAGAAAATAAAAAGGAATACTGAAGACATATAAAGTGGCTCAGTATGACAATCAATGACCCAGATAATGACAAGGTGATCGCATTTGCTCTTTGAGCCTCAGTCAAACCAGAGCAGATGACCACACAAAACAGAAGTAAGCCATTGCCATCAACATAAACTTTCAAAATTGCAACCAAATGATGGTAGCAGTAAAGAGTTTGCTGTTGGAAGCCTCTGCATCATAAAAAATTTTACACAGAAGGAAGGTTGCATGAGCTTGATTTCAGTAGAATGTAATGATGGTCGGCAGTCACTTTAATATATGATGCTATTGCTTTCTCTTCTCTTGCAGGCCTGGAATTCAGGAATGCTTCAGTTTCCCATTATACTGACTTTTTTTGCACTATGACACCAATGTTTAAAGGCAGAGATTTTACATTAAGAGAAATGTGTCCCATAATATTTGGCACCCAAAGAAAGCAAGGATTAGAGGAAAAATAATGCCAAAATGTACAACACAAGAATAAGAAAAAAAAAAACTCCTCCAAAGATTTGTTGTATAAAATTCTCAACAAAGTATTGAATTGTTGTATGTATATGATCAGCAGAGGGTTTTGAAAATATGGCATATAAACTACAAACTCTTTCTTTTCTTCTAAAAGCCTTCTTTTCTGCAGTAGAGCTTATATGGTGCCAGAACATACTACCAAGGGAGAAAAGTAACAGGCTTACCCAACAGCAACACCTATGAACCACAACAATGACTGGGATAGGAATATTATCACTTAAGATGCAACAGATGGCACCCACATGTTGGTGGTAACCAACAGCTATTTAACTGGAGTTAATGCCCACTCAACAGAAGGGGCAGCCAGTAAACTTTTCCAGTCTATTGAGGTCATGGACCTTAGAAAAGAAACTGCTACCAACACTTTGCTAAATCAGCACAATCCCTTCCTAGATTTTAAATTGCATCCTTGTACACACAGATAAGTGTTACTATCATCCCCTATCAAAGAAACTTCTCTTTATAGCAAATGGAGACCATTATAGAAAAACACAACTGAATACAATTTGGAAGTCAATGGATCATGGGGAGCCCAGACCCAGTGGATACATCTACATCATACTTCCTGTATCTATGATTCAGGGAACATCTTTGAAGAGGGGACTCAAAAGCTATTAGAGCCAGAATACCTGAGTATTAAACAGTCTTTCCTAGAAGTGGCTGCATAAACAAGACCAAAATGGTGTTAATATCAATAATCACATTAATGCTAAAAGAAGTTCCTTGCGGGAGGGAGGGGTCCCACTCTTCCACAAAGAATTAAAAGGAACTAACAACTACTGAGAGAGGGAGAATTAGAATCTCCCTGGGATAAGCCCCCTTACTGGTTATCACTACAAAGTACTCAGCCCCAGAACCATATATACACAAGCTACAAAAATAGACATTGCAGGTTCTATTTATGTATTTGCGCACATATATGCATCCATATGTGACAATAATAACCAAAGAAAAATAGTTTATCAGTTTGAGAGTGAGGAAATGTAAGAACGGTTAGAGGAAACGGACTTGGGAAGGGCTGAAAAGAGTACAGGAAAAGAGGAAAGTGATGTAATCCACTTTAATTAAATATATACACACACACAATCAATCATGAAACTGTATAAAATGCAATGTGTCAGAAAGTCTGTTCTTATGAATCGCACAAAATTTGTGTTAGAATTAACAAAAATACAAATTTTTAGAAGGCTCATATTTATAATGCGCTACATAGAAGTTTTCTCTATATAAGCACAGTTTCTAAATGCAACCATAACTTTTTAAATTTTGTAAATTTACCAATGGTGACTTTGAAACTAAAGTAAACTTTCTAAGCTGTCAAGGATTTGAATTTCTTATAGGAAATATAAGATTATATATATATAATATATAAATATAGATTGCTATAACATAAGGAAGTGTTCAAATTATTTAATGAAAATTGTAAACAGCAAACTTTTCTGTGTTTCCACATTTCAGTAATTTCCTATATTTTAATTAAAAGTCATTATGATTTCTCAGTGTAGAAGAATAGCAAATGTGTTGCCTAATTTTAAATTTCTAACTATTATTTTTATTTTAAAGAACCTTAAACTCTGTGTCTCTTGATTCAAAATGTTGGGCTATCATTTTGGTGGAACATTAATATAATTCAAATGAGTTTAAAACAGAATCTTAAAAAGAGCTTTGAAAGCCATAATACGTTGCCTGTCTGTACTTCACAGAGCACGGAGCACAGTCTTGTACAACCTGTGTAATGCAGTTGTGTCCAACAGTTTTCCAAACCCTTGCAGGGTAAGTGTTCATCTCACATGTTAAAACTCACACAGGTACCAAAATTGCTACACGATGAGAAGAGGAAAGCAAATGATTCTCAGAGTTGACAAAAGCCTGGGACACAGTGAGCAATCAATATTCTAGGGTGGCCAACAAACAATAGCCAGAGTTCCTGCTCAGCGGTTCCTTCGAAGACAAGAAGAGCTATTACAGTCACACAGCCCTGCTGTGACAAGGCACTCACCTGAAGGACAATCAATTGTTGGAGGCATGGGCTCTGCTGTCCCATTGCTCTATGTTGCTGGCAGCAATTGTTGCTCCACAGCCTGCCAATGATGACACTGTTCCCCATCGCCGCTAATTATCTCTGCTGAGTCCATCACCAGTCGATCTGGAATTTGAAAACACAACAAAATAGAGATGAGCCAATGAAAAATAGACAAAAATATTGTCTTCTTGTTTTCCTGATGATTTCTAATTCTCCTGGAGCTAACGTGTCTAAAGGAAAATCATGCACACACAAATGGAGAAAAGCAAAGTGGAGACTAGCACATCCATATGAGAAAGTACCTTAAACTCATAGCAATGTATTTCCCCATTACTCACATCTATAAATATCACACACGGTAGAGCAGCCGGGCAAACGCCAGGATTCTATCAGAGAAGCAATGTATCCATGGCTTCTCAAAAGCAAATTCCTCTGTTTAAGAGGCCATTTTTCATCTGGTTGTACTTGATATCATTTTAATACCTAGCCCCATTTCCATTGTTCAGCCTCTGCCAAAACAGATATCTTTGGTTTTTAGTTTCATTATCCCTAAAGTTTCATATCTATTTTACTTTATAGAAATTTCCTGGTCTCATCTTTGATATGTAAAATGGTTCTCTGTGAATCTTTGGCAAATATTAATGAACCAAAAAACCCCAGCATAGTGAAACTGTGAATGTGGAAGAAGCTAATTCCTTAGTTCTCCAGAAAAACTGCAGAAACTTGAAAGACAAATCCCTAGGAGGCATCAACATTTAATGTTTTAATGATTTAACAGGTTTGTATATGATTTACCTATGCTTGAACAATGGAAGTTCAGAACTAGTATTTTAGTGCCTCCTGCTCATTGGTCTGAGTCCTTTTTTTGATTTTTCCATTACACTTCCTCCCCTCCTTCCATTCCCCTCCCACTTCCCCACTCACCTTCCTTCCTCCCCCTCCCTGCTTGAGAGAAGGCAGGGAACACTGTCCTGTGGGAAGTCCAAGGCCCTCCCCCCTACATCCAAGCCTAGGAAGCTGTGCATCAAAATAGTCTAGGGTCCCATAAAGCCAGTACTGTATTGGAGGTTTCATAAATATTACTTCAATTTCTAATCCTAGAGATATGGTCATTTCTCTGAATGATTTATTTATTCCCTGAAGGTGACACAAAAATAAGTGTTTTCAAAATACATACAAAGATAGTTAATGTGTCACTCAAAATACATTAAATACTACAATGGTTAGACCAGACTGTCAACGCGACACTTAGAGTCACTTACAAAGAGGGTCCTGACGGAGAACTATCTGAAGCAGGTTGAGATGTGATCGAAGGGGGGTTGTCTTGATTGAAATTTGAGGCAAGAAGGCCTGCTTTGAATGTGCATAGCACTATTTTTTTTCTGGGCTGGGCCCTCAACTATTATATGATTAGAGAAATGCGATTACCAAGCAGGCAATCAGAGATCCATTGGTATGTTGCTCCTCTGACCTTGATTTGGCTATGAGGCTTCAAGTTCTTGCTTTTGCCTTCTCAGTGATGGGTTATTGCCTGGGATTGTAAGCAGAATAAATCCTTTATCCCCTAAGATGCTTGTTGTCAGGGTATTTTTCCACAGTTGCAGAAATGTAACTAGAAAAACATTCACAAATAACAAGATTCAAGTAAATCCAGCATTTATATTGGGAACTTTAGATTCTACATGTCCCATCCCTAACCCATTAAGCATGATGTCACTAATATGGTGCTTGATTTCCGGTACTGGCTATTTTAAGGTAAAAAGCTCTTTGTTTAGTAAAAATAAGCAAAATCAATGTTAGTCAATACCAGCATCATGGTCTCCTAGAGTTTTTTAATACTTTTTAGGCTAAGGTTTAAAAGTTCTGTCAATGGTAGTGTAAAGAATGCTTGTATCCACGTGGGCATTTCTACCAGATTACATACATAAAATATGTATGTAAGTGGTAATAGTACTAAAACAATATCATTGGATTATAAAATGTCCCCCTTAGACTGCTGGGTTTGTACACCATGTCTTCAGCTGCTGGCACTTTGGGAAAGCTGTGGAGCCTTAGGAGGTAAAGCCTTGTGAAAGAAAGCATGTCACTGGGTGAGGGGCTTTCAAGTTTTGTAGCATGACTCTAATTCCTGTTTTCCTTCTCTACTTCCTGTAGAGGAATGATAATGTGATCAACCAGCATCAGGTCCTATCAACATACATTCGTGGCCTGTTACTATGCATTCCCAGGTGTGATGGACTCTACCTTTTCAGAACTGTAATCCAAAATAAACTTTTTAATATTTAAATTACTTTGGACAGAAAGTTTCAGTACAGCAGCAGAAAGTAATTAATATAAATAAATGTCTTTAAACATTAGATAAAAGTATAATTAGATAAAAATATAATACCTATATCATTTCATATAGATTTATTCTTTAAATTTTAAAGCAAAGAACTTCTCCATGTTTATTTTTTTGAGACAGGGTTTTCCCACATAGTTTGAACTTGCCTGGAGATCACTATATAGATAGATTAAGCTGTCCTCTAGTCTGTAATTCTCTATGTCAACTTTTCTAATGTTGAAGTAGATACATGTCTATTATTGTTGGGTAGCAAATACTTTTAAATATTGAAGTCCATAAACTAGACATAAAGTGAGTTAGGAAAAATTGTCATTAATCCTATTATTACAAATAAGATGATAATTTGAGAAAATAATGTTCCCTTTCTCAGTGAACGTGAATTAAGACCACCGTGTAAGAGCTCTCAGATTTTTGCTCCATCCATTGCTGAAGAATACATTTGTGGACAATAAGATATCATCACATCTTTCACTTTACATATTTACTAGTCTCTGTTGTCTATAAGATCCGAGACACTTTCAAATACAGTTTCATCCCTAAAATCATCAGCATAATATTTATGACTTATTTAAATCAAGTATTTTTGTTCCGAACTTTTGATTGCAAATAGGATCCCTATTATTTGCCCTTGGTTACAGAATGATTTTAATATGAATTTGTTGCCCATAAAGATGCAGAGCATCATAGATCCTAAGTAAAGGTTGCATGTGTCTTTAGGGGTCATCAAATGTAGGAGGCATCTGAGCACAGACTTTGAAGACATGCATTTGAAAATGTTTTAAAACTCATAGAATACATACGCAAGCACATGGAAGGTTCACAGTTTATCCACAAGTCCTATTTTCTATTGTCTTTTAATTCAAGCCTGTGAAATTATAATTCAATACACCAGCCTTGACTTCTGCAGGATTTCATCTTACGAATGTCTCTTTAGGTAATGCCCTGTGAATAAATGGTCCCATAGACCAATCTATTGTGTATTTCTTTTTCAGTTCTCCTTAACAAAAGTAGACATTAGCTCAACTAAAATAAATACGACACATAGTTCAGTACCTATGGACAGTGTGTCCAGAGGACAGAATATGAAGAGTTGTAAATGCATTGCCTAATAATGAATCACTCAGTCTTCCTTTACACATAGATTTTCATTGCTTACTTTCTGTAGCAGATTCACTTTGCTACTATAGTTTTTTTTATGAAAAACAAATACTGTCTGGCTTTTGTTTTTATTTGTTTCTATTCTATCACAATAACTTCCTTTGTTGCCTTAACAAATTTCAGAATGTTTAAATGTGTATACATTGATAAACTTTCTTAATACACTAGCTTTTCATAAACTTAAAATGAGACCTGAATTTCAAATTCCGATCTGAAGAGCAAGAGAAACCAAGGTATGCATAGAAAAGATATAAACCACTTCCAAACCCTGGACCATAACCAGGTTCTCCACGTTCACAGCAGCCTTCAACAAGGATTTAAGATGAGAAACACACTTTAAAAGGAAACACAACTTCATTGCTTGGCGGAAGAATGTACGTGTAATTGTGACCATGCAATTGGTTCCAGAAAGAAAAAATCCTGTTTTACTCAAAGCATATCCTAGCCTTCCTTCGAAGATTAGCAGCAATGGTAACAAGGAAGTAAAGTGTTCACTCACCTGAGCAATTGTACTCTCAGAACATTGTTGTCTATCTTATGCACCAAGAATTGAAGTATTGAGCTAAAACAATTAATTTAACAATGAAAACTATACAAAATCATTTTTTGTTAATGAATTTTTCTTAATTCACACCTTAGTCACAGAGATCTACGGGGAATTGTGCAACTGAATTAATTAGTCTAGGGAAAGATCCGAATATTGCCAACTTATTTGGAGAGTGCAGGCAGCTGATGCCCGGAATGGATATTTAGATGAACCTATGCCACCTTGTTTGGCACAAACTTGTTATTCATTAAACTGTAAGGAAATTTTATACTGTCTTGCTACCCCAAGACAAAAATCTCTGTAGAGTTCTCCAACAACTGTGTAAATGAGGGAATTTCTTATATCATCCCATGCTAGGAATTAAATAAGATTACAGTAATGCTTACCAGAAATAGATCTCCATCCTTCCAAAGCTGTGTGTGAGAAAAAAATATTTTTGCCTGAGAATGTCCTTTGCCTTGCATCTTACACCAAAGAATAAGGGAATAGATCCGTTCTAGTTAGTGTGAGAGCTATTTATCAGAATTAGATCCTGAAATTTTAATGTTGGAAGCCTCATGGGGAGGCCATGAAAACCAGTCTCCTCCCAGTTAATCAAAAGAAAGCCCAACATATGCTCCAGAATGCACTATGGTTTGTAACTTGAGGATGACAGGGTATAGATTCCTGAGAAACTGACAGCAAAGAACAGTTTTTAAAAACAAATGCGAAGTAATCTGAAAGTTGTGTGAAAATGGACATGCTGATAAATGAATGCCACAGATTATTTTCTGACTAGCAACCTTAGAACAGAAAAATGTATGCTAATAAAATATCAACAACCATGTTTTGCATGGTATTCAAAATAGGAACTACATATGAAAAATAAAAAATAGTATGCACTATAGACTATATGAAACTTGTCTCCCTGGTGTTTTTATATGTCCTGTTCCTTCACTGAGTTACTTTGTGTGTCATCTCAACTTCTTTAATTTCAAAATAGACAAAAGAATAATAGGTCTCTTGTTGCAAATCCAGGGTTAAAAATAGCATGGAACATTGTAGAGATTTGGAGGGCTGTACTTAGAATATTGATTAGTTAATAATTACCATGCTCCTATAAAGGAACACAGTTGTGAACTGAACAGAACATTCCACCAGAACTGATGTCTTGACACTTAATCAAGTTACAATGCTTCCTTCTTCTACCGTAAACACTGCCTAAATGGTAACCACGGATCCAAACTGGTCAGCATCAAAGCTGACAGAGTGGCCCCAGGACAAGAGCTGTTTCTGATGCTTTGCAGTCTCTGTCCATCTGATGATGGTTCCCTTGCACAATTCCAAAACAAGAGATTGTTTGCAGATTCATAGCTGTTTAACAACAGAGCTGGAACTTTTATGGGCTTAATTTTTAACAAAGTTTTAAAAAGATTAGAATGGCATGTCTTTAGGCTATATTTGCAAAAGCCAATACAGATCAACCCCATACCTGTTGAAGATGCAGTAAAATAAGTGAATCGATAGTATATTACTGTCCTCTCTCCAGTGGGCTCCTGGAAAATGATGGGTACTGTTAATAAAACTATCATATTTTGTTTTCAGTAAATATCATTAAACTGTGAGACCTAAATCCTGAAAAATACAAATATTGACTCTTTAAGTAGTCATAGTGTCGAATAATAACCTTGTCTGGTTTTATCACTATGTTGAAGGAACTGATCTAGTAGCTATCAGTAACTATAGAACATATCCCTCTTCCTCACTCACAACAAAATACTAAGATACATATTATTCAACATGTATTTTTATTATCTCATAGTGTTCTATAGAACATATAACTATAGAACTATATCCCTCTTCCTCATTCACAAAAAATACTAAGATACATATTATTCAACACGTATTTTTACTATCTTATAGTGTTCATTTATATATAAACTTTGTTTGACAAAATAAATACTGAGAATATTAACTCTAATTCCAAGATGTCTGTATTATTAGCAAATGTGCACAATGGTTATACCCAAAACGCATTGTGAATAAGAAAAAAAATCATTTTACTGTGAGTCAACATCTAACTCACTGTAGACAACTCTAACCCATCACATGATATGTACTAGTGTGAAATAGTTTGCCTCTTTCCACCCAAGTTCTCATCCAAAGGTCTGTGATGCTTTTGTGTCTGTTCCCCCACTAGCGTACTCATGTTCATCCCTACCTTACCCTTGAAATTGGTTTGGAAGGAAAACCCCCAATTGAACCCTCATTAAGCTTCTTTATTACTTGGGCACATATGCCAGATGACATCTAAGTTCTTCAAAGGAATCTTCACTCTTCGTATTCCACACATATTGCTTCTTACTAACGAGTTTGTATGAAAATTCCGAGTAGGTAGTTTTCTGATATTTTCATAACAAATTATCACAGAGTAGATGGTTTAACCAAGGAAAACTTATCTCTTCACAGTTCTGAAGGCCAGAGGTCCCACATCAAAGATGTCAGTATAGTTGGCTTCTTCAGAAAACTCTCTTCCGCAAAATTTTTACTTACGCATGTTCTTCCTGGTTTGGCTTTATCCATGTGCCCTTCCATCTGTGTGTGTCTGTATCTAAATTTCTACTTTTTTTTTTAAATCAGGCCAGCCACCATATTGGATTAGGGGGTCAGCCCAGCAAACATCCTCTGAGTTTATTACTTCTTTAAGGACCTGACTTTAAATGCAGCCATGCTCTGAGGCGTTAAAGGTGATAACATCATATATATATTAGGCAGAGGATGCAGCTCAGCCAGTCATATCTTCATTACTTAGTACTGAACTACTCTGCAAACAGCAGTCAAATTTTAATGATGCCCAAATATTTACCTTTATATTTCAAACAAGAATGGACATATTTATGTGGATTGTATGTTCAACTGAATCCTTTTAGTCAGCTGCAACATCATGGCATGGCATCAATGAAATATTGTGTATTTTATCATTTATAGTATTTTCCCCCTTCGTAGCACTTATGCATGAAGTTAACACTTGTAATTATGTTTACTAGGTAATTTATATTCTTATACTACAGTGACTTTAGACTTTGAAATTTCTGGCTCTAATCATTCTTCACTTTTCTTGATTCCCTCACTATTTCATATATCCATTTTTAGCGTAATTTACAATTACAATACTCTTAGGTCCTCACTCCTGTTTCAAGTTTGTGTTGATACTAGTTACTGCTCACCTACCTTCCTCAGGCCCTTGTTCACCATGAAGGTGTTTTCATGATTATTCCTGAGAGCACAGCTTCAGTGTGTGTGCTCAGATGTTCCTATATTTCATTCAAATAGAAATGCCAGATATCTTTTTATCACAGAACACTAAAAAGAGTAAGTCTAGTCTATTATTTTACTGTGTGTGTCTGCTGACCTCTCATAGAATTCTCTGAAAAACTGAAATTGAAATTCTGCCCAGAAAGCGGTAATTTCCTTAACTTGAGACAAAAGGAAGGAAGCATTTGGGAACATCCACAGAAGAACTTGCAAACTCAAGACTGTGGAAACAGGAACAGGATGGGAAGACTGCTGGCCATTAAAAATGCATACCATTATGAGGAAGTTTGAACAAAATTATCTGAAGTTCTCCTCTATAATGCTCACCATTTAAAAATTCTGCTAACTTCAAAGAACTAAAAATATAAACCAGAGAACAAACACAAACCTTAGAATGCTCAAAAATCAAACAGAAAATAAGATCATAAGACTACCTTTGCAAAAAATATGTTGTTGTCCTATTACTTCATAAAATTGATTCCTATTATACTGAATCAATTCACTAGCATCTGCTGCAGAAATACGATGAAGTTATTTCAAATGAAAATACAGAATCGATCAGATACTTTTAATCTCTTCCTATTAGGAAAGGAATTTTTAAAGATTATATTTTTTTGGTTTAACTCACTTCTTTCTAAACTAGAAATTAACTACTAAATGATCCCCTCTTTCAGTTATACGATGCATAAAATAATTTTTAACCTTTTCTATCAGCAGTATCCAGCAAGCATGATAAACTAGAAATTCTGAGTATTTATCAGAAAACAGGACGAATCTTCTCCTGAGTCACCTTGTACTTGAGCTGACAGATTGACTCACAGTGAGATGTGATGCTTTATGGTTTTGTTGGCCAGACTTCCATCTGCATGACTGTTTGTGGTATAAGAATATCCCTCTGTTGGCTACTGTTCTTTTCAGCACAGCTTTACTTGTTCAGTGTCCTTTAGTTAACCTTGAGACAAAACATGAAATCAGTCTTAGGCGTTTTGCCTTTTACCAGCTAAAACAGCATTAAATATGTGCATGCTTGCCTGTGTGTGTGCAACTGGAACAGCCTAGGAGTGCTGCCAAAAGGAAAAGTCGCAACACAAGTTTGAACAGCAAGTGCCTTTGACTTATTGCTGTGATTATTCTAATTGCTCATCTACTTGGTGGGAGGCTGCAGGAAACTGTTTTGAAGTAATCAAGCTGAGATGGGCCCTTCTATTTATAATAGTTCTGAAAATTCTTATCCCCCTAAAGACTTAATTGCATTTTTCTTTAAAAAAGAGATTCACTGTTATTTCTTCTTGCCATTTTCGTTGCTTACATCCAATAATAAATATTTGATAGTTTCTTAGTTATTATACAAATAAGCATAAATTATCTTTCATTTCGTAGATTAAACACAAAGCACTCAACACCCATTAAGGAATCTGAAGTGTAATAGAAACCTTCTATAATGCATTGATACTTCTGTAGGCAATCTCTAGTTAAGGTAGTTTTTATGCATATCATTCATGTGAATATATTTCTTCCTTACAAGAAAAGACAGTGGGTTTTTCTCGAGTCTTGGATCAATATTGAGTCAGTATTCCATTGTTATGATTGCCATCATTAGATGACTGAACAGTACAGAGTCAGCACACATTAGTACCTTATTACTATTTAATTCTCTGTGATACACTTCCCCTTTGTGCTTCTCTGGTATTGCAATTGGCTCAACGTATCTGCAACATCACTCCAACATAAAAATGACACCTGTGTCAGTTTCTAACTCTGTATCTCAGATTTTTTTCTCAGCCAGAGCCTAGCAATCAGTTTCAGTTGGCTACTAATAACCATTTTAGAATTATTGTAGAAATTAAATAATTGGAATCACTAGTAACAATTCATAAAAAAAAACCACGAAGTTTGCAGTGACCTTTATTTTTTCCTTAAATTCCACTCAAAATATGTATCTTCCCCTTTTCTTTAAACCTTTCTCAAAAGTATGTTTTAACTACAAGAATGCTTTTCTCTGCCTCTTGTACCCTTTTCTATCTTTAGTTTTTCTCTAGCCACAAATGTACTTACAAAGCCAATGATGTGAAACCATATTATTTATAAAGCAATAAAAATAAATAAAAAAGGCTAATTATCAAATCAGTGGCAGCACCTTAAATACCAGCTATTATTCTTGATTGCCATTGCATACATATAACAGTCACACAGAGCCATATAGTATCATACATAGTGTCTATACAACTTTCCTGGAAATTTGCAGGACTATGTAGAGATGGTAAAGGTAGCTTTTTGGTTTGCTGATCCAAGGATGCTTAGAAGGAACTCTCTACATATTAACCAAAACATTCTGCTATAAATTTATAGGAGCCAAACTGTTAAAGAGCATGGTACAGCTTAATTACCCAAAGGGAAATAAAAGCACACTAGAAAACAGTATGTCCAAGTTGTGGAAACTTAAAATCTATAATTTTAGACCATGTTTTACACTTATTCACATTGTTGTTAAATATTGAATCTTCAAGCTTGGACTACAGTAAAAAAAAAAAGTTATAAAAAGTGTCTTAAAATACTCAGTATCCCCCTTCTTAAGGAGAAATGAGGGTATAACTGTTGTTGTAAGATTATAAAAAAAGAAATATTTATATGCAAATATGTAGCTAAGTTCCTAGGTTAAGATCACAGAACATGGAATACTGGGACCTGGAGAATCCTAAGAGACTCCATGTCTAACCACTAGTTTTTGCAGAAGAGGGCACTATAATCTGACATTTTAATTGACTTTCTGAAGAGCGCAGAGTAGAAATGTTATATACAGGAATTCTTAGCACTGTAAAATAATTATGCTCTTAAAATTTCACTTCCATGTTGTGTTCGAGGGAAAACTTGAATATAAAAGAACCTATTTTCAGATATTCCCTACAAAATTAAAGACGATTATTTCTAGATGTGTGGGAGTTTGTGCAGGAAGACTTGGTTTTTATCTTCAAAATCATCTCTCAACTATATTGTAGTTTTCTCTATGGGACAAAAATGAACACACATATACAGAGTTGAACCCTCTACTCTGTTTTTTAATACTTTTTGCCCTACTTTGCAATCCTATAACATGCCTGCCTCATAATTTGTTAAGTTTCAGCAGTATAAAGGAAGGGATTACTAAAATAGTTATCTAGATATCCTGATTAGTCATGAATTAAAATATGATTTGTAGATATAAAAGTCCCCTCTCACTTAAGTCCAGTTGTGGAAAAGAATCTGTAATGAGTAATATAAACTCAGGAAGAATGAGAGAGACAGGGTGATTCTATACCTGACTAAGTTTCTCCCAGCTTCTCCTGTTCCCATAGGGATTGAAGTAAATGTTTCAACATTCCTACGTATTTTCATTTCCTGGTGACCTTCACAGAGAGTTGGCAAGTTACTATTAGCTTTTTAAAAATAACTACTATGAGGAATAAGAAATGTTGATATTTCTTGTGCACTGAAAAAATTCTAGAATTTTTTTCAAGCGAAACATTATAAAGATTAAAATAGGGTGAAATGAAGTTGCCATATCATAATGGGGAATTGAGACATCTTTGAATGATCCAACATTATTGGGTATCTATAGCCGGATGGTCTGTGTATTGACACTTGCCCCATGGCTTACTGGTAGGTAATGTTCTGGCTTCTTACTTCTCCAGCAGCTGGTGGTGTCTCTCTTACTCTGCCTTCTATCCTGTCTCTCTGCTTGGGATTCCCACCTAGCTATACTCTGCCTGGCTATTGGCCAAATCAGCTTCTTTATTAACCAAAGGTAATAAGACATATTCACAGTCTATAGAAGGACATCTTACATCATTTTCCCTATCCTGTCTAATTGAAGAGGAATGTTTTAACTTTGACATTATAAAATTACATATAACAAAACAGGAATCAAGCAAGAATTACAGTTGTAATAGTTTATTTGTATTTGGAAAAATTAAAGAAAATACTCTATCATTTATCTTATTTTTGTGAGTATAAAGTTATAGATTTATTTTATCATTTATCATGAGTAAAGAAAATTTTAATTATAGCTATCTAGTCTTAAGCTACATCTATCACCCCAGAAGGACACGATGTTACCTAAATAATTAGGAAGTACATTATCAGCAACTTCCATAACTCTAGAAATACAGAGATATCAGACTGCCTGGACAGTCACCCAATGTTTGTCTGTAACTTTGGGTCATCCTTCTTCAGTCTATAGGCCTAGAGTATCTGGTAGATTTCTCAGTGAAGCAGAAAATTTGAAACTGTACAACCTATATTGGCAGTTTATCAGTCATTTTCTTTTCCTGCAGACTATCTGGCAGACTCTTCCATGAAACAGGAACCTTGAAGGATTGTTCCATCTTGTTTTGGTAAGTGTAGCAGTCATTTTTCTGTGGGTCCTTATGTCCAGTTTACACAGTTTATATTCATCACACTATGTAAGAGCAGCTTCTTGCCCAAATCACTAGACTTTCCACATTGAAAGCAAACTCCATAAGTAGCTTCTGCAATGAGAAAATAAAAAATCAAATAAAAAATAGGGAACAGACCTAAACAGAGAACTCTCAACAGATGAATTTAAAATGGCTGAGAGACACTTAAGGAAATGCTCAATATCCTTAGCCATCAGAGAAATGCAAATCAAAACAACTTTGAGATTCCATCTTATACCTGTAAGAATGGCCAAGATCAAATCACTGCTCACAATTTATGCTGGAGAGGATGTAGGGTAAAGGGAACACTCCTCTGTTGCCCGTGGGAGTGCAGACCCGTACAGCTGCTTTGGAATCAGTATGGTGATTCCTCAGAAAATAAGGAAGCAACCTGTCTCAAGACCCAGCAATACCACTTTTGGTATATACCCAAAGGATGTTCAATCATACCATAAGAACATGTGCTCAACTATGTTCATAGCAGCATTATTTGTCATAGCCAGAATGTGGAAACAACCTAAATGTCCCTTTAACAAAGAATGGATAAGGAAAATGTGGTACATTTATACAATAGAGTACTACACAGCTGAAAAATATAACGACATCTTGAAATCTGAGGGCAAATGGGAGGATCTAGAAACCATCATATTGAATGAGGTAACCCAGACCCAGAAATTCAAATACCATATGTACTCACTCATAAGTGCCTATTAGACTTAAAGCATAGAAAAACCAGCCTACAATTCACAATCCCAGAGAACCTAGACAACAAAGAAGACCCTAAGACAGACAGACATACATGGATCTAATCAACATGAGAAGTAGAAAAAAAACAAGATCTCCTAAATAAATTGGGAGCAAGGTGATCATGGGAGAGGGTTCAAAAGGAGAGGAGAAGAAAAAATGTATAGCTCAATAAAAAAAAAAAGTCAAGGAACAAGAAGAGCCTCCAGCTCTTTCACCATGATGTCATACACTCCTGGGGCCTTTCTGCATTTTGCTATCTTGACAGCTTCCTCTACCTCCGTCCTATCAATATTTAAAATTTTCTCATTGTCTCTGGTATTCAAGTAGCTGACAAATAGTTTCTCACTGTAGCCTACATTGACAGCATTAGGGTACTGTATAGGGTGTCAAAGTACTGCCTCTATCTTTGCTTTACTTCCCCTGGTTCTGTTAATAAATGACCGTACCCATGTTTAATCACCCAAATCTAATGAGCATATATGGCAGTTAACCATCTTTGTAGAGAAGATCTATTTTATTATTGAGCCTACACTCTTCAACCTCTTTGCATAAACCTTATATATACAACTCTGTATCCTTCTTCGCTCTTCCTTTGATCTCCCTGCACAGATAGTTGTGGTATTTTGCTGTCTGCAGATTACCTCTTCATTTGCTCTTTAGCTTCCTTCTTTCTTCTACCAGACTGATGATCTCTGCAGTAAGCTGTCCTACTCAAGTCGTCCTTTTTGCCTAACTAAGCGCTTCCTTTGAAGCCTCCTGCAGAGCTCTTTTGATTTTCCCCCATTCGCTTTCTAAATTTGTAAAGGGTTGTTTAATGATTTCCCTCATCTTTTTTAGAGGTTCTCTTATACTCTCCGTACAGCTAGGTTCATCAGTTGTTTATGATTGATCTTGGAGATTACCTATCCATCTGAAATAAGTCTTTGTGTATCTAGAAAACCTAATAACCTAATAACATGACTATATTTTTGACTGTTATAGATGACTGTTATTGATGACTATTAACTTGTATTTCTTATCTTTGCATTACATTTTTAAATAATCTGCATAAACATAATATTTTAAATAAGAATATATATATTAACAAATTGACCAGAAATTTTACCAATAAACCAAAATCCATACCAATAAAGTATTTATTTCTCTATATATAACAATCCCTTTTTTCCTTTAGAAAGGGATTGATTATGACCATTGATTATTTATAACCAACCCCCTTTAAATAAAAACAAATATTCATAAACAACATTTTGAGAATTTGGGCATAGTTCTTTATACTACTTCCTGCTGATTGGGGGCACTTTTAATCTTATATGGAGTCAGAGAAAATTTAGAATTCTGTTTAAATTTTTGTTATAGTAGTCTGTAAGGCTATTACATCTCAGCCAGTTGTTTTGAAGTCATTATAGATCTAGGTTATTGTTTCCATCAGAGAACTATCAGAGGGCTCTTGTTCCATCAAACCAAATTAACCTGGATGGAATCTTCAGCTTCTCATCTTCTATTGAAACAAAAGCAGAACCTCTTTTCCAAAGTAACATATCCTTAGACCTAAATTTTGAAATCAAGATAATTTTATGTTGGTTTTACTTAACAGCCCCCACAATCAAATGTCTCTTTGCAGTTAATTAGTTCATTAAAGGTTGAATAATTCAAAAAAAACACATAGTATACATAATGCAGGCTCTCTACATATTTTCCATCTTTACCTGGCTTTTTTTCTTTTATATTATTTTACTGTCTCTTTAAAGACTTTGTTTTTTTAAAAACTATTTATTACTTTTTATAACTGCCCATACTCTTTTTCCTCTCTCTCTTAAGCCTGTTTACATTTTTAAAACACACTATGACCTTTTAGAGGTCTATCTATCTGTCTATCTATCACCTGAATCTGTCTTCATTGCGTATTTGTACTCATATTTTGATTACTGTTTTAAACTGGGAAGCGAGTGTGACTAGGACCAATGTGACCACTTTGCTTATTGGTTCCACCCCATTTGTTCAACTTTTTCACATGGAAGAGGTAGCAATGACTCATTACACTTACAACCCTCTCTCCAGTGCTGCCATCAGAGAGAGTGCAGCTGACTCACACACCTTTTTTGTCTATGAACAAAAGCTAAATCTGCCACACATCATGGATTGATTAGCATCTCTGTACCGAGGTCTGTGTGAGATTGTGGTAACCTACCAATACCCCTTTGCTCATGGCAGCTGGTGGCTAGCACCATCTTGCAGGCAGCTGTTGGGAGATGTGTCTCTGCACTACTGCTGGCATGAGACTGTGACACCAAGAAGCATAGTGCAGCTCTGTTTCTTTGCATTCAGAACCTTTTTTTTTAAGCTTCCTCAGGCCCTATGGAAATCTGAGAACCCTACATTCTGCACTATTTGTAACTGGATGATCTGTATATTGCCACGTGTCCCGTGGCTTACTGATAATGTTCAGGCATTTTACTCCTCTGGTGGCTTCTGATATCATTCTCGCTCTGTTTTCTTTCCCCTGTCTCTCGGCTTAAATTTCCCACTGAACTATATTCTGCCTGGCTATTGGCCAAATCAGCTTCTTTATTAGCCAATGGTAATAATATATATTCAAAGCATACAGAAGCACATCCCACATTAGGTATCCTGGTTGTAGATAACTTATTTAACAACTTTTTCTTATCATTTGTGCAAAGGAAATAAGATATAAACAAAAAACAGCTATGAGAATCTGAGATGAACCACTCACAGAAGTGATTGATTTCACAAGCATCAGGTGTGAACATTAGCATTCAGATGTACTATGTATCAAACTCTCTTCATCTGATAATGTATAGCTGTTCAATTATCACTTTCTATATAACTCACTGGTGTTTTGACCAAATGACACTCATCCAAGATCAAGGAAAGCACTGCATTTGAAAGAGGACATGAGATACTAAGAAATGAAAATCATGTACAAAGCATTTCTGAAAACTATTCATGCTAAGTTTGCTATTTTACCTTTTAGATGATGATTATATTTACCTTCCAACTCCCATCCTGCTTCAGACAGAAATTCACTGAGAGTAGATATCCAGTGTCCGTGACTTGAGTGACTGGCTGATCTATTTCTGTCTCTTTCCTTCTAATGGCTGTTCAATAAATCATATAGTAACTACTATGGCTGCTGCATTGCAAAAGTCAAGTGAAAAAGAGTATCCTTTCTCTCTTGGGCAATATTTTTGGCTAACAGCACACTTGTCAAAGCCTTTGAATATCCCAGTGACAGGCACCAGATAAACATATAAATAGCTAGATAAATAACTGACAAAACACTGGAAATAAATGAAAGCACATCACAAATTGTAAGATTAATCTTTGGCATCTTTTTTTTCTAAAAAATGTTTCCAGACTAAGACTATATTATGACATTCAGATTACAGAACTTTGAAATATTCAAAAAAAATTTTGGACTGTGTGTATTTTCTAATTGCTGAGTCGCCATAATAATGCAATATATTTCAATACTGTAAGAATCCTAAATAAATACATACATACAAAAATGTTCTAAGTGTTTGGAGGTTGCATTATAAATAAAAACTGGAAAAAAACCATACAAGCCAAGGGGTATTTAATATCAGTGAAGCATGACCTTTGGAATGTTGAAAATGATTATAAAATTATGAGAATTATAATTCTCTAGCTTCCTAAAAATAAGGGTTTATAGATGTACAAATATAACATCTATGTATTAGGGGAAAACTCAAAATGTAAAACTTGGTCTCCAGATCATGAATGTGCACAGAGTATTTTGTTTTCAGAGGGACTGTTCCATATGTTGGTCGACCAACCCTGCCAGGCCATTGGCAGGATGTCCTGCTGGGCTTATCCTGAATATGACATATACCATGCAGGGATGGTAATATATAGAAGCCAGTAAATTTCCACTATATGTCACAATCATGAGAAAGACAGAGCCTGGTCCCTGCTGCCTGCCAGGGATGGCATTAGGTGGCTTTCTGGAATGGAAGTAGCAGAAATCTCTATCAACATATTTTAACCTTCAGAGTTATTCAGGCACATTCTGATCTTACCAAATGGGCTGATAAGAGTGAAGTACAGACTTGGCAACGAACAGCTGTTTCCAAATAACCAATGGGACGCACCGTAAGGGAAACCTTTTTTCTGATTTTAGATTCAGTCAGTGCCTTTCAAGGTTAAGTATTCTGCAACAGTTTTTCCATTGCATAAAAGCAAGAGGAGCTATCATTTTCAATGTATCAGAACAGAGCAAGACAGGGAAAAAAGAAGAAGAAGAAAAGAAACAATAACCTCAATACTGAGGTGAAGCCAATCAGGTTCTCAGGCCAAAGCACTAGGCAAACATGAGATGATGCAGTGGATTTGACTCCAGTTCAACTAGAGTAGAGTCCATGTTTCGCTTTCCACCTTTTGTCCTTTTTCCACTGGTGCTTATCATGAAATCTGATCTATTTGTAGGTTTAATGCAAGGACAGGGAAAGAGTTGACCTCACCTTAGGATTCTAAGAGATTGTACTAAATGTGAGGGCGAGAGCAATAATTCTGCAGCTTCTGACTTGGACGGAGGCCCAGCTTCAAGAAATAAAAATAGAAGTGTCTGAATGTAACTAAAAGGCTCAGCCACATGGAATTAAAATGCCAGTTCCCTTCAGCCTTCCTCTTTTTTTTTTCCAGTCATGAAACTTTCAAAGCCAACAAATTCAAACGCTCCTGCAGCCAAGTGTCTTTTTTGGTAGCCATCGCCGGGATTTTAGTGATTCAAAGTGACGGCCACCTTTAGGAGTTCCCACCTGGCTGTTCTCATTCCATTAGAAAAACTATAAAAAAAAATCATCGTTTCAAATGTAAAATTATAAATAAAAAAAAATACCACGGGGACAGAACTCCAGGATGGTACCCTCTCAGCTTATCTTTCTGCTTCTAAAACATACTTATATTAATGTTCCCTACCAACTGAATAGACAATACAATTTAAAATGCAATACGAACCAAAAAGAGTTGCTAATGTTTTTACCAGTTTCTGTTTCTAATTTGCCCAAGGGCTGTTTTTGCCATGTACTCAGTGTCACATATCGAAAGGGAAACTGGAAACAAGAACGGATTTAGGAACCCAAGATTTACCATTGCTTGGGATGATAATTTGACATGCCTCACAATGACTGAATACACTAATTGTTTTTATGAATGTTATGAGTGTTCCACACTTTACCTCTGTCATCTGAGTAAAAGAGATATATCAGATACATCTTGATGTTGGAGAAGAAATTTGCATCTCTCTCCTCCACATTTTAATGATATTTTTCTTATTTGCCTGAGTTGAAACTCTTTGAAATTCCAGGGAAATTTTTGTTTAAAAGAGGTCCTTAGGGTGCAATGGGAAATAAGAACCCAGGCCATTTTAAACTCATGTTTATCTACCATTCATCATTTGCTCCTCTAACATATGAATATAGTTTCCAAAACCACAAACCTCCCAAGTGTTTAGATCCCAGACTTGTAAACACGTTTGATTTCCTTTTATTGAGCGTCTTCCTTCCTCATCCCTTATTGCATTCAGCTGGCTCTAATTCCTTTCTATGTACTTAAAGAAATGAAATATTTCATCTGAATTAAGAGCAATCATGTGTTTGGGAAGATCAATCCAGAAACAACAGAAAAGTGAATTGTTTTCATTGAAACTGTTTACAGTGACTGAGCAACTGGGGGCTAGATGAATAAATAAAAAGACCGGTAATTTTATTGAATTATATTGTTCAATTTCAATTGTGTCTCTTAATGTAAACAGCCCCGTGATTGATGTATCATCGAATATTCGTGGAGTGCGTGTGTAATGAATATGTTTATGAATGACCCTGTGCGAGAAAATCAATGTTAGAAAGATTTCTCTGTTGAATTGGAGTTTAGATGACTGCAAATCAAACTTTAAAATGTCTAGATTTTTAACACCAAGTACTTCAAACTTTCAGAGGAAAAATAAGAAGAACCTGAAAGCAATACAGTCAGTGAAGTGACTTATGGGAAAGAAAAAAGCAAGCATTTTTAACATCTTTTCTAGTATTTGAAGTCTTATTTCAAAGTAAGAACAAAACTAGGAGACAGGTATGGTGGCATACACGGGCAAGGTCTGATGTTCAAGACCACCCTCACCTCTGCGTATTAAGAGCCTAGCTAAAACAGGAAAATTCCATTGTTGTTGTTTTTTTAAAAGTAAGGAAATGTATTACTTCTGCCATTACCGTGGGAGAAAAAGGACAGAAACTATTTGAGAAGGACAGGATTTATTTTGGCTTAGAGTTGTTCGAGGGGAAACAGCTCTCCATGGAAAGAAAGATATTACAGCCCATCTTGGGTCTGCTGAACATACTACAACCACAATCAGAAAGCAGTTAGAAGCATGGAGGGAAACTGGGAACAGCTTTGGTTTCTTTTTTTATTCAGCTTGAGATATCGGTCCCTGAAAAGACATTTACCATGGGTCTTCTTACTTCAGTTGATATAGTCAAGTGTGTCCCTATAGGCATATACGCAAATGTATCTTCTACATGATTCTAGATTCTGACAATCTGCCAGGATTAACCATCACAACTATTACCTGAACATCATTAAATCATAATACAATATTACAACATTTGAAAGCAGTTATGCTTTTCTTTTATAATTATGCAATTATAAACTACCAGGATATCCACTTATTAGTCGAGCCAATGGTTCAATCATTTGCAAAAATGCTACTTCTCGTAGGCTACTGATCCATGGTATGCAAACATTTTTATTTACTTGTTTTTATTTATGTGATATATAAGGAAATGATGGCTGAGAGATTTCCAACCATAGATTGGTTCATCAACCGGCAGTATGAGCTTCACCAGGGAACTTGTTAGACATAACACTTCACCCACCAACCCAGACTGACAGAATCAGAATGTGCATTTTAACAAGATTGCTCAGTGAATAGTTCATGAGAGTTCATTAGGCATTGCCCAAGGAAAGGTGATGGATTTTAGATGTTCAAGCTTGTAACTAGAAGGGCCAAAAATGAAACAACAACCAAATGAAAATGATATCCCAACTCAATGTGCTGAGCCCACATGTGCCATGACTAGAAATGTGATTTTGGGGGGACAGCTACAATGATCTCACCTGGCAATTTTTGGAGTCTAGACTCCGATAACTAAATGAGAATCACTGGAAGTGAAGACAATGAGTCAGGATGTGTTTTATCATTCATTGGGTGTTTCCTGTGCATGTTTTAGTTTAAGAAATATCATTCATGTAATATACATATGCTAAGTTCAACTCGGTATCAATTCATCTCTAATCACTCCTTCCTTTCTAAACCTTTCATCTATTGCCATATCTAACTCATTTTTCCCCTCTCTGTGTGTAAGTCAACTGCCTTCTCTCCTCCTTTAACCGACCAATCCATTTCTCTCCCCCACACCACGATAGCTTACTATGCATTCATTCATCAATCAGCAACTCTTTCAAAGTTTCAAATAATGAGTTCATTGCCAGGATTTCAAAGGACCCCTGCAGCCTCTTAAATAAGACAATTATTTTTACATGCCCTTAATGGAGCTTCAGTATACCCTCAACCTCCAACCCCTATTTTCCACAATTGTGTTGTGTTAAATATCGGGAGGCATGGTCTAAGAAAACCCACCAAAAAAAAAAAAAAAAAAAAAAAAAAAAAAAAAAAAAAAAAGCAGATGTGTCTCTAGGTAAGTTGCTGTCTCTAAAAGCAATATCAGTGTGTGATATCAATATTAGTGTGATTCAAGATCTTTCCAAGGCAAGAATTTATTAGGCTCTTCTACCCTGAGCCAAATCTTAACTGGGAAAGTGGTTAGTAAATGATGGTGTCATGGACTTGTCTTAAGAAAACATGGGGTAAGGCTGCTTCTCCCAGTCTGGAAGTAGTTCTATGAATGGTTACAAACATTCCCAATGTAGACAAATCATGAAGAAACTCAGAATAGACTTCAGGTAGAGGCCCATATACTTTGAATAGTTAGGATCATAAGAGACTTCTCAGAACTTCAAATGACCCCCATCTTCTAAGAAACAGGATAGGCAGGTTCTACTGCAATAAAATCTCTTACACTAAATCCAGTGCCATGTCTGTATATTCAGATCTCTACTGTAAACTGTTGTGATTCTGATCCTGGGTGTACCTCAAAACTATTAGTGTGGTACTAAGAAAAGCTTGTACTTAGTGACCCTAGTCAGAGATTGTGATTAATTGATCTACAGTGAACTCTGGTTATTTTATCTGTTTTGCTTTTATTCCAGTCTCTCCAAAGCCATTTTAATGTGAAACCAGAGGTAGGAATCATTGTATCATGCACTGATATCCATATTACAGAATCATGTAAAGCGGCATCCGACAACACTAGTAATGGAGCTTTCGATTCCTACGTTTCTGACATTTCTCCACATGCTGCTATGGATGATCCAATCACCAAGCATGTGTAACAAAGCACTACATAACTTCGACTTCCAATATATTTTTCCCTGTTCTGAAAATGACTTCTTCTTATGTATACAATCAATGACTGGCTCCTCCTTTTAAAAGCTTCTACTTGTACCCTACATACTGCCTTTATTAACTTGGCAAATCTTCAGCTTCACACTATATGTGGGCATAAAGACTGTATGAAAGAGCTCTAAATTATCGCAATCAGTTACCTTAAAGTAAAAGCCTAAACAAAATAAATTGAACCATTCAAAATCAAGAAACTGATAAAGGCATACAACCTTGACAACATACAAACTCTTGGCTGTCTTGAAAATAAGAAACAAATTAAAAGGCAGAAATATTGTATAGCATAGAAATCTTGAAATGCACAGAAAAGAAACCCAAATACTGTATATCCCAGTCTGTCTGACTTCATCTTTAATCAAGGCTGATGACAGAAGGAATAATAGGATTTCTGCACATCATCAGAACATGATCCAAAGCTGCTTTATCAACAGAAATGTACCACATTGTTCTCATAAATTGGCTCTTACCATTAAAATCCTTAGAAATTTTTCCAAAAGATTAACATCTCATTTGTATGTAATTCCTCATAAATAAATTCTGCAAACATTTTTTTTACTATTTAACAGCATTGTGAAGTTTTTAAATAGGAGGAGGAAAATCAATAATGACAAAGCTAATGCATATTTTCCTACAGTCAAACCGTCAATGATGAAACATTAAGATTAGATAGCAGATCTTTAAGGACATGGGTTTCAAACAAGTTCTTAAACTTTGCAGTGATGCTATAGCAAGTTCAAAGTAGTAAGGGTAGATCGTAAAAAATGCAAATCCCTACCAGACAGTTACCAAGAGCTTACCTATGCAAAGGTCAGCCCTCAGCTAAGGTACATAGATCATATATATTTTAATTTTTTAAATTTATTTTTCCATTCAAAAATTTACACTTCCTCCCCTCCTCCCATTTACCTCCCTAAAGATTTATTTATTTATTATGTATACAATATTCTGTCTGAGTGGATGTCTGCAGGTCAGAAGAGGGCACCAGATCTCATTACAGATCGTTGTGAGCCACCATGTGGTTGCTGGGAATTGAACTCAGGGCCTTTGGAAGAGCAGCCAGTGCTCTTAACCTCTGAGCCATCTCTCCAACCCTACATAGATCATATTAAGAAAAACTGTTTACAAGTGATTTTGTTGCATCTCAGTGTTATAAAGGGAAGGGGATTGCCATAGGCGCATGAGGAAGAAAGGATGCTCCTTTTTTATGGTTTGAAAAGATTTTGCTTTCTTATTGAGAAATCCACCAACATGCAAAATTTGTCAGAAACAGTAGCAAGTTAGTTCCCCTTTAATCATCTCAGCATTGCAGCTATAAATAAAACCACTGGAAGGGAGATTTGATCCTAGTGACTTACAGAATATTTCAAATGTGTAGTTCTTTTTCTTATTGCTATCCATACTTTGATTATATATATATATATATAAATATATATAAATATATATTTCTTCTTCTAAGATTAATGCTGTCTTTACTTTATCTAAAAGCACCAAAGAAAACAGTCCATAATGTCTATCAGGCTTCAAGAAAAATATAACAGTATGTTTCTATCTTGTTTTACAACTTCACTCGAGGGTGTCTTGGTGCTTTTTAAAACTTAATTTCATATTTTGATGGAGTCAATTGCATTCTGCTATGTATATTGTTTTAACACCACTGACAATAAATGTGTCATTCTGTTCTTTAAAATATCTTAAAATAAGCAAACAAATAATATCTGGGGAATTAGGAAAAACAGAAACAAACAGCTCTGGAAAAAAATGATAGGTGGCAATCAAAGTCATGTCTACAACCGATTAGCCTGAGATGTATAATGTTCATAAATGAGAAACATATTTTTGCAAGTGATCAAATTCAAATATTCTAGAGACTTGAAATGACATGCATCTGTGTCTCAGTCTGCCAGGGGGCAAATACAGGCACCAGCTAGAGAATAATTAGTAGAAATATGACAATGGGGAGTAGTATCAAATATTATTAGTTAAAATGACTGAAATGTAAAACTGTTGAAACTCATTATAAAGCCAGCAAGGCAGAAAGCAGAACTGGAGAACGGGGAAAGATTTCCAAAAATATGAGGCTGTGACCCAAGGAGGCTTAACCTTGAAATAGCATCTTTAAAAAAAATTAATCATCCCAATATAGCGTACCCACTGTTTCTTTGCAGGTCAAAATAAATTACCCTTTTCCTGGGATGGCAAATCACAATAGGTCTACAATGGGGGCTTATAAATCTACTTAGGTAGCAGATCATTTGGAATAATGAATTCTGCATGTCTTCCTTTTAACATCAGTCACCTTGAAGCTGGAATGTCAAAGAGATCCAAGTTGCCTATCACCTTCCACAGCATCAATATTCAGACACAATGGGGGCCCAGCAAAGCAAATCTGCGGGATCTTCCTAGACTTTCCTGTGCTGTGTGATTTAAAACTAATGAAAAATCCAAGTCTCATCCACTCTTCACCCATCAGCTTCCCATGCAATAGGTATCACTTTTTCAACAGTATCAAATCGTCTCTGAAGATAATTTTCAGCTTCTTATTCTCTCAAGCTCTGGCTGATCACGCTGAGGTTTGTACATCCAAAGTCATCACCTTCTGCATTTCTGAGTCAGTTTCCAGTCATTGAAAATGGCAGCTGCCAGTGTCTGCCAGAATTTCTCTATCTGCCTCAGGTTTCAAGATTTTCATCTGCATCTCTGTATTTCTTCCCTCAAGATGATGCTTTCTCTAATGAAACCCAAACTCTACAGTTAGCAGGGATTTTTGCATAAGCCTCTGGTCGCAAGGGAAAAGAGAACAAGTTGAGTTCAGGCTGTACAAAGACCACCCTGGTGGAGCAGAAATTACTCATTCTGATTGTTAGCATCGGATATTGGAAAGCACGGACTCTGGCTACAGTTGCCTGGTGTTTACTCTTTAATTATGTTATGCTCATTATCATGTCATCCAGAATAGCTCTAATGAGACCAGAAAACAAAGACGACTTTACAAGTAACGCCTGCATTTTAGTCTGACTAATGGCTAATTTTCCACATTTAAAGGCAAAAGCCAGAGCAAAGCCTGTCCCTCTAACCAGGTGGGGTCTCACGTAGGAAGCACAGAATACTAAAGAACAGAAAATTATGTGCACATCCTGGTTCGCTTCCTCCTCCCTAGATGAGGGAGAGGAAAGTCAGTGCTCTGACTCCGACATCACAGTCTGGATACTGCCACTGCTGAAACTAGCTCAGGAAGCTTTTGCAACATAATTTTCTAAGGAAAATAGAAATATTCAGAGATATGTTTAGGTTTTGCTAGACATAAAGATTTAAATCTTTTCTCCCTGATTCATTCGTCATCATTGCATGAGTACTGATGTTTTAAAGATAAACATCAAATTTTATTAATTCCAAAGACGTTTCCATATGCTCTGAATTACTATGAGGAGAGGGAGCGAATGCTATTCACATCCCACTGATGAGGTTGATACTTATCCTGATGAACACTCACATGATTTCAAACCATGCCACTCTTAACCTTTGTGAAGAATTATAATATTGGCCTAAAATCTCAGTGGAATTATTCACTAGTCTAGCAGACTTTCTGGGCTTAGCATTCAAGCTATGATTTTTGGCCTTATAGGATTATGGTTTAACAACTGAATTAAACTGCCCAGATCTCTCTATATTCTGTCTGATTTCCCTCTACATGTGCAAATAGTTACATTGTGGCAGATTTTGAATCCATACCCAAGTCTTAACATGGGTGGGAGGTGGTGTTGAGTGAGGCAGGAGCATTAAGCCACATGTGAGCATCTATTGTTCATGTATGAAGCTGCCGTGTTGCTCTTTCTTTGCAGGTCCACAGTTCCATCTAGTCTTTGACTTTATTGAGACCACAATATTATCTTATGTATTTCTCTCTGTGTGTCTCTGGCTCGGTGTAGCCCAATAACGTCTGCTAAATGGATTACTACTGCCAGCAAATGCTTGTTAAATGAATGATTCTATCAATCAATGAAGAGGCACTGAAGACGTGTATTCCTGGCAGAAATCCTGTCATGACAAGAGTGTGCAATTAAAAAACCAAATTAGTATCCAACAACTTGAACTCCTGTGTAATATACCAAGAAGCCTCTTTAGATGGGAGGGCTGCCTGTCTAGAACAGCAATATAATAGTTAAATCCACTTCATCATTAAGTATTTAATTATGCATTCCTATCTACTCATTTGGGGAGGTGTTGATCTTAATGATTGGATTACAATTAGGAGAGAGTTCAGATGCTTAAAGGAACATGGGGAAAAATTTAGAGTTTAAAAGTAAGTAACATTTTGCACAAACCACACAAACCTCCCAGCCCTATTAAAGTCACTGATAAGTAATCTTGGAAAAACATTCTCCAGTAATAGCTGACTGGGCTCTTGCAGCAAAGCAAATTGTTTTTTCTTGGCAAACGTCCCATGAGCAATAGGCAGCAAGAAATTGTTTGTTCTATTCGTGCAAGTTCTTGTGAGCATCTACAATTCTAATGCCAAATTTGGTTCTATCTCAGAAGCCGTTTTAACTGAGAAGACAATTGCCAGGAACTTTACCAGGACAGTGAGTGGGGCTCAGCAGGTCCCATGATTTCCTGAAGGACTTCTCGTGCATTACTGCAGTCACTATAGAAAAACCACTTTTCATTTGCCTAAAATAATCTTAAAAATATTTTTCTTGGCATTAATCCATTTTCATTTGTCGGATGTGCATGGGTTCATGAGTGCCACAGCGCAAATGTGAAGGCCAATTGTATGACCTGATTTTCTCCAGGGATCAAATTCAGATGATCAGACTTGAAGGCAGGTACCTTTATCCACTGAGCCCTCTATCTCACAAGCCCAAGATACAAGATTATTAAAACTTAGATTATCTTTCTACTGGCAAGAATTTTTGTGGATCATAGCCATTTCATTAATATGAATCATCCCAAAGATATACTGCTTGCCCTTCAGTAACAGAATGTAAAGTAACTTAAATTAAGAAGAAATTAATAATAAAAGAAAAAACAGAAGCAATGGACACTAGAGCTATGTGATGGATCACTAGAAGGTCTGCAGTTGCATTGCCAGCTAGGTTAGGCGAGAAACCCTTTGAAGATCAAGGATTTAAAGAAGTGTTTGAAGAGCAGAAAAGTGTATAACTGAGCCACTGGAATTTAAACAAAAAAAAAGGGGGGGAGGATTCTATCTGATACACTTGGAAGACAGAAGAATGTGGCTGTATATAAGGAAAATCCTACAATGGCTACTAAAAGAACAATGGTTAGCTTCCTAGATTACACACGCACACCTTGGATGGACGTGTACACTATGTGTTTTGAGAGTCATTTTCAGTTAAGGTGACTTCCTTGCTTATTGGGTGGTAAAAATAAAAAAAAAAAAGGCCTTATGAGAAGCAAGGTAAAAATAACTATAGCAATTTATTGCTTTTCTAGGTAACGCTGTGTTTTAAAACAAACTTCTTTTTGTATGTTTTACACAGAGAGCAAAGAAAGGTTAGAGTGGGGTAGCTGGAGGCAGCCCCCACGTCAGGAATTGTGCAGCTAGCTGCCCAGTTCTAGAGATTTCCTGGGACGTCATGCTGGGGAGTGGATGGAGAGTCTGATAGTGTGTGCCAAGTCGCCATCTTCTTGGCGGTTATCAAGCTAACCTGTTCAGTCGCGTTCCCGTCCCTCTGCTGCACTCATGCTGACAACTGTCCTGGAGGTAGGGGGGCATCAGTGAACTGAGTCCATTCATCAGGGGTATCTGTGGTAATAAGACAAGAAAACTATGAACAGATTCTTACCCTGTTTTCAGCAATTTCTTTTTCCAATGAGAGGGACAGATAAGGAATTTTTTTATTTAAAAGACTATAGAATGTCTCATTTTTATAATTCTTCACATTTAAAAACAACATTTTGACATTTTCTTTTCTCGTCATATTTGTAGTTTGGGAGTGCAAACAACAAAGCAGAGGATCAAACAGAAATAAAACAGTCAAATAAGAGAAACGAGAGCATCAAAATGACCATGGAGCCAAGGAGCAACAACAAAGATGAGAGGGAAAGAGGCTAAAATTTCATTGACACATTGTCGAGTTTTACTATTTTGTGTTACTAAATTCTATGTTCCAAATGTTCAGAATTATACAAAAATATATGATTATTTAAGGTGTGTGTGTGTGTGTGTGTGTGTGTGTGTGTGTGTGTGTGTGGTGAATGTGTCTTCTATGTGAGTGTGCATGGGTATATTTGCCCATGGTAGGGAAGTGATTTTAGGTTTGGATGTCTTCTTCTGTTGCCACACAAATGATTTTCAGATCCAGGCTTGCTCATTGAATCTAGAGCTCACCATGTGTGTAAGAGAGTCTAGGGAGTTCTGCTGCTTGTGCCACACCAGGGCTGGGGCTGCAGGTGTGTGCTGCTGTTGCTGGCTTTTAGATGGGTGACGAGGTCCAAGCTCAAGTCTTCATAGTTACATGCCAAATAAATACTTTGTCCACCAAGCCATCTCTCGACACCACCTAATTATTATTTTATGAAAGGAAATAATCAGAAAAAATGTTGATTTAATAATAAAAAAATTATATTGATTTATATTAGATTTTTGAGAGTTAATTCAGAATTTATCTTTATCCCTTAATGATTTTGCTATCCACTTCTATTATTCAAATACCAAATGCTTGAGATGGAAATTCTTTATATTAAGTGTGTTGAAATTATACTATTTCTGCTTATGGCTCTACAATGTGGCAGCTCCTAGAATAGATTACTGTTTCACTAAATGGTTGTTAAATACAGAAGAATCTATTTAGTATTGGAAGAAACTACAAATCTTTGAAATATGTCCATAAACGGAGTAGAAGGGAAAAAAAGAAAAACATTCCATGGGATGTATGTAGCTGTGAGGAATGCTTCAACGTGGCAAAGTTCCAAAGAACAAAATCCAAACAGAGAAACAGAAAAGAAAAAAAAAAAAAGCACTAAAATACCTTCGAAAGCAAATCAAACTTCTTTAGCAAAAGATAATGTCTGGGAAGCACCATTTTTTTTTTTTAAAAAAAAAGTAGTGTCCTGAAAATCATTACACAACCAGTTCAGCCCCTTGGCACAAAGGCAGAGCAGCTTGCACCTTTACTGCATGTTGTGAACACTGCTTCTAGTTTACAAAGGCAAAAATGTGAAAGTGGGATTAAGGGCTCAGAGGCTCACCTTGCAGTAGAGGACCCTGGAAGATTTTCCCAAGCCCCTCACTAAAGGTTCTGCAAGCGCCTCCTCCCTGGCTTTGCGGGGACCAGAATGCACAGCACTGTGTGCCTACCTCATTGTTAGACGACTCCAGAATCTAAGATGAGGAAGAAACAGATGATAAAATTGCTATTCATAGATAAAGCACAGCTCCTCCCACTGTCCGAGCCCCACAGAAAGAATGAGGAGCCCCAACGTTTGTTGTTTTACCACAGACTTGAAATTTCAGAAATTGGAAGCGTCTTCAAATACTCAAGCCTATTCTTGCCAGCAACAGCAAATGCATATATTCTCTCAGTGTGAGATGGTCTTTATATGACCAGGACCTAAAAGCAGATTGGTGGAGCCCATTATTTCAGTCTACACCATGGACAAAAGTCCATGGTGTAGACTGAAATAAATAAATAGAACCACATAATACAAAAATACGCATAATACAAATAAATACAAACAGACACACGATGCTTAAGAAAAATCAGTTCTTGAAGGTCTTAACCATTTTTTTTCAATACTGGGTGAAGACTGAGCATGGGGCTTTATGTATATTAGATAAGCAGTTTAACAACGAACTATATCCCAGGAAATTGTTCACCTCACTAAATTACCCATGCTGGGCCTTGAATTCATGAGCCTTGTCCCTCAGTGTTTCAAGTATATTGATCACAAGAAGCATCACACCTAATCCACCATAGTCTTTAAAAGGATAAAAACGTTCTGCTGGTTACTGGCTGCACTGGTTCTGATGATGTGTTTAAGATCACTTTCCATGTATGAGGCTTTTCGAAAATTACAGAAAGTTTTTCTTCATTTCAATCTTCTCATTTACGTGAAAAGATAAAAAATGCACGTATCAAAATACCATTATTATGAAGCTAGTTTGATTACGGTTCGGACTGTCTTTGGGTGATCCAAGAAATGCAGTAATTAACCCTGCAATAATTATCCCAAAGCCTGAGCTTCACAACTCCGTCATATCTTCCTTTTATTGTGACCTTAAGTAGCCAGAACTGTTGGACTTGAGGATTAGTTGCCTACTTTTGTTCTCTGGGGAGAAAGTCAAGCATGCCATCGGTGACACCTTTCTACTTCACTGAAGATGGACTCTGGTCTTACTGTGAAATTTCATAAAATTCCTTTCACTTGTTTAGTGTCTCTAACTGGGAAGTGACTTGAGATGTTCTAGAAGGTCCCCAGAGCAAAAGCAGATATATTGGTATTTGTACTTCCAAAGCATTTTTAATAATAGTTTTCAAAACAATTTCCAAGAAATAGATGCTAAAACATAGAGACTAGATCAGGTAGTGGTCTTTCATATCATAATATAATTCTATAATTTTTAGGTAGCCTCGTCTTAGGTTCCCAGTTTATCATGGACATAAATCTTCTACATAACATTATATAATTCTATAGTTTCTAAGTAACCTTGTCTTAGGCTTCCAATTCATCATGAACATAAATCTTCTGCATATCATTATACAATTCTATAGTTTTTAAGTACCCTTGTCTTAGGTTCCCAATTTATCACAAGCATAAATCTTCCAAATGTCACGTTCAAGCAAAAAACAAAAGAACTTAGATGAAGATGTAGAATCAGCTTCATGCTTTAGACATCTAAACTGCTTTGCTATTGAAGAAAGATTGCATAAGACTAATAGAGGGAAATTCTGCTGGCTGCTATGTGGAGTCATTTTAAGTTTGTGTAATGTGCTCATGTTCACAACAAAAGAGAAAAATTCAAAAGCCCATGAGGAAATTAAATAATACCCTAGCAGATACAAGGCTAGCCTTGAACTTAGAGTTTTTAATAAACTTGAAGCTTCCAAGAAGCTTGATGAAGCCAGTCAATGATCGGCACTGTAGATTTCCAAAGCACAACTCTAGTATTCTGAGCTTGTTCTGAAGAAAAGTTACTCCAAACAGTGGTTGCTGAGTGGGGAGCCTCAATAACATTTTTTCCTAGGAAGTGCCCAAGACTTAAGTGTATCAACTTCAATATTAGGAAGAGCTTGAACCTTGCATCTTTCAGACCTTTTCGATGTTGAATATACATCTTTGTTTACAGGAAACTGTCATGAAATGTTTGCACCAGAGAGAAGAGGGTTTAGAGCTTCCAGACAGTGGAAACAGCTAGGGAACAGCTAGGTGAGCATGGAAGCGGGGAGGATCTCATCTCCTGTGAGTGCCCGTCTCAGTTTCTAAGTGAATCAATAAAAGAAAAGTGGCTCTTCCATCTTAAAAGCTTATCAAAAGCCAACCATCCTCTGAGATGCCCAGCAAAGGCTTCAAGCTTCAACCTTGTTTCTTCTTTCAAACAACACATTAAAGAAGAGATGGAAGAAATGGAAAACGGTACTGAGAAGGATGAAGAAGAAAACTGAATCTGTTCCCTAGAACCTAGGAAGCATACATATTCATATTTATACATGAATAGTCCCTCTACCAAAGAAAAGGGTTCCACTGAAACTCACAGGGGAAGCCCACAACAGCAAGGAATTTATTATCTTTAATGCAAGGATCAAAGACCCTAAAATCTCTTATCCAACTTGTCTTTGTTGAGAATTATTTTGTGTGATTTGTCTCGGGAAAGACGGAAAAGAAAACTCCATATGGCCTTACATGAAAGTAGATAAGAATGTGAGTATGGCAGAAGAGTAGCAACATCCCAATGCACCCTGTAATAAAGAGCTACCCCTTTCTCTATACTCGCAGTGCAAACCTGGCCCTCTTCCTGGCTGATTTAATCAGCATCTTTTGCCTCTGTCCTATGATTCCAATTCTTCATCACCTATCTCCAGTCCTGTCCAAGAAAAACCAGTACTAGAGGCCTGGTTTCTGCAACCAAAACAACAAACAAAACTAGCTAGAAACCTATTCATTTCCCGGTTAGAAACATACATCACAGTCACCCGTGTCACTATCCTCCCCAGGACTGTCTATGATGTTCCTGCAATTGCTTCCCAGTTGCAAAGTCTGGTACCTTCAAAGTGATTACTGCACATTCTTGGGAATTGCCTATACATGGGAGAAAACATTTTTAAAAAAATGTTTAGGACCTATTGAGTTTAGAGAAAAGATTCAGATATACGGACATCTTGTGAAAGGGTTTAAGGTTGCTTCATTAACAGAAGAATAGAGCATCTCCCTGGAAAAGGTAAGAAAATACACAAGTATACCTGAGTTTAAGGATGTAAATGAATATGAACCACAATAGAATTTACCACTGGACCACAGTAATTTGGTAGGTGTGGTGGTTTGAATGGAAGATGATTTTTAACACATAGTGTCCAGTTGCAACTCTGTGCAAGGAAGTTATGGAATGTCTAAATTTTGGAGCTATGATGGATGAAGTCCTTCACTGAGGAGGGCTCTGAGAGTTCATAGCCTCACCCAGTTCCAGTTCTCTCTCTGGGTTTTGTGTGCTTCCTGTTCTGGACGTCAGCTGCCATGTATTCCTCACAGTTATGAATTCCCTCTCTGGAACCATAAGCCAAAATAATATATAAATCTTCCCTCTGTGTTTTCATGGCCATGGTATTCTATCACAGCAACACAAAAGTAAGTAATGCATGGAATATTGCCTACCCACTGCGCTATTAAAAGCACATACAGGGTGGGGCACAGCCACCTGTAACCCCAGCTCCAGAGTATCTGAGGGTCTTTCCGGACTGTGCAGGCACCACATGCATAACCACATACTCACAAACAGCACACAGACGCAAGCACACATAATCATAATAAAGTAAAGATTTTCAAAATGAAAATGTTTCACCCTGAGTTTTCGTTCTCTCTCTCTCTCTCTCTCTCTCTCTCTCTCTCTCTCTCTCTCTCTCTCTCTCTCTCTCTCTCTCTCTCATATACGCTCCTTCTCTCTCTCTCTTTTATCTTCTTCATTCTCTATGGTTTTCAATTTCCTTCTTCCTGCCTGCCTGCCTGCCTGCCTGCCTGCATGCCTGCATGCCTGCCTGCCTTTAATTCCATTTGGAATTATTTTTCAGACTGGTGAGCCACATTTCCTTTATTTGGAATTATTTTTTCAGAATACGAGCCACTTTTCCTCGCTTTGCCACCAGCTCATTACCACAGAGTCATTCTTCACAAACAAAGCTGGCTAGAAAGCCGACTTAGCTTAACTGGATGATCTAAGGGAATTATTTAGAGAGTGGCTTTCTCTGCTTGTGAAAACAAACACCACCTGATGAACTGCGAACTGCGGACTATTCCTCCCCTTCATGCTATCTCCTGGCCTTTGCTCTACTGGAGTCACTCACTGATAGAGTAAATAGCAAATGATGTTGTTTTTCTAGTTGGACCAAAATCTCGTGAGCTTCCATGCAAGTAGCCTTATTGTAATCAGCTCAAAATTTCTGCTGGTATTATCTGTACCAACAACTGCAAGTCAGTATTGTACAATTACACACACACACATACACACACACACACACACACACACACACACACACACACCATGGGATTAAAAATAGCGAACATGTCCTCTCTCTTTTAGGAAAGTTTAATGCAATTTTCATCATATTAATCATATTAATGATATAAAAGCATAGTCTCTAAAAGGAAAGTTCATGAACTACAATTTAAAAAATAAATGTGTGTATAATGTAAAATAACATGTGCCCCATATATATATATATATATATATATATATATATATATATATATATGCACACACACATACGTGTGTGTGTGTGTGTGTGTGTATACATACATTAATTTCAGGACCTTTAACTTGGAATTGCTTTCTTGTTCAGATAACACAGGAAAAGCTCAGGAAAACAAAAGCCAAAAAAATGTTTGAATAAATAGGCCAAAAGTATTCAACCTACATAAAAATCAAGAAACCATGCTGATTCTTACTCTATATTCAGAAAATGATGCAGTAATATCCCCTCTTCTTACACTCATAACCAGCCCACACTGCAAGGCCAAAGAATTTTTATCTAAAAAGTAAACATCCAGAGTTCATCAGGGGCTCAAATGCTTCCTTTTGCCCTAATTCTTCTAATTCTTCTAATTAACCTAATTCTTCTTTCTTTCCACATCTTGGGATCAAGTCCAAGACTAGACACACTAGTCAGGTGTCTACCACGCAGCTACCTTACTCCCCCCGCCCCCGCTTCTCAGTCTCACAGTTTGTCCTCAGTAGTAGCACTGGTGAACTTGAACAGACACTATGATGTCATCCAATGATTCATTTAAAAACTAACCGAAACTAAAGACCCTCACTATTCTGTGTATCCTACCCATGGAACGTTGATAGATTAGAGGTTCTTTTTCTTCAGTCAAACATCTTTGGTCAGGTTGCTGTCTTTGTTTTATATTCTGTTGGTTTTATAAGACATGGCAGTAGGAATTACTAGTTTTACCTACTAGGGTTTCCTGTGGAATCGATACTTTCTATTAAAGAGAAAGGTAGACATAAATCTTGTTAGCTAGAAAGGATACATGATGGCATGGCAGTTATCTGTCCCCCCAAATTGTAGAAATATTGAGATTAATGTCAGAGGAAGTATTGTTAATCTGAGTTTACTAGCTGCATGGTATACATGCAAAGGTGTATTATTAGATATTATGCCTTACCTAATATCTGCAGGCCTCACTTACAGATGGTGTTATCTGGAAACCAAGGACTTAGGCTTACCCCACTAATCACCTTCTTTGAAATTAACTGCCTCCTATCTACCAGATATTTCCATTCCCCCATCCCTGCCAGCACTCATGAGCAATTTCTTCCCCTGGCCTCAGTTTATTGAGCATTACATTGGTTTGGGCAGGCATCTGCTGTCTTCAGAGTGTTACTGCTTCCATGTCTAATGTTCCTTCCAGAAAAGGCAAGGATCTTACATGCTCTTGATGTCATGCTGAAAGTGCATGGGTGATTTAGGATACAGGTTACCAAGAAAGCACAAAAGCTTAAGTGAACTAAATGTGCCTTAAAGTCTTGACTCCCACTGGCTGCTACAGAGCTCAGATTTTCACTCCCTATCTTTGAGGTGACAAGATTGGGTCTGGTTGGATCACTGAGGACAAGAACTGCTATGCTACAAAAAGGTCAGTATTCCCAAGGCTGGCGTTAGGGTGATGAAAAGAAAGTTGCTGGCGTTCAAATGACTCTGTTTACCACAGCAATTGGCTCTTCCCAGGCTGGAGGAAGCCAGCCCTGAAACACAGCCAGGGAGGGTGCTTTCCCCCTACTGAGATATCAAAGGTTCCCAGTAAATATCCAAACAAAAACTATTATTGTTACCCTGTACATTCGGGTTTTATTCACAGCACATTTGCTATACATTATTAAAGGTAACAATTACTTTTGGAGTAGGCTTTTGTCAAATGGCCAGGATATTCAAATCTTAGAGACCCACTGCAAATGTGAGCCCACACTGACTAAGCTGGCGTCTCTCCAAGACCTGAAGATCTTTAAGACAAGAGTCATCAGCCATCCTATTTAATGTTTTGATTTTTGTACATGAAACGAAGAAGGGGAGGAGGCTGGACTAGATAACCTTCTAACTCAGAGATTCCATGGCTCCATTTTCCACATATCCTCATCATGCAAGTATTCCAGAAACAGAAGTTCTACAAGGGAAATGAAGAAACTGTTGTGGTTTGCTGTGTTTTTCTCTCTGCCCCTCTCCTTCCTCCTCCCCCTTTCCTACTCACTCTCCCCCCTCCTTTCCTCTACTCATCCCACCCCCAAATATGGTGCAATAACAAATTCCTTCACTAAGACTCCAGAGCTGTTAGTCACTGGGAGTCCTGTTTCTAAATGCTCCGCTCACTGATGAAAACATGTGATATGAAGCCCTGAGGAAACCTCAGGGGCATTCCAAACATTTATGGACAAAAAGTCAAGACTTGTGGTATGCTCCTCCGCAATGCATCTGAACTGAATCAAATAGGCATTTCAACTTAAACTTTCAAGACAAAGCAATGCTTCATGTCACTGCCAGTCCCTAAGCTTGGTAATACTGAAGAAACATAAATCTGCATTAAGACCTCATTATTTTATCTAAACCTTTAATGTGAACTCCAAGCAGGCCTTCCTACTACTGGTTCAGGAGGCCTTTATTCATGCACCAGGTTAATATTCTAAGAGAACTTATCCTGGTTCTGTCCCATCTGTGCATAAAACCATCATTACCTTTCTTCTGCCTAATCAGCTGCCAGATAATAATATATCAATATATTTTTATAATTTAGCCCTGCTAATTTATAGCTGTATTGTCTGTATTGTTACCATATATTTCTGTTATTCAATGTTTTTAAATCCTGTTTTTGAGAACATGTAGGGAGCTAAAGTCTTTGTAGATATGGATTGCTCTGTGCCTTGAAGAATCTTTAACAGACTGCGGAACTGGTAACACCACGAAAGTTGCATTAATCAAAACTGTATCTACACAAGACACATTTGTCCCTATGGGACTACAAACAAACCATGGGGGGAAGTGGGTAATAAGCAACATTGCAATGAGATCAAATGGGATTGTTTGCTTTTTCCAAGTCTTTTCCTGCTACTAAAAGAAATATAGTTTTGTTGGTAACAGGTACTCATAAAATGCTTTGCCCTCCTTCCCATCCATACCATTCAGATTTTCATGTTGATGTTTCAACACATCTAGGCTTCTACCACAAAATCTCCCATGCTTATGTACAATGGTTAATCATCTATTCTCTTTGTGCTCATAGTATCCACATTGATCTATGCAGCCATTTGTCCTTGAAATATTCTGATTCATTCAGGCAGGCAACCCATTACAGAGTCTTAAGAGTTATAAAGTCACGAGCCATAGAGTTCACACAATGGGCCAGACCTTGTTCCACGTGTCAGAACTAAAGTTCTGAGCAAAACAAGGGCTTGGTCTAACTCAAAGCTGAGCAGGGAAAGGAAGCATGCATGAGTAGAAGAGGTGATACTAAATTGTGATTTGGTGTGTTTTTTAATACATCATTAACAGATTGAAACAAGTAGAATAATAGACTCTAAGTAGAAACTATTTACATAAAAAAATCAGAGGTCTCACTGACTTATCAAATTTGATTAAGATTTTGATTAAAATTAAGGTATTAAAATAATTCATTCTCCAGCCCATGAGATGTTAAGTGGATAGAAGTATGTGTTGACTGATGACCTAAGTTTGATCCCCTGGACCCATCTTGAAGAAGGACTGTAGTTGGAGACCACTCATTTATTCCCCACAGTCCAAACCCTAAATAATCACACAGAAACTCTATTAATTAAAACATTGCTTGGCCTATTAGCTTGGGCTTCTTATTAACTAAGTCTTACATTTTAAATCAACCTATTCCTAGTGGTGTTAGACAATTGTCTGTATTCTGTCAATTATATTTTAAATACACGCAGACTGGCCAGTAGCCAGGCAGGAATCTGACAATTATATTTTAAATACACGCAGACTGGCCAGTAGCCAGGCAGGAAGTGTAGGAGGGACAACCAGATAGGAAGTAGAGATGGGTCAATGAAAAGAGGAGAATTCTTGGAAGAGGAAAATTCTTTTCTAGAGTCCTGATCCAGCCACAGAACAAGCAAGATGTGACTGTCTCGCTGAATAAGGTACCGGGCCACGTGGCTAACATAGACAAGAATAATGGGCTAATATAAGTTACAAGAACTAATTAATAAGAAGCCTGAGCTAATGGGCCAATCTGTTTATAGTTTATAGTTAATGTAGACCTCTGTGTGATTTCTTTGGGACTTAATGACTGCAGAAACCAGGCAGGACAGAAACTTCAGTCAACAAATGGCTTGCCAATGTGGGGCTAACCAAAGCTACTTAAAAGCCTGAGAGAGCTTGGAAAGTAATTCTAGACAGAAAATAACAGAGTTAAGCACAACTTATTGATAGCAGCATTTTCTCAGGTGGAATCTGCTTGCTAGAGACAAGCGTTCTCATTTAAGAGAGGCTTCCTGACTCAGCTTTAGCTGTAAAACCTTGCAGCTCTTTTAAGAGGTCCTGCCACAAAACACTTAAATGGTGTTGATGAAAAGCTAACCACATGTTTTTTGGTTTTCAGCAGTAGCAGGAAAAAAAGCCGTGCCGTTTTAAAATGCTGGCTTTCTGGGCCATCCTGCTAGCACAAACTCTGACTCTTTTAGGTAGGAGGTCCAGATACAGAGCATTTGAGTGTGGTTTGTGAGCAGAATGCTGCAGCTTGCTTGCTGGCAGGGACCTTGAAACACCATAGAGTTGTGGCAATAAACATGGCTATAGCCAGTATCTCTGTCATGAGGCTGGAATATCGGAAAGCTAAGAAATGGGCTGGACCAGCCATCAAAGCCACAGTTTTAATCCTCTCCATATTGCTCAGAAAATTAAAAACTCATGTGGTCAGAAAAGAGAGAGAGATATACAGTAAAAATAGATTCAAAGATGAAAAAACCTCTAAATGGTTTACTGTGTGTTTAAAAATATATGTAGGCTTGGGAGAAAAAAGAAAAAGAAAAAAAGAGAGTAGTTGGGTGTGGCGGCACACACCTTTAATCTCAACACTTAGGAGGCAGAGGTAGACGAACCTCTGCGAGTTCAAGGTGTGGTAGCATATGCCTTTAATCCCAACACTTGGGAGACAGAGGCAGGTGGGTCTCTCTGAGTTCAAGAACAGCCTGGTCTACAGAGGGAATTCCAGGATAGCCAAAGAAACACAGAGAACCTGTCTCAAAAAGCCAAAAATTAAAAGTAAAAATAAAAGAAATAGAGCTTAAAATAAAGCCATGTAAAGATAGAAAACACATAGAGAGTCTGGATACTGTATGTTATTATGCTCTCTTTGAGTTGTTTGGATGCTGAGGAAAGAGCAACAGTTGCTAAAAGATATTTGCTTATAAATGCTGCTGAATTAATCCAAGATAGTTATTTTGAAAATACCTTGACTTCAAAATTGAAGCCAAAAGATATGTTACTTTGGAGATGAGATTTTGCTTTTGTTTTCACAGAAAATGAGAGGCTATGGATTTATTCTGAGTTAATAAAAATCAGTTTTGATCAAGGAAGACCACTTGAAAATCTCCAGTAGGAGTAGATTGGCCCAGATGTCTGAGTTCTACATCCAGAACAGATTCAAGACTGCTGCCTGAGGTGATCAAGCCTCACAGGATATTCCAGTCAGGACTTGACCATAATTCTAAATTTTCTTTAGGTCCCCATAAGATTATCAACACCCACAACCATCAGGAAGTAGCCTGTAAAACTGTACCCACATTCCCCCAAAGAATGGACTATGGACATTTTCCTTTGTTTATAATGTTGGTTACAAGTTTTTATGGCTAATGGTCAGGAGAAAAGCTAAGAAAAGGATATTAGATTCAGAGTTCTTGGTTTTTTTAAAGAGGGGGGAATTGGTGTTGGACAATGGTCTATATTCTGTCAATTATATTTTAAATACACGCTGATTGGCCAGTAGCCAGGCAGGAAGTGTAGATGGGACAACCAGATAGGAAATAGAGATGGGTCAATGAGAAGAGGAGAATTCTAGGAAGAGGAAAATTCTTTTCTAGAGTCCTGATCCAGCCACAGAACAAGCAAGATGTGACTATCTCACTGAATAAGGTACCAAGCCACGTGGTTAAAATAGACAAGAATAATGGGCTATTAGAAGTTATAAGAACTAGTTAATAAGAAGCCTGAGCTAATGGGCCAATCTGTTTATAGTTAATGTAGAGCTCTGTGTGATTTCTCTGGTACTTAACTACTGCAGGAACTGGGCAGGACAGAAACCCCGACAACAATTCCTATTATTTTATATTTTACCATGAGGCTTGTGGCCTACCAGTAAGGTTCTGGCTGGCGGCTCTTGTCTTTCTCCTTTGGTGGATACATGGCATCTCTCTGACTCTGCCTACTTTTTGTATATATCATATTTCCAGCCTGGCTATACTGTATTCTGCTATAGGCCCAAAACACATTCTTTATTAACCAATCAATGGAAAAAAAAAAAAAAAAACAACATATCCACAGCATTCAGAGGGGAATCCCAAATCAAAGGACATAACAGACTACCTCTGACTTCCACAAGAGATGAAGTACACACAACAAAGACAAATGTGTAATAAATAAAATTTTAAAATAAAACTGCCTCTGAATCTTGCCATTAAAGATTAGAGGATATGTTACTTTCCTCCCATAGATAACACCCCAGAAATATTTAATTCCTCAACCTAGAATGTTTAACATACATCAATTGTATATGAATAGAATGCAGGTTAAGGAGATGAATCAATGAATCAGTGTTAAATTATATGCAAAGCAAGCATGAGAATGTGAGTTCAAATCCCCAAAACCCAGCATAAAAAGTAAAGCACAGCAATGCACATCTTTAATCCTTATATTGAAGGGATAGAGATAAAAGAATCCTGGGGACTCGCTGGCTATCCAGTCTAGACAAAACATTGAGAGCTCCAAGTTCAGTGAGAGACTCTGTCTCAAGAATGAATATATAAATAAAGTACTATGATTGAGGAAAACATTTCTATACCAATCTTTAGCTTACACATACACTTCCACATAAGTGAGTGCCACCCCCACAGACACATAATGTGTACACACAAATACATGACACACAAAAAGCATTAGTGAAGATGGGGGCTATTGACCATTTAACCCGAGAGTCAGAAGACTTCCCTTCTGACTATTATTTCAGTGTGTCATAAAAACATCATCATTTCCTTTCTGTGTCATGACATCAAAAGAAAAAAGATACATTTCTTTCATACAGGTTTAAAACAGACATTCACACAGACAGTTAAATATTGCAAAGGGACTGGGAATTCATGATTCTGAAAGCGAGCCTTTTCTATATTTGCAAAACTCTAGCAACTAGAAAATCCTGCTTTATATAAGCTGAGTCAGAAATGTGTGGGATACACTGATGAGAACAGGAGAGGATGTGGCTCACACAGGAGATCTGTAAGAAGAGGCTCATATAATGTGGTAAAGCTATCCCAATGACGATGCATCTTCTGCCAAAGATTTGTTCCTTTATTCCAGATTCTCCATCTGTGGCTGTGCCCCTGATGTCTTAAGTCTACCAGTCGGTGATTCCATCTTGCCTTGTTGCCTTTTTATGTAATGGAAACAGAACCTCCAGCCACCCCCATACTCAGAAAACCAGTCTTCCTCCTACTTACTTCATCCCTACTTCTTTTATTCTTCCTCCACTAAAGTGGGAACTCCTTGAGGACAAGAAAGAAGATTATTCATCTTTAGATCTTGAACACAAAGTAGAGTGTCTATTAAATTATAGGGGAAGAAGGAGAATTTGCCAAAGTAGTGAGCAGATTAGGGAATGAGGTTTGAATTAAAAATTTCACAGCTATCACTAATCAATGATAAAAGTTACTTATTACTACATATGTTTCACTGATATTATAAAGTGTCTCTATGCCCAGGGTTGGAAATACCTGTATCCAATCTCATGAAGCTTATGGCATAAACTGAAAGCCAAACACTAGTCAGATGATTGAATAAGGAGATAATGGATATTCAATTCTCTCTTACTTGTCAGGATGGCTTCCTTAAAGGATTCAAGCTGAGACATAAAGCACAGTAAACTTTTAGCTTGGAGGCCAGTGCCAGGGCTCAAACCAGGGCTTTGCTTGTGCCAGGAAACTGTTTTACCTCTGTGCTACATTCCCAGACCAGAACAAGTAAATGTATCTTAAGTCTCTAAACTTCAGATTCATTCCTAGCAGTGCTGGAATAATAATATTTTATCTGCAATACTTTTGAACTTAATTTAAGAAACATGTGTGAAAGAGCATGCTATAGAAAAGAAATTCAATAAACCAGAAGACCCATTTTTAAATAATGAATGAAGAATGAATGCACACAACATAGGAACGCTTGCACAAGAACATAAGTATCTTGTCATATAATAAGTTATATTCCACTCCCCTCAAAATATGCTGAAATTTAGAATTCCTGTGGATTGCAATGTGACCTAATTTGGAAGGAGAGTTTTGGTTTCTTTCTTTTGTTTGTTTGTTTGTATTTTTGTTTTCATAGCTTAAGTCTGAACTAGCTACCACAGGCTCTTGTGAGGATGCTCAGTTCTGCTTGTCATGGTATTTTGACAGGTAGGGAGCCTTTAAGAGGTTGAGCTTAGCTGACTTAAGTAGGTCAGTAAGGTTAGACCTTACACGTTGTACTTACCTTTTCCATAGCTTCTCTGCCTCTTATCTTCTACTACATGAATGCTTCTACTTCCCCAAATGGAGCTGCTCTCAGTCTGAGGTGTAGAGACTGCACTCCCTGCTGTAATAAACTGAAATATGAGCTAAAATAAACCTTGCAAGCTTTAAGTTGTTTCTGCTATTGATTTTGGTTACAGTGACACAAAAGTACTAAAACCATGTTGTTGTTATTGTAGAATAAGGACAGCACTCACTCTGTTGTGTCTGATGTCCTTATTAGAGGACATCAACTTGAATTCAGATGCAAGAGAACACAATGGATACCAGGATGGAGTAATGCTGTTGAGCTGGGCATGGTAGGTCTCGACTGCGGTCTCGGCACTCAGGACGTTAGGAGGTGGGGCAGCGGGATGTCAGTGAGCTTCAGGCCAGTTTAAGGTACAGAATAAAAAAAAAAGCCTCAAAATGGAATGAAAGGAAAAAAGAAAAGGAGGAAGGAAGGATAATAGAAGGAAGGGACAGATGGAACCAGAAAGAAAAAAATGTTGAGCTAGAAAAGCAAGGAGAACCAAAGTCATTACAAACTACTGGAAGTCAGGAAGTGATTAAGTAGAATTGGCCTTTTCCCATTTCAGAAGTTACTGTCAATAGGTTGATTTTGAACACCTAGCTTCAAAGACAGTGAGGTAATATGGTTTTATTGGTTTTTTTTTTGGTTTTTTTTTTTTTTTGGTTTTTTTCGAGACAGGGTTTCTCTGCAGCTTTGGAGCCTGTCCTGGACCTAGCTCTTGTAGACCAGGTTGGTCTCGAACGTTTTATTGTTTTAAGCCACTCAGTTTGAGATAACTTTTTACATCAGCCATAAGAAATGAATCCCCCAAAATCAAATATTATATTAAGGAGTATCTGGAGGGAAGAAGACAGATTGCCTTTTTGGAAAAGTGCAAAATAGAGAGCCTCAATTTTAACCCCATATGCATTTGAAAACTCTTTAAAACTGGATTTCATCGAATGTCAGTAACAATGGAAGGCTGAGCACATCTTGTTGGAAGTTATGCTAATCATACCTGTCTCAGATATTTCAAAATATCAACAGACCAAGGAAAAGTTATTTTGAAAATAGACCCATCTTTGCAAAGAAAAAAAGTGCTTTAACTTATTTTTGGTATTTATTCTGGGAATTTTTGTATCTCATCCAAAGGTTTTCTTATCTTTTTTAAATTAAAAAAAATTCTTTGAATCTAAGGGTAGATTGTCTCTCTATTTACCACGGATCTTCAGTTTGTAAATGTTGTATTCATCACTGCTCCAGTATTAAAAGATACAGTACTGTAAAAACTTTTTTCAAAAAAGAAAGAAAGAAATGGATTCACCTCGCCGGGCGGTGGTGGCGCACGCCTTTAATCCCAGCACTCGGGAGGCAGAGGCAGGCGGATCTCTGTGAGTTCGAGACCAGCCTGGTCTACAAGAGCTAGTTCCAGGACAGGCTCCAAAGCCACAGAGAAACCCTGTCTCGAAAAACAAAAAAAAAACAAAACAAAACAAAAAAAAAAAAAAAAAAAAAAAAAAAAAAGAAATGGATTCACCTCATCTGAGGCTTCCTTCATCTTACAAGTTTTAAGCTAGCGGTTTTTGAAGACTGGTAAGTTTGGACAGAGGGAAGGAACAAGAAAATGCACACAAAAAGGTGTTCCATGAAGATAAATTTAAAAGCAGTGTTTACCATGTTAATGTACTTTTGCTTGTTTTGAGTGCATCAGCTCCTCAGGGGAAGCACCCAAGCATCCAGAGCCAAGCTAAGCTCCGTACATCCAGGTTAAATTAATTATTTCAAATAAACATTTGGGTATATAAGCTACTTACAGAAAATTTAGAGGTAAAACATTTTAACACATTGGATTCTCACTCTTCTAAAGTAAAAATCATCCTCTCATTTTATTTAATTGAAGAGGCAAAGCATGTAGTAAATTAAGTCCAATTTGCATGAAATTGTGCATGCAGTGTAGAGCGTAGCTTTAACTATGGAGCAAACTGCGTACAAAACCAAACACCCTTATATTTGAAGTTAACATTGTTTGCTTACAATTTTCTTCCCTTGCCTTCAAAGACAAATACAGCATTTTTCTTCATAATTTAAAGCCCACAAAATCCATAACTGATAATAAGAATCTATCCCTTGGGGGCTAATACGCTTCTCTGCTAGCATAGTATTAATGGCTACAAGCTCACTGGCAAGCCTGTAATTCCATAAAGTAAAAACAATCTTCACAGCTTTAATTCACATGCTTTTGCTCTATTTAATTATATTCATCATCCTGTAATATTCCACACTTATAAAAATAGTGACTGGTATATAGAGGAAGCAATGTACTGTATCATATTTTATGAAATTTCATATGCCATGTGTATTGATTGGATATAAACTAGGGAATATATTTTGTTTAAATTAAGGCTTTAAATTCAATTTCATACCAATTCCTTCAACTCATTATCTATGATATATTTGTTTACATCCGTGGAAATGTTACCTGGTTAAACTACAGAATTTTACCTAATTCAGATTGATAGAAGATAGCCGATTCTATCATCTCAGCATGTGGGATTTTATGCATGCAGGATGTAATGAAAGATGGACCCGGGTTTGATCAAATTACTATTGTTGACCATGAATGTTAATTAAACATGCAAGGCACAGAAAAGCCAAAAGTACGTAAAGGAGAATTCTAGGCATGTTTGAACATGCTGTGTTGACTCCACGACAGAAGCCAACAAAAGCAGTGCTGGGGATTTTCTTGTCCCGACCATTTCCCTAGCAGTGGAGACCTATTGCTGTGCCTACTCTAAGAAGCACTACTTTCTAGAAACTTCCTTTGAGCTCTTCTTTCCTGAAACTCTCTGTCTATACTCATTCCTATATTCCTCTTGTCAATCACTGTAACAATGATAAGAAGAGTCTAGAATCCAAATAAAACCTTCCTAAAGCAGGTGCTTAGAGGTCAAGTCTGGAGGACTTTCACTTTACAAAATCACTGTTGCCACCGTCAGAAGACCTAAAACCAGCCCTGTGCATTTGGTAGAAGCTATGGGTTCTCCCTCCTTGCTGTTGTATAGACTCTGGGTACACACCAAAACTACTCCGGATTTTTTTTTTCCTTTCTCTATTTTAATTTGTGTGCCTGTGGAACACACCTCTAATTTTATTTTTGTAATGATATAATTTATATATTCTAGATTTCCTTGACAATCATATATGAAAAGTACCCAGGACAGAAGTCTGTAGTGATCAATAAATGGTAGTAAAGATAACCCATAAATCTTCTAGTAAACTCTAGTCTCGGTTCCTGAATAACAATGGCAGTTTGTGCAATTTTTGCACAGCTGACAGAGATCATGGTGATGGGATTTTTTTTTAAATTCTTAGTTGTAACTTTAGAGTAGACAGTAAGGGCTGTGATATAAATAAAGGCATGGCCATTTGAATTAGTTATAGTTCATGTTTTCTTATCCTGTAGGGCATAGAGTAGAGATATGGCTAGAAATACCACTATCTTTATTAAAATGATCTTTCATTTGGCAACCATGTGCCAATTAATTAATTAAGTTAAAGACTACAAATAATAGAATCCAATAAAGGGAAGATTTTTTATTTCTTCCATCCAAACTACCATGTTTTTGGAGCATATCCTTGGTTGACTTCCATCTTCTCTGGGATTGCAACAGATGCTTTGGAGCCGGTTTGTTTGTGTTTTATCCTTTTCATTTGTTTGTTTAATTGTCCGTTATGAAGTGGTCATGAAATGCACACTCAAACTCATGCATTAAACATCTGTGACACAAAGAATGTCCCCAATACTCTCAATCATTAATGAGCTTAGTTCTGAGTTTCAACTGTGAAAGCAACGAGAAGTTTCAGTGTCCTCCGGCCAGTGTAGGTATACCCTCCCATTACAACAGGATGGAAAGTTAGCAGTCAGTCCTGGAACTGCCAGGACAGCAGTTTCCATATCTTAGATACCACTATTCTTCAGTAAAGGGTATGATTGCTTAGCACTGGAACAGGATTCAACCTAAAATCCTGAGCAAGCCAATTCTAGACTTCTGTGAATTCATGAAGCTTTTTGTAACATTAGATATTTGATTCCCCTTTTCTTAGAATCATAATTAATCTTCAATATTAAAAGGCTTTAATCTATGCAATGCTTATTTTGATGATGTTTTTGAAACATTATATATAACAAATATATATGTTATATATAATATGTGTGTGTGTGTGTGTGTGTGTGTGTGTGTGTGTGTGTGTTATGTAGGTTCCTGAGTGAATGAACTAAGAGGTACAATTGTGCGGTATCTTCTACTGCTCAAAGTGAGTTAAGTAGATTTTTATGACATTTTTATGAAATGCAAGAAGAATAAGTCTTTAATTTTGTCTATCGCTTGAAGAAAACATGTATTATAAGAGTAGCAAATCAGCAGAGAGCCTATATGACAAATGCAGCCAACCACCTGGGTTTGAAACTATAACAGTGTTGACTGAAATATAGGCACATCTATTTGTCTTTTGTGTTGCCTCAGGGAGGTAAAGCTAAGTAGTTGGGATGTAGGCATTTTGATCTACAAACTCAACAGTACATACTACAGAAAGAAACAGATAATATGTGTCAATTCTCCAGTCTAAATAGGGTCAACTTTTAAAGCCTTCTATAGATTTTCACATGTCAACAGTCTATGGATAGTGGATATGATCTAACCTTAACTAATCTAGCAACATCACCCTTTTTTAGTATAAGAATACCTCTTAATTTTGGTTGAGTACCTTCTGGAAACTTTCTTAATTCTCTGATACATGACATGCTTTACAAATAAGTTCCTGGCAACACTATCCTGATCCTTGGCCCTCTTCAGCAGTCTCTGGAGAAATCTCCAAACACAGTCCAAATGGAAAATAGACACTCATTCAAGGCAGCACTTTTGCAGGAACAATATTTTTGAGGTAGTACTGGAAGAGAATTAAATGACATGAAAGAAATGTATATAAATTGCCAATAGATTATTAAAGATGTATGTGTATAAACTTAAACACACTTGAATTTAATATCTAATATATATATAAACCTCTTGGTAGTAATTTAATCATCCAGAGCTATGATTTGGAACAAATAATTTAGAATTGAATATTTATTGATGGTTTCAGTTAAATATTTGGTTTTGGAGCCTGAAGATCTCAGTTTGGGCATAAAACTCCTTTGTTTAATTTATTTTTCTTTTTGGAAAAGATGAATTTATTCAGTGTTATGATCAGACCATTCTCAAAATGTCAAAGTACTCTTTAGAGAAATAAAGAACGACCTTACTCACATTCTTAGCCAGCTATGGCAACTAGATACAATACTAATACATGAACAAAAACATTCAAATAAAATTAACACTCAAAATTTATTTGCATTGCAAAGTACTGGGGCTTAGATGGCTATTGAGTATTAAATAATGTCTTATAATCCAACAGCATAACAGAGGGAGATAAAATCAAGAAAAAATGGGTAAAACCTAAGCTACTGTAGAGTTCCTCCAGACATAGAAAGACTTACAAGACATCACTTGCTCCATTTCTGTGTCCCCTTTAAACAGGAACTGGTTTGTCCTTGTTCTGAATTGGACCAATGATGCAAGGAAGGACCAACGATGTCAAAATTAAACTACACAATCTTCCTGAGTGACTCAGGCATTGGGCATAGGACTGAGTACTGAGTGCTCAAAGTCATAATATCCTATCATGAAGCTTGCACTTAATGTCAAAGACAAGCCAACCAATATTATTGAGAGTGCTGACCCAACTGAGGTTCAAATCTATGACTCCTACTCATATATTATACAAGTATGTTTTATTCTGCTCATTAATTGATGAGTAAGATGCCATGACCAGCTCAAAGACCATCTACACTAGAAATACAAAAAGATTCATAAACTAAGATTGATGGATAAACAGAAAACAAAGTCATAAACCTTTGAGGTTCCCATATATACTGATAATTTATATTATTACTGATAATATATTCAACTTTGCCATGGGAGAGAACACCACCATACCCTTGGACATGTAATTTCTCAAAGTCCGAGATGTTTAATTAGTAGTAAGCTGTGAGGTATTCTAACTAATAGGCGCATGATTGATCCTTGAATTGTCTTGGTTTCAAAGGACAACGAAAGGCATCTACCCGTGAGTTTTGAATTACTTGTACCTTCTGATACACAGAATAAGACGTCATCAACTAGGGCTCAAGGTGGAGCAGAGTAAACATGGTATTATTTGAGATGAGACTCAGAAGGAATGAGGGAGAAACTAGAAAAGTATAAGAAGATGAGCATTCCAGAGGAAAAAAAGGAAAATATCCAGTAACTTTATATTCATCCCTGTGCTGCTCTATATATTCCACAGGCAGGCTGGCAAATCACAAAAGCACACCAGAGAAAGGTAGAAAAACTGCTATTTCTATTTATCCTTGCAGTGCGGACAAGATATACTAGCTTCTGATAGGCATGGACTGAGAAATATGCTCCCACAGTGGCATTAACCTGCCCCGGAGAAAGACAAGGATGCCTCCATTGACCTCAGATATGTCTCTAGGACCATGAGCTTAATGGAAGGCTTCAAGGAATTGAGAGGGAAGAGCCTGTCGATGGCTTCTCCCCTAGCCACATGTGCTGTGTGTATGAGTCAGTTTGTGGTCTCTCACTTACTCTATTTAGAATTCTGTACATCTGGGTGTATTTTTTTCTAGTGTTTCCTATCATATCAGTGACAGAATTGCCAACACAGAGGTATCCATAAATTATACCGCAGTCTAGTAGTTTCTAACGTCTGGAAAGCTTGGAACAAAAGCCTTAGATGCAAATGTGAGCTGCTTAATTCAGTGAGTATTTGTGATGTTGCCCAGGTGCCAGTGACATCTTTCTGACCAGCTCAGAGGCACCAGGGACCAACCCAGCATACATTTTTAATGTGCTCAGCTGTGGCTGCACACACACACACAGAAGACCTTAAGGCCCTAAAGTCATTTTATTGGAAAACACTCCACTTTTAGGGACCCAGAAGAAACGGTTTAATTAATCTTTTTTTTTTCAGGGTAGCTTTTTAAAATATAAATTATGTACACTGAAAACTTGCCAATTATAGCAAATTAAGGGACTTGGCAAGTACATCCCATGGAGGCAGATGGTAAATGATATCCAGATTCTGGTTTGAAAGAGGACCAGAGATTAGCTAGTGAAAAATGGAAAAGCCATCCAGATATAAGAAATAAACAGACTTCATGTGAGCTTCAGGAGAGGATTTGCTTTGGGATTGCTACACGGATGTGTTGGAAACAGGGGCTTGAGATCTGTGTCGGATTCTGAGTGAAAACTCTTCTTATATCTTTCCTTTGTGAGTCTGTGGTGATTTTTTTGTGTCTGTGTCATGCCATGCAGAGGCCTCAGTTCCCCTGTATATGCAATGAACACAGAATTAGCATGAGTTTGACATACCATCACTGTTTAACATGCTTAAGCATTGACCTTGTGCATAGTAAACTATAAATCTAAGTTGATTTTGTTAGAGTTATTATAATACAATTACCAAAATAAGTAGCTTATAACATACCTTCACTACTAATGCCTATTGCCAAAATAAAAGTTCATGTTTATGAGTACCAATCATGTGCCAATGACTATCCCAGAATTTCATTCTGTTGACAAGGAATGAGATATTAAGAGAACTCAAGCAAGGTGACTGTCTCAAGTGTAGAAAGAAGCAAGTCCTGAATGTTTACTGATTTTAGCATTACGCTAGCACTCAAAGGCTGACAGCTACTAAAAAACCCAAAGACCATCCAGAAACATAAACTCCCCAGGTTGGTGTATCCTGGGAAGGGCCAGGACAGAACTATGTAAATGGAAAGTGGGGAAGGTGCGGATGGTCTGGCAAGAAGATCAGAGGAGCAAATAACGAGACAAGGTCTGTTCCTGCTCACTTTCTCATACCTCCCAAGTCAGTTTGTTTCTGGCTTGAGTCACTACAGGCAGGCGGGTGGTGAGCTCAGCTTATTTGCCTAATAATCAGATTTTTTTTTCTTTCTAATTTACCACAGAAAGCATTTAGAACAACTGCTAGTCTTCATTGCAGATTCCGTGTTTTGAAGAAAAGAAAGTGAGCGAGAAAGGCAGAAAACACCCAACCAGACAAGAAACCAAGGACTAGCATGCTGCTTCATGGACAAGGTTCTCTGCACCTGCTTGCATGGTCCCTTCCAAGCTCTGCCACTCTGAGAAAAGCAACCCCTTCGTCAGTCATTCCAGACCTGGAGTCTTCCGGTAGTCTCAAGTGAGATAGGACAACGTCAAGCACATGTTCGTCATGTAATTCATGTTCAGCCTGGGTAGCTAAAATTAGGGAGTGACTCAATCATCATACATCATTACAGCTATTTTCAAGGCTGTAAGTGATGCGAAGCAGGAGCGCTGATGCAAAAGCTTACTCCAATTAGCTTCTGCAAATGCTCTGCCTGCAACAGGGCTCTGTTTCCTAGGAGCCTTCAATCTAATTACGAGCCATGATTCTCCCGCAGGGCCTGCCTGGCCGGATGATTTCATTTTACTTTTAGGCTAACCTTTGCCATCAGTGATGTCACTGGGGTGCTCCTTCTCTTCTGGCTGCGAGGAACACACTAAAAGGTTAATTTGTTTGATATTTGGTTAAAGGGACTTCTCTACTGGAGGGGTCCTGTTTTGCTGTAGGCAGGTAACGGTACAAAGCAGACAACTTCAAATGAAGGCAATTTGCACCCAGCCAGCACCGACATAGCTTGATTCACTCCCTACCAAGGAGCCACTGGGATGGCAAAGCCACTGCTGAGAAAGAAGGCCGTGAGTCCTCCTACTGTTCACTCAAGAAAACTTTGCACTTTCTTAGGGGATTCCCCCTCCCCTCAAGAACGAGAGCTACAAGACTCAGTTCAGTAGAAAACGCAATCAGTTTGCCACAGGGAAAATGTGACTTCTATTGAGCCATTGGTAGTGAGCCTGGTCTTTAGCAGCTGAGCCATCTCTCCAACTCTGTTAAACCGTCTACAAACCAGGAAAAAGTACTGGGAAAACACAAGCACCAGAGAGGCCAGAGTCCCATCACTTTTGTCCCCCACTGAAGACTGTCCACCACCTAGGTGTCTTCTCTACCCCTTCCTCATGGTCTTCAGTGATGCTGGCTGAAAGCAGAAGTGGAAATACTTCAGAAGAGTTTGGGGTCTGACTGTCCCCATCCTGCCCGTGTGCCGGCTACAGAGAGCTGGTGGACATCACAAGGGCCTGTGCACGCACCCAAAGGCACGAGCTGAGGAATGAAAATAACGCCATCTTGGCACGTCTTCAGAACCACTCAGTGGAAAAGCCCTGCTTCCCCTTGTTTTTATTCATAGTATTACAAATAAACTTTCAGGCATTAATTTTGCTTGTTTTTTTTTTTTTTCTTTCTGATTCAAGACTCACCTTTTCTCTTATATGTAAGGTCTTTCCACAGTTAGCCCTTCCCCCATGCCGGCCTTTCATTGCATTTTTTAGATAATTATTTATGTTTAATTAAATAAAGCCTCACCCACCTCCTGTCTTTATGCAACATTCCAATTTTCATGATTTCAGTGAATACAATATAATGAGAGCATCAAGCACAATATGAAATCTGAAATCAGCATATGACAGCAGCAAATATATATACACATATATGTATGTATACATATAGATATATAAAACTTTTAAAGCAAAAAATGGGAGTCTATGAACAAATTGGCAAAACAATAGACCATGTGGTCAGTCTGAAATTAAGTTGTGCAATATGCCTTGAATATGAAAATGTAGTTTATATTAAAAGCTGGAACACAAGTGTAAAAGGGAATAAAGAGAAAAGCCACTTTATTCAACAGGCAATAAATTATAGGGCTTGTCTAATCGTAGTTTCAAGTAAAAATTAAAACACAAATACTTCTTTAGATAAGTTTCTGGAGAATAAATAAAATTCAACTGCTAGAATTTTGAGCAAAGAAGGCAATGTAAGAGATACCATATTACATAATTTCCACTTTCCATTTTGTATTCACACATGACCAAACAATTTTTGCGAAAGAAAATAAGTCACTATAAATAACAATCAAAGTGAAAAAAATGTGCAGCTGAAAGTAATAATCACCCACAAGTAAAGAAGTCAAGATGAACTCACAGAAGATTCTAGAATAAAACAAAGCAGTTAGGCTTCTAGTAATTTTTCAGAATTCTAGACACAATAATGCTGTCAACAATGTACTGGTGACCACGAACTAACAGGAACTAACTTTGAAGGGACAAATTAAAATTGCCTCCTTGTACTCTTATTCTTTTAGTAGCTGGGAAATTCTGGGGAAAGAGACAGGGAGGGAAAATGTGATCGATGAAATTCTATAACTGAGGCAGTTCAATACACAGGGCTTTACCATGAGTAGACAATAAACTACACAAGAATGATGGGCAAGCCTTGCACTTTATAGGAAACCATGATGCGAGGTGTTCAACACACCTCATCTTTGCTCTCTTTTGTTCCCCACATTCAATCTGCTGCCTAAGGAGAAGGAACACTAACTGACATCTACCAAGACAGAAAATGAATAAAAGAAAGACTCAAAGCATTTGATGAAGAAAATTAGTAGGAGAGATCAGTTGTATTGCTTATTTCATAGCAAGCTCCTCTATCATAGTTGGACTATATCTCAATAAAACTACCTTGAGTTGATCATTTCCTGAGTTGAAACTACAGTGAGTACATTTAACAAACCAGAAACCATAGTTTAACAATACTATAATCTGATAGACAAGTCTTGATTCACTCTCATACAAGGAGGCGACTGGAAGCTACAGCTGACTGACAGTGACTCCTAAGTACCAGTTCAGCCCACCATAGCACACAAGGCTAGCCTGGGCAAAACCCAAAATTCTGAGTCTGATTTTTTGCTAAGTGTATTTTTCTGACATCCTAACTTTAAAATATTCCAAGTTGGGACTTTCAGCATGAACCAAATTGAAAGAATCTGAATACCAATAGTTTAATCACATTATAGGGGTAGCTGATGAGTAAATTTTAATGGAAAACAGACACAGGTATGTGGACAGATTTTTCTTTGGACTGCAAGCTGAACGATAATGACATAGAGACTCAATATTAATTATGAAAGTTCAGCCTTAGCTTAGGCTTGTCCCTATAACTTAAATTAACCCCTATCTTATAATCTAAGTTATTTTATGTGGCTCGGCTACATTTACTCTACTGCCCATCCTGTTTACATTTTCTAGTAAATCTGCCTTTCTTCCTCCCAACATTCTCTCTTTGCCTGGAACTCTCGCCTACCTCTCCTGCCTAGCTATTGGCCCCTTCAGCTTTTTATTATATCAATCACAGCAACCATAACTTCACATGTGTAAAAATACCACAGTAGAAGTCAAGAGAATATATGTATAAACAAAAGAAAAAATGAAAGGGTATAAACTCAGAGTTTCAACATTAAGCCAAATTGAAGTCTGGAACACATCAATGAATTGTGGAAAGGAAAAATACGTATCTAAAAATAAAGTTACTACGCTAAGTTGTTTATTTCATTCAAAGCAAATACAGAGAATAAAGAAAACATAACAAAAGAAGAAGAAAAGGAAAAAAGGGAGGAAAGGAAAATGAAGGAAAGAAGAAAAGATGGGAACAAGGGAATGAGGAAAGGGGGACTCTTTAAGATAAGCTGAATTAGGATAATTAGCTTACCTAATGGACAAAGGTCAACTACAACTCCCAAAACATACAAAAGAATATAAGGCCAGAAAATTTCTCTGAGATGGATAACTAAAAATAAAAGAATTTGTTCAAATCCAGGCACAAATAATGATGAACACTCAACACTAAAACCCCCTCAGTTTACTGATGAATTTCAAGAATAAAAGATGACTTCCCTAAGTTACCACCAGAAAACCTAGGTGCTTATCAGTCAAGAAAATAAAACTCCTCTGCAGCAACAATAGCCACATACAAGACTGAGAGATCTGCCAAGTTCTGGATAAAGAGAATATGTTGAAAGTGTAGTCTTTCAAGCAAAGCATTGCATACAGAGGCCATTAAAAGCAGATTCTAAATAATATAATGACTCAGAAAACAATATTTGATAGCATATTTAGTCATTATGACTCAGTTGGGGCAGGCACAATGTAGATTATTGTATGGGAGTCAATGCATGCTTATTATTGTGTGTACCTGTATGATGTATGTGGGGTGTAGAGATCGTAAGACAACATTTAGAGTCAGTTTATTCCTTCTATTTTAACATTGATTTGGGGATGGAACTTGAGTTGTCAGATCCCAGCAAGCCTTTGACTCACTAAGCCACCTTAAAGGCACTGTAGGAGAGTATTTTAAGATGTCAAGATGGGATTGAGTTTGAATAGCAGGGCAAAATGGAGGTTATAATTCAGGATGGATGGATGAAGGCATTTGAAGCTGGCAACAATAAAAATGGAAAGGAAAAGGTATTTCTGTGTGTGAAGCTTCAGAGTTTGCAAGCAATAGTAGCTAAACTGGTATTTTCTTGCATGCATAAATCTCTCACCTTCATTGAGGACTTAACTATCCTAGTATGTTAAATAATGCTTTATATTTGTATACATGCTATACCCATTTTTTGTCAACTTCTGAAGCTTGTTTTGTTTGCTAAACATATTTGCAAGTCAAATTATAACACTTTTGCTTCCAGAAATGTAAAAATTTATGCAACTTTTAGAATTGGTAATGTAATTTACACAAAAATAATTGGAATATCCATTATAACTTGTGAAAATTGATAAAAAGTTTGAGTATTATTCCATTTCTATTCATGCTTCAAGGATTAAAATGCCACATTTTAGAATGTAAATTCTGGCAACTTTGCTGACTTATTATTTTATTTTTGAAGGAAAGCTGTATTATCTGGGACACTGAGTAATAACCAACTTCTGTGATTTATATTAACAAATCCTCTTGGAAAAATTCAGCATTGGAAGAATCTACAGAGTCTTTGTTTATCTACCAAAAGGGATCTTGCTTTAAGCATTCAGAATACCTCTAAAATCCAGTTTTACTCATAGCTGCTGTCTATCTTGCTTTCTGTTGTAATAAATATCATTATCAAAAAGCAATTTAGAATGCCAATGGTTTATTTTACCTTACGTGTTATAATCTTTCTTTGAGAAAATTCAAGACAGGACTCAAGAGAGTGCAGGAACCTGGAGGCAGGAGCTGAGCCAGAACCATGGAAGAATGCTGCTTAGTGACTTGCTTACTTTCCATACAGTTAAAGACCACCTAAGTCAAAACGGCACCCTCTACACTACACTCATTCCCATCATCAATCATCAAAACTCTTCACAGACTTGCTTGCAGCATGGTCTTGTGATAGCAGTTTCTCCACTGACCCTAGTTTGTAGCAAGTTGAAAAAAAAAAAAAAAAAAAAAACTAAGCAGCATGACTTTTGAGACCTCACTGAAGGACTGGTCAATATGTGTGAGGAAAGGAGTTTGTATCTTCTAACACAAATTATGTCCCTTCTTTTCCTTACCCTTCTACCACTTCCTTCTCTCTTCTTTCCACAAGTTCCCAATCTTTTATCAATCTTTGATGTAATATAACCCATTTAATATTATGACAGTTTCCAGCTTAGTCAAGGCCTGAAAGTCCTACAAAAATTTGGGATTTGGATGATAGAATTCCAGGTCAAAATTGAGAAGAATAAATCCTTCCCTGTAATTCTTCTGGCAGGGGGTTAAATATGGAGAGTTTCACTTGTGGATGGAACATGACCAATATATATTCTTTAGTAACCATTTACTGAATATCTATAGAACTTCTACTGTATAATGAGCAAATAACTATAAATTGTTAGGACTACATTTGGGGAGTCATTTTTCTGTTCTCATATTTGTCAATCATAGCTCTACCTGAGAATCCCAGGCCAGGGTGTGTATAGGGAAGTACAGCTGTAGGCATTCATCTCTCCTCTTATCCCACAGAAGTTTGACTTACTGGAATTGATCTGTAAGAGTGCCAATGGTACAGCCCCTGCCTTTGCTTATTTGAGGTTTTGATTCCTTAAGAAGCCATAGGGTCTAGAACTTTTTCTTCTACACAGAATGCACACATGACTTAAGCTTAGCTGAGATGCCAGAGATGGGCACAGAGACATCTGTGTTTCTCTGTGTCCCTAATATAGTAGGGACATGAAGCAACAAATCTGAGTTGGTCTCCTTTGTAGATTCAAATGATCTTTCAGGCGTGACATATCTAACTACCATGGGGAAATGATGGAAATTCTCTGTTCTTATATATTTCTGACTTCCTCCACTCAGCATTTATAGTAATAAGCTTAATGGCATATCTCTGTTGAACTTTTTGGTCTGTTTCTAAACATGCTTCATAAAACAAGAGAGAAATAAATGTGATTAAAACTCTCTGAAACCCAACAATCTCAGTTATGGTGATTAAGTTTAAGAAAAAATAAAAGTGAACCCAACTCAGTACTCTGACTTCCTTAGTAGCTAAAGCTGACATTACTGCATTATAGGCTACATTTCTTCCTTGTATACAATCCATTCAACCATATCCTGCTCTTCCACATTTTCCTCACAGTAAGTCATATTCCTTCATTATCCCTGGGACATCTAGCTCTCCACAAATATCTCCTAGGACCTTTGTTGACCTGCCTTCTGGAAAGATTTTAGTTTTTCGTCATCCTTAGGGTGCCCACCTGTGAAAGGAGACTGTTCTTTTATTCCTGGCTGCCCTTACCCAAATAACCACACAGAAGCTATATTAATTACAATACTGTTTCACCTATTAGCTCAGACTTCTTATTCACTAACTCTTACATCTTAAATTAGCCCATTTCTATTATTCTGTGTATATTCACAAGGTTGTTGCTTTCCAAGTAAGGTACCAGCATCTGGCTCCTTTGGCAGCTACATGGTATCTCTCTGACTCCTCCTATTCTCTCTATATATTTTTCCAGCCTGGCTATATTCTGCCCTGTCATAGGCTGAAACAACTTTATTCATTAACCAATAAATGCACCACATATACAGAAGGGCATCCCACATCACCCACCAACCAGTCCTGGTACCTCAAGCTACTGATAAGCCATTCCAATGTGCTGAATGCTGTATATGGAACCCAGCCCATGCAGTCCACCCTGTGAAAGAGAGCTTATTCAGACTCAACATATACTCTATTCTTCCTACCTCAGACTCTATCAGGACACTCAGACCACATGGACAGACAAATTTAGAGAATGCTTTCTCTTGGCCCCATCCTCTGGGGACCCTCCCAAATTGATCACCAACCACCCGTATTTGAGACATGCTTTAGCACACAGCCCCTGATAGAAGATCTGGTCCTTTCAGCTCTGCACCCTCAGGATTTCCTCAAGCTACCCAGCCAACCTCTCTTCTTCATCACCGTTTCTTGGCACTTGTACAGTGATATACTCTATGGAATCACTTCAACACAGTAATAATAGGTAACAACAATAACAACTTCCATTGATGGGTAAGTCAGCCAGACAATAGCTCAGCAGTAAAATATCAAAATTAAATAAAACCATACACCAAATGGATCTTGTGGACAGCTGAGAAAGAGTCCACTCTGACACTATAGAATATGCATTCTTCTCAGTAGCCCCTGGAAGTTCCTCTCCTCAGCTCCCTGGCCTCATGACTTGCCCAAACAGACCACCCTGACACCTTGTAGTAGGAGGCCACTTGCCCATTCTGGATGCTCAGACCCAAAATAACTACACACAGAAATTGTATTAATTAAATCACTGCTTAGCCTATTAGCTCTAACTTCTTACTGGTTAGCTCTTACATATTAATTTAACCCAACTCCACTAATTCCGGTATCGCCATGAGGTTGTAGCTTAGTGGGTAAAGTTCCAGCGTCTGTCTCCAGCAGAGCTACATGGTGTCTCTTTTACTCCACCTTCTTTCTCCCAGCATTCAGTTTAGTTTTCCCCGCCCTGCTCTGCTATAGGCTCAAAGCAGTCTCTTTATTAACCAATGGTATTCACAGCATACAGAATGGAATCTCACATCAACATCCAACCTCAGGACTCTGATTTAGAGGACTAAAATCTCATATCAAAAGGCACACCAACGACCTAACCCCAGATATCCAAGTCTCATTACAAAAACACAGGCAGTATGAAAAATAAGAAAATATGACCCCCAAAGATCACCAAACTTTTTACATTGAACACACTTTACATGAAACTCAAGAAGCATATTTCAAAGGAAAAATTCTAAGCATGTTAAAAGAGGTCAAAGAATTCAAAGAGGACACAAACATACACCGGATGAATTTAAAGAGGAAGGCATGTAACTTCTGGTTGAATTCAAGAAAACTTACATAAACTAATCAATAAAATAGTGACAACAATTCAGGACATGAAAATAATTCTCTAAAGACATAGAAATACTTAAGAAAACCCAAACTGGAATGAAAATGGAAATGAAATTTTCAATACATCTAAAGAAAAAAAGAAAAATAAACTGTATGGAAAGCCTCACCAGCAAAATGAATCACATAAAAGAGAGAATCAGGACCTGAAGATATGGTAGAAGAATGAGACCATGTTTAATAGTTCTTATAAATAACAAAAATAAAAGCAAATAATAAATGTAATACATTGATGAACAGATTATGCAGAACTCCAGAATAAATGAAAATAGGAAATCTTTGAACTATGGGAATAGAAGGAGAACTCTACATCAAAGACATAGAATGAACCTTCAATAAAATCATAGAAACAAACTGTACAAATCCTTGAACAAGCACACAGAACAATAAATGGACAAAAACAAAAGAGAACTCCCTGTAACTTATTTTAGCAAAAACCCTAAAGTAGGATGTTAAAAGCCCTAAGAGAAAAGGCAAGTGTCACATACAAAAGCAGACCCATCAGAAGAACAGTGGGTTTCTCAATAAAAGCTTTAAAAACAAGAAGAGCTTGGAGCAATGTACTACAAGTTATGAAGAACACAGATGTGAACCCAGACTAGCTTATTCAGTAAACTATAATTGAAGGAGAAAGAAAAAATACCCAATGGGGTAAAATAGTCTACAGAAACTTATGACTACCAAATTAGTCCTACAAAGAACACTAGAAGGATTGCTTTGGACTGAAAAAGATGATCATACCCAAGAGGCATTAGGGAAAGAATAAATAGTGACAGTATAATGATTTATGAAGTAGTGCTATAAAAACAAACAGCATGAAATCAACAAAAAGGCAATAAATACACATCTTTCAAATAGTATAATTGTTACTATCCTAATCAACTCAGACCATGAAACCCAATATAAATAGGCTACTCATACATACTTCAGCATTGCTAGAAGCATGTTTCACTTCACTTAATACAAAGAAACAGCCAATTGTATAGGAAAGCAGGATCTATATCTGAGTGTCTACAAGAAACACATCTCACCTTCAAGTATAGATACTGCCTTAACCAAACAAAAGAGATCAGAAAACAAGCAAGTATCAAGATTCAAATATCTTACAAAATAGACTTCAGATCAAAACTAGTCAAAGAGATAAAGAAGATTATCCTATCCTGGCCAAGGGAGCAATTTATTAAAAGGATGTTAAATTTTCAATATATGCAATAAATTTCTGTGAACCAGATTTATAAAACAAACACTGATAGGCATTAAGTCACAGATTAACTCTAACACAGTAATAGTAGACAAATCTAAAACCCAAATTTCACAAATGGGAAGGGTATCGAAACATGAATAAACAATAAAGCATCAGAACTAAATAAAAAACAATAGGCCAAATGGACATTATAGACATCGAAATAATATTACACTCAATTCAGAATATGCATCTCAGTAGGGCAAAGAATGTATCTAAACATGATAAAAGCAATATGCAGCAAGCCAACAGCCATCATCAAATTAAATGGAGAGAAATTAAAAGCAATTCTGCTAAAACAAGAACAAGACAAGGCTGTCCAATTTCTTCACATTTATTCAATCTAGTGCTCAAAGTTCTAGCTAGAGCAATGAGACAACAAAAGGAGATCAAAGGGACATAAATTAAAGTGTAGAAGTCAAACTTCCGTTACTTTCGGATGATATGATAGTATACATAAGTGACCCCAAACATTCTACCAGGGAGCTCCTACAGTAAATAAACACCTTCAGTAATGTGGCAGGATACAAGATCAATTCAAAAAAATCAGTAGCTCTCCTATATACAAATGATAATAGGGCTGAGAAAGAAATCAGAGAAATATCATCATTTACAATAGCCACAAATAACTTGAAATATCCTGGGGTAACACTAACCAAAGAAGTAAAGACCTGTACAAAAAGAACTTTAAGTCTATGAAAATATCAGAAAATAGAAAATAGTTTTGGATAAGTAACATCAACATAATAAAAGTGGCAATCTTACCAAAATCAATATACAGATTCATTGAAATCTCCATCAAAATCCCAACACAATTCTTCATAGACCTTGAAAGAATAATATTCAAATTCATATGGAAAAACTAAAAACCCAGGATAGCCAAAACACTCCTTTACAAGACATGAACTTCTGGAGGCATCACTATCCCTGACTTCAAGCTTTACTATAGAGCTATACTAATGAAAACAGCTTAATATTGGCATAAAAACAGACAACTGGACCAATGGGATCGAATTGAAGATCCTAACATTAAGTCACACACCTATGAACACCTGATTTTTGATAAAAAGTTAAAATTATACAATGAAAAAAAAAGAAAGCATCTTCAACAAAAGCTACTGATATAACTGGATGGCAACATGTAGAAGAATGCAAATAAATTCATATCTATCCCCATGCATAAAACTCAAGTGCAAAGATCTCAGCATAAATCTAGCCACACTGAACCTCATAAAAGAGAAAGTAGAAAGTAGCCTTGAACACATTGGCATAGGAGACCACTTGTTAATACAACACCAGTAGCACAGACTCTGAGAGCAACAATTAATAAATGAAATTGAGTAGCTTCGGTAAGGTATAGAACACAGTCAACAAAACAGCCTACAAAATGGGAAAAGGTCTTTACCAACTCCACATTGTACAGAGGATTGACCTCCAAATTATATAAAGAACTCAAGAAAGTAGGTATCAAAATAATAAATAATTCATTAAAAATGGGCATTGATCTAAACAGAGAATTCTCAACAGAAGAATCTTAAAAGGCTGAAAGACACTTAAGGAACTGTTCAACATCATTAGCTATCAGGGAAATGCAAATCAAACTGTCTCTGAGACACCATCTTACACCAGTCAGAATTGTTAAGATAAAAAAAAAAAAAAACACCAATGATAGCTTATTCTGGGAAGGATGTGGAGTAAGGGAAACACTCCTCCATAGCTAATGTGTGTGCAAACTTGTACAGCCACTTTGAAACTCAGTAAGGCAGTTTCTCAGAAAATTGGGACTCAATCTACCTCCAGACCCAGCAATATCACTCTTGGACATGTATCCAAAAGATATATACTCATACCACAAGGATATTTGTTCAGCTGTATTCATAGCATTATTTGTAATAGCCAGAACCTGGAAACAATGTAGATTTCCCTCAAACAAATAATGGATAAAGAAAATGCAGTACATTTACATGATGGAGTACTACTCAACAGTAAAAAGCAATGATATCTTGAAAGTTGCAGGAAAAGGGATAGAATTAGAAAAAAATCCTGAGTGAGGTAACCTAGACCCAGAAAAACAAAAACAGTTCTCTCTCTGTCTTTTGCTTAGTTTGAATAAGGGTTTGTCTATCTTGTTGATTTTCTTGAAGAATCAACTCTTTGTTTCATTAGCTCTTTGTATTGTTCTCTTTGTTTCTATTTTATTTATTTTAGCTCTCAATTTGATTATTTCCTGTTGTCTACTTCTTCTGGCTGAGTCTGCTTCTTTTTGTACTCACTCATAAGTGGATATTAGACATAAAGCAAAGGATAGCCAGCCTATAGTCCACAACTCCAGAGAAGCTAGGTAACAAAAAGAACCCTAAGAGAGACATACAGGGACCCCCCCCCCCCACGAAAGAAGAAGTAGACAAGATCTCCTGAATAAATGGGAGTGTGGGGTGGGGGAGAAGAGAAAGGGAAGAAGAGAGATAGAGAAGGGGTGGAAAATATAAGTGAATAGGATAGTCAAGAAGGGGGAGAGACAGAGCAAGGAAAGAGATACCTTGATTGAAGGAGCCATTATGAGGCTAGTGAGAAAACTGGCATTAGGAAAATCCCCAGGAATCCACAAGGATGACCCCAGCTAAAACCCTAAGAAATAGTGGAGCAAGTTCCTGAACTATATTAATTGTCATCATAGAACCTTCATTCAGCAATTAATGGAAGGAGATGCAGAGATCCACAGCTAGCACTGGGCCAAGCTTATGGAGACCAGTCCAAGAGAGGGAGAAATGTTAATATGAGCAAAGGGGTCAAGGGCATGATGGGGAAATCCACATAAATAGCTAATCTGAACTAGTGGGAACTCATTGACTCTGTACTGACAGCTGGGAAACCTGCATAGGATCAAACTAGGCTTTCTAAATGTGACAGTTGTGTAGTGATGGGAGGGGGACTGCGTCCCGCTACCTGGCTAACTTTACACCCGAAATAATTACATGAAAACTGTATTCATTTAAACACTGCCTGGCCCATTAGTTTTAGCCTCTTACTGGCTAATTCTCATATCTTGCTTTAATCCATATTTAGTAATCTGTATAGCACCATGAGGTGGTCGCTTACCAGGAGAGATCTTAACCTGCGTCCAACTCAGAGAGGAGAGGCATGGCGACTGACTATGGTGACTGCCTGAAGCGTCTGCCTTCTCTCTCCCAGAATTCTGTTCTGTCTACTCCGCCTACCTAATTTTCTGTCCTATTAAAGGGCCAAGGCAGTTTCTTTATTAACCAGTGAAAGTAACACATAGACAGATGACTCCCCTCCATCAGAGTTGTGTGGCTTCAGCAGTCTGTGAGGTCACTGGCAGTGAGACCAGAATTTATCCCTAGTGCTTGAACTAGCTTTTTGGAAGCCACTCTCTTTGGATGGATAGCTTGCTCAGCCTAGATATAGGTGGGAGGGCCTTTGCTCTGCCTCAAAGTGATGTAATAGGCTTTGTGGACTCCCCATGGCAAGTGTTACCCTCTAGGAGAAGTGGATCAGGGGTGAAGAGGTGGGAAGGTGAGGGAGTGGAAGAAGGGGAAGCAGAGGGATCTGGGATTGATATGTAAAATGAAAAAAGATTATTTTAAGAAAAACTAGAACTATCATATGACCCAGCTATACCATTCCTTAGTTTATATTTGGGTTACTCTATATCCTACTACAGAGAAACTTACTCATCCATGATTATTGTTAATCTACATATAATAGCTAGAAAATGGGATCAACTTAAATACCTATTTACTGGTGAAAGGAATGAAAATATGGTACAAATATACAACAGAATTTTACTCAGTTGTAAAGAAAAGTGAAATTTGTTGATAAATGGATGAAAGAAAAAATTCAAGCAATGCATGTCCACATTCATATGTGAATCCTAACTTTGAATTTCTAACAGTGTACATTTAATTTAGTTTTTATAGTTACAGAAGGAGCGCAGACGAGACAGGGAAGTGGGAAAGGGGAGTGGGAAGAAATGTATAGCACATCCCTATTCAAACAATTAAAATGAGAAGAATTTAACAAGAAAAGAGATACCATGAGTTCCAATACATGAGCCAATAGGGGACATTTTTTTTATTCAAAATACCACACTTCCTCATGATTTTTTTTGTCAACAAGGCTGTGGAGCCTCCCCAAAAATACAGGCTCTCACTATTCTTTAGTTGTCCACCAGAACTACATGCTAAGACACTACTGTTGAAGAAACCACATACACTATTCAGAAGATTAAGAATTGGAGCTGGAACTGAGTTTGAAGCTTCCTTTCTGATAGCTAGTTTTCATACCTCCAGAAGGTGCCATGCAGGCTGACAGGAGGAAATGGGCATCAGTAGCCTGAGATGACTATGAATCCTATGATCTCCCAGACCATCCTTCCAGACAAGGTATATCCACTTGTGTGACAGTGTCACTACTGTTATGGGAATCATCAGTTGCTATTCAACTTGATTTGAGACTTACTACAAGGAGGGAATCAGCCTAGTACTGTAAACCTAGTCAAAAATCCATGGTATGGTATCATAGACCCTGGGGTAACTGAACAATATTGTTTAGCTGAATTAACATACTATCCAACTGCCTTCTAATGATCTATGTTTATACCAATAGACAAATGCTGCTCCTTGCCTTATTCAGAGAAGCCTCTGTTTCCAGTGAATAGCAATAAATAAAGAGACTCATGGCATCGCAGGGCGCTGAGAATAAGTGATGGCTGGCAAGACATTTACATCACTCCTTCTAAAGTTAAAGGGATACTTCACAAGAGCCATCAAAAGAAATTTAAGAGCTAGATGACAGCGAGAAGAGCTCCAAATGAACTGCCATCTCATTGGCAAGACACACACAGCCTTTACAATCATGAACTCACAGTCACTGCTGGTAATCGCACTGTGTAGGTGAAAGAATGAGCCTATCAACAACCCAACATGGGCACAGGAGGGGCATAGAAGACCCTATGCCTAACTGCAGAGCTATTTACTACTGGAAGATTAAGGGAGGAAAGAAATCATTGTCTCCAGTAGTATAAGCACTGATGATCCTACTAATCTCCAAAGGGTAACTGCAAACTAAGCTGCAGATTGACTGGTTAAACTAAATGAGTCACAAAATAAAACCAAAATCATAGCTCTAGAAACATAGCTGAGATAGGGCTCTGTGTGTGTGTGGGGGGGGGTCTACCTGCTTGCCTGTCTGTCTTTGTTTGTGTGTGTGGTAGAGATGGAAAACAGATAAGAGCTGTGTGGAAAAGAGTAACAGAATACATTCTATAAAGGTATGAAACTCAGTTAATGAAATCAATTGAAAGAGGCCTGAAATTAAGGTCCTACATTGAATTCCAATTAAGAGGCCATAAAGTCAGCCAATTATTCTCACTCCTTCTTTCTTCTCAGTTTCTAAATTTATTCAGTGCTTTCTTCCTTTTACTTTTTTACTTTTCCCTGTCTGTCTGTCTGTCTGTCTGTCTGTCTGTCTGTCTTCATTTGATATAGGGTTTCATATAATCAGCTAGCTTCAAATTCACTACATTGCCAACAGTGTCTTTAAACTTCTGTCTCCACCTCCAAGTGCTGAGATTAAAAGACACATATCACCATGGCCAGTCTTATGAGCAGGTTTTGTGCATTCTAGGCAAGAACTCTGCCAACTGCCCTACACCCCAGCCCTATTCTTTTTCTCTTTGAATTGTAAGCTTATATGAGAATCCGCCTGTAAAGAAGTTAAGAAGGCACCAGTTGTGGCATATAGAACATGGCTTTGGGTACTCTTGTCAAAGAGGATTCTTTAGAGAATGCCGTCTTGGCATGGCCAAGAAACTTACTTCCTGCCCCTCTTTAACAATTCCTCAGAGAAGTATCATGTCATCGATGTACCAAGAGCTATATTTTCCCACACTCAGAACACTACTAATTTAATTGACATTAGTTCTCTTACGTTTTCATGGTAAGAGACCACTCGAGTGTATGACTCATTTCACCCTGCTGACCAATGACCTAGTTGAGAACAAAGATAAATGACTGTTTCTCTGTTCTTTGATGACTTACATTCCTACCTGCTCTCATTTCCCACTCTGATTAACAGCCAAATAACAATGATAATCAACATCATCATCATAATAGTAATAATAACAAACTTTTAAACAAGTTGATAAATTATATTCGATAATGGTGCTAGCCCTCTTCATCAGTTTATATTCTAGCATGGAAAATGCTAAACCACACACTGACCTTTAAAAAGCAAGCAAAGGGATACATCAGGAAGTTCAGAGATTCAGTTTCAAGAGCTATCTTTAGCCTATAAATTCATTCTTAACCTAACATAGCTTATAATCACATTCATTTGTCCTTGCTTGGATAGTTGTAGCATGCATGTGTCTTTTATAAGCTTCCTCAAATATTTTTGGAGCAAAGTGGAGTTATAAATACAAGGGCAGTTTACCCATGTAAGAGTGCATTAAGAGTTAAAGTACTGTAATTGCATTTTTTTTTTTTTGCATGCGATGAATAGAGGCACAACACAAAAGCAGGAAGGGATAATGAATGATGACAAAGGGTGGTTTTAGCTCAGATCTATTTTGGGGGACACAGAGATGAGCAGCTTGATCATCTGAACTCAGAAAGGGCAGAACATCAAGGTTATCATCTTAGCTGCTTGGAAAAATGATTGCACAAGCTTTAGCAAGTAGCCTGGAGCAGGATCTGTGTTCAATGACTCATCTGAGAGGTGGCCCTTCCATTAGCTCCTCAACTATAACAGTGAGACATCCATTTAATTCTGACTCACACTGTTAAATGCCACACACTGAATCACCAATCCTACTACATAAAGCACCTGGCTTGAATGTCTCTATGAAATACTTATCGAGGCTGAAAAATATCCTCTGGGGTCTGAGAAGCACTAGACACTGCGGTTACAGCTAGTTGCCTTGGAAGTCACAAATGGGATCAAGTTCACTGTCTTCTTGGATGCAAGATAAAGCCCCAATAGTCAGCACATTTTATATCTTTAGGGTGCTTTATGATCCTACTTATACATTTACTATATGTAATAAAATTTCTCCATAATTCTGTTTCTAGAAATTTTTATTTTAAAAAATATTTCTCTTAAGCTGCATGTTATCTTCCTACTTACATTGTTTACCAAAGGGGTGTTCTACATATGGGGGGACATGCTACAAGGACCTTCAAATGAAATGTATTCACTAACTGTCCAGATGTTCACTTGGGTGTATGCATCAGATAAATCTAAACTGATGAGAATGGTAATGGCCCAGCACAGTCTGTCTTACTTGGTGAACTCTGAAAGAAGAAAAATTTTTTAAAAATGTGCTTTTTGGAAGTTATGAATTTTAACAACTCAAGAAAAGAAAACATTTTCTGAATTTTATTGCTTTGATTTTGTGGACAATAAAGTTGAGTTCCCACGGTGGTTTTCTTCCTATGTAACACAAAACATCATCTCTACTTCAAAAATTTGCTCTGTGATGAGGCTACATTTGTCAAAAGACAAATAAAAAATCAATGTAATCCCAGGACACATTCTATAATATGACCACGTTTTCCATAGCTTATTTCTGAATCCTCTAATAGATATGTGTGTCCTTTCATTAGCTCCCACACATCTCAAGTGTGGGCAGATGGGATAATTTCGGCTTCTTCCATCTCCAAGAATTTATATAACACTACAGAAAATGCCATGAGATGAAGCTTTAGTCACTGCATGATATCTTTTGACAGATTAGCAGCATTCTACTAATTCCAAACAAGACTGAGCCTCAGCAAGCCACAAAACCATTGTTACTGAGTTATCCACATAACCATTTATTCTAATCAATAAATATGACTAGGGATTCTCAGAGTTCTACAAGAGCAAGTTGTGTCAACATGACACAATACAGGTGGTCTTGTTCAAATTTTTTGACATTGCAACATGATGTTGTTGTCTACAAAAGTGTTGGGCCACACTTACTGCTGGGAAGACATGTACCATAAGCAATGTACAATAATCACATATGTCCCTTCACAGCCTCTAAACTTAAAAAAAAAACCTGAAAGTCTGCACAAATCCTGGGAAGAGCCTTAGTTATTACCCTCTGGAATAAGTGCTGTCAACAGAAGTGTGGTGCCACACCACTGGTGTTGCCCCCAGACCTTTCTGTAAAGCATTGAATTTTCTGGATTGAAGCTTGAGTGGGGCTCTTTATCCTGTATGTGCAGCTGCCTAAGCCGTTGCTGCAGTAGGAATCAAAATGAACTCCTGTTGGCACACACAATACACTAGTGTTAAGATACAACCACCACTTCAGTCCACAATAGATCATCCCCACCCCATTACTCAAGGTCCCTCACTTGCTCAGACTTCTACTAGTGTCCCCTTTACCCTCAATATCCCACTTCATGTTGGAGACTAATTTAGAGTCTTATATCTCTTTGTAGCCATTCAACATTGTGGTCCCCAGGACTTCTTGGAGGAGCGGGCAAAGTAACAAGCTAGGATGTGGAGCACAGTGAGATATGGAGAGCTGTAGATGGAGGTTGGTTGTTTGTTCCCAGAAGTGGGTCAGACATAGAATGGAAGGGAACCTAGGGCTGTGTCATGTAGGGGACTAAGTGCCAGACCAAGGACTTTTGATGCATTATTGTATGCAGTGGGAATCACTGATCACTCTGGAGTGGAAGAAGATTGACAGAAAAAAATGCTACAAGACATGATTTCATCAGTTTGTGCTAAAAATGAGAATGTTCTTTAATGTCTATTGTTTGAATAATGAGCATTGTTAGGGCTAATCATTATTTCTTAGAGAATGTTAAAAAAAAGATACAATCACCATGTCCCCAGAGAAGCATATTTAAAGGGTATCTTGCCTTATACATTGTTTACAGCAGCCACTAGTCTTTTCTGATTCTTCTAATCACAAAATTTGGCCCACTTGTGAGCATCAATACATCTTGTTCTTATTCTGTTCAAACCTCTACGGCTACATTTTTCCCAACAGCCTTACACTCCTGATGGTGGGAGTGCAAGCTGGTACAGTTCCTTTGGATATCATTATGGTGATTTCTCAGAAATATAGGAAACAACTTTCCTCAAGACCCAACAATACCACTTTTGTGTATATACCCAAAGGATGCTCAATTGTAACACAAGGACATGTGCCCAACTATGTTTGTAACAGCATTGTTTGTCATAGCCAGAACCTGGAAACAACCTAAATGCCCCTCAACAGAAGAATGGATAAGGAAAATGTGGTACATTTACACAATGGATTACTGCACAACAGAAAAAAAATGACATCTTGAAATTTGCAAGCAAATGGATGGGGCTAGAAATCATATTGAGTGAAGTAACACAGACATAGAAAAACAATTATCATATGTACTCACTCATAAGTGGTTTTTAAACATAAAGCAAAGAAAATGAGCCTACAAATCACAGTCCCAGAGAATGGACAACAATGAAGACCCTAATAGAGACATACTTGGGTCTAATCTACATGGGAAGTAAAAAAAGACAAGGTCTCCTGAGTAAATTGGGAGCATGAAGACCATGGGTGAGGGTTGATGGGGATGGTAGAGGGAGGAAGGGGAGCAGAGAAAAATTTATAGCTCAATAAAATCAATTAAGAAAAAAGAAATAGTATCTAGAAGAGAAGCACCCAGTGGTTGTTTCAAGAGACACCTGAAAGAAAGAAGAGGAAAAAGTGTTTGCCCTTAATAAAACAAGGACTATTAACCCTGTCTTGTCACAGTCAGTCCTGTCCTATGCATGCACATTTGGCCACACCATACTCAGGTTTCTAAGGAACTGCTCTTGAGTTGTTTTTTTTTTGTTGTAATAAGGAGGCTGCTTGTTGGTTCCTGGCCACATAGCCCCGAAATAATCACACAAAAACTGTATTAATTAAATTACTATTTGGCCCATTAGCTCTATCTTTATATTGGCTAACTCTCACATATTAATTTAACCCATCTCCATTAATCTGTGCATTACCACGAGGGTGTGGCTTACCAGCAAAGTTTTAGCATGTCTGTGTCTATTCAGGGCTTTATGGCTTCTCCTGACTCCGCCCTTCTTCCTTCCAGCATTCAGTTTAGTTTTCCCCACCTATCTCTGTTCCACCCTATCAGGCCAAGCCAGTTTTCTTTATTAATTAGCCATTCATATTCACAGAACACAGAAGGAAATCCCACATCACCTTCCTTTTTCTGTTAAAATAAAAAAGAAGGTTTTAACTTTAACATAGTAAAATTACATATAACAAATTAGTTATCAAATAAGAATTATAGTTACAATATTTGTATCTACTTTATCATTTATCATAACTAAGGAAAACTATATTAATAACTATCTACTCTTTAACTCCATCAAAGACTACAGAAGGATATAATATTACTTAAGCTAACAGGAAGTGCATTGTAAGCAACTTTAAAAATTCTAGAAATGATAGAGACATCTCACTGCCTGGACAGTCACCCTAAGTTCTTTTATACTGGAGCATCCATCTTCAGCCTACAGGCCCATAGTATCTAACAGTCTTTTCCACAAAGCAGGATATTTAAAAGATAGTTCCACCTATATTGGCAGTTTGTCAGTCACTTTTTTTCTGTGTCCTGCAGAATGTCTTTCATGTAGCAGGAACCCCAAAGGATCATCTTACCTCATTCAGGAAACTTCAACAGTCATTTTTCTGTGGGTCCTGCATGTCCAGTTTATCATGCAGTCAAGAGCAAGAGCAGTTTTTTTTGCCCAAATGGTTAAACAACTCCATAAAGAGCCTCTTCGATGCCCATCTTCATTTTGAAGTTATTGATGCTGCCAGAAGCAGATATGTCTCAGTGTCATGAAAAGTCCTAAGTTCTTAAAACATTTAAATGCCATATTTTGTAGGCCTTTGAAAGGTTTGAAGAACACCTATCTCATTGAAATACATCTCTGTACATCCAGAAAATCTAACTTACATGACTACAAGCTTAACTATTATAGATAACTCTCTACCTATATTTTTTAATTATACATTACATTTTTAAATGAACTGCACAAACACAATACCTTAATAAAGAGCATGAATATACAAGATTGACCTTAAATTTATATCAATAAACCAAGATCCATACCAATGCAAATCTCTATAGCATATCCCCCTTTAAATAAAAACAAACATTTATAGACAATGTTTGGGAATATGGGTGTAGTTATTCTCGAAACTCCTTCCTGCTGTCTATTGGGTGAAGTATTTATCAGGGGTGTTCAAGGCAATCTTTCAGGGGTTCTTGTTCCATCAAACCATATTAGTCTGGAAGCAATCCATAGGTTCTTATCCTCTGTGGAAAAATAATTGTATAATACTATAGAATCATGAACTCTCTCAAATGCAAGGTCAGGTTAAGCATATATTTCTTTTTTAACCTTTTTACATTTCAAATATAGTACCCTCAGAATACTGGTAACAAACAGTTATTCCAATAGAACTAAAAACAGAAGAATATTCACATTACAGGAGAAAAAGCTTGGAATTTTCTTGGCTCAAGTGGAAGTATGAAGTTCAGCATTTGCAAGAATAAACACTATTTTCCAGAGTGCATTTGGTATTATAACTTGGCTCAATTCAAGGAATTACCCAAATGGAAGGGACACTCCGTGTTTTCATACACTGCCAAATTAGTACAATCATTTAAAATGTTAAATAAGAATTTTTGAAAGATTTCCTGGAACCACTGAAATAAATGCCTTTAAAGGCTGGGGTTTATAATTTATCTTGTGGCACTAACACTAAGAATGTGGTTATGATCTGGCACAATAACATTTTCCTGGATGAGCCTTCAAGTCTTTGGGACGATTTCAAAGGGAACTGTCCAAAGACAAGAAGATGAACCTAAGGCAGTGCAAATACAGTGTGCACTGTGGTCTTCCCATCTGTGGCAGAAGCATTGCACCTGATCATGGAATGCAAATCCCTCACCCAGGATTACAGGCTAAAGAGCACCACCATTGCTTTTTACTCAACACCTCTACAGTGGCTGCCCAACTCCAAGGATATCAGGAATTTTGTCTGCAATAGTGAATCTTTTCAGCACCTTTTCAGGCTCTTCACACTTCAACTTAGCAGGAAGTTGAGTAACTTGGGCATTTTGATTTGAACGCCTTCCTTTACAAGGCCAGTAACGTGGTATTTCAACTACTCAACTCCCAAATCCACTTGTTTAGAAGAATTCTGTAGTTCATCTTTCCTTTTAGACTTTTTTTGGGGACCCCTAGCCCCAGATAATGACACAGAGACTTATTATTAATTATGAAACCTTGGTCTTTAGCTTAGGCTTGTTCCCAACTAGCTCCTACAAGTCAAACTAACTTGTTTCTGTTAATATATATTCTGCCATGTGGCTTTTAACCTCTCTTCCATTGTGTATGTGCTACTTTCTTGGTGTCTCGCTGGCATCTCCTGTGCACATCACATTCTTCTCCTGAGTTTCTCTCCGTGGAAGTCATGCCTATTCTCTCCTACCTAGCTATTGGCCATTCAGCTCTTTATGAAACAAATCCAAAGGCACCTTAGGCAGAGACACATCTTTATAATGTACAAAAAGATTATCCCACAACAGAGCTCCACATTTTGTTTTGCCAAGTCTTCATATACAGTGAAGTACTACTTAAGCAAAAGTCACCGGTACACATTTCTCATAGAGTAAGAATCTGGTCTTCAAATACTCAGATTTATTTATGATGATATCAGACATCTTTATCTTCTCATCTTAACAGCTTCCTCTTTACAAGGCAACATCCTGTTTATTATGAGGAACGCTGCCGGCATACTCATGATCTCACTACCATGAGTAAGGCAATGATTCAGTGTGTTTCTGAAAATTCTTGTAGAAAATGTTTGTCTCTTTCCTGAACTGGCCAACTTGATCCTCTTTGGTCCAGAGATCCCTCTACATACCTCCAGGGGCAAAGCTAGGTCCATTTGCAATCTGGTCTTATAAATATTTAATAAAGAATTTGAGAGAAGAATGTGTGGAGATCCATCTGGTAAACTGCTGGAGACAAACCAGACATTGTGAATTAACTACAGAATAAGCCCATTATGTTGTCAGGGTTCGATAGAGGGCCAAAGAAATGCAGCTGATCCCACATTTCAAGTGGAGGAACACTGTGATAGGAATGGAGCAGGCAGGAGCAGATGAATATAAAGTCTGCCACCATATAAAGCTAATTCCTTATGCAAATCAGTTAACAAAACTCTGACCACTCTAAAACCACCCATATAACTATGGTGTATTTGGAACAACCTGCAGCTCTCAGCCAAATCCAAGTTTTCAGAGACTGCTACCAGTTGCCATCCCACTGGAAATGAATTCAAACCAAGAGAAACTCAGCAAGTACAAATGTGATGTATATGTGTGTTCCTTGATGACTATTCAGCTCTCAGCTTTGTAAAACAATTGCAAAGTAATCTGAGAAGTCAAACAACCCACAAACCAGACTGTGGATGTGCTTTCTGTCACATGGTGAAAGATTCTACTTGTGTTTCAGAGAAAAGAAAAGTATCAGTACTTCTAGACAATAATTGATGTTTCAGGAAAGGTAGACCTGCCCTCTCTAAAGCAAACACACCTCTGTTGATATGGTGGGTAAAGAGTAAAAAAAAAAAAAAACTTTATAATTTTCAAGCTTTATATTTCATTTCTCCTACTGGACTGATTAAAATAAATGGACACAATTAACATAAGTGCAGAGTTTTGCACAAAAGAATACACCCAATTCTCAATTTTTTGGATGACTTTTGCCCCTTTTCCCACTAGTGAGGAAGAATATTCCTTCAACTACAAGTGTACACAAATTCTTGTTTTTGGTTCTGGGCCCTCTATTTCTCTTGCTTTTGGCCTCTACCCCAGCAATCTTGCTCATTACATATAAAAAGAAGTGTATCTACTACAAGAATCACTGTAAGAAATCACAGTTTTCTTGAGGACAATATAGTAGACAAAAAGAGTAACACTGAGAAATTAAAGCATGATTCCAATGTCAGGTAGCACTCAAATTCATAATTCTTGAAGGAAGAACTGTCTTTTTTCTTTCTACTCCCCAGCCTCAACTTCAATATGTACAAACTCAGAGTCACAAATATACACATGCCAAACACAGAACAAATATACATGTGTGTACATACAGTCCCACTGGCATGAATAACAGCTTCCTTTGGAATTTGGGGGAAAGAGAAGGAAATCTATTCACCTCTGATATATTTCAAATGAGTAGATGTGTGTACCCGGAGGGTCACAGTTTCCCTGCTTGGCTCATATAAGCCTAGCAAAATCACCATCAGTAAATAATATATTAGCATTTTGCACAAGAGTAAACCCATAATTACACCATATTAAAATGTAACAGCAGCCCAGTGGGAGAGTAACAGAATCATGATTCCTAAATCAAGATCATCTGTGTGGCTGCTTAGTCTCACTGTACATTTAAACGTATCTACTTGAAGAGCAAATGTTCTGTACTATAGAGGGAAACATTGTCACCATTATAAAATGTTATAGAGGGCAGAGAAATGGTTCAGTAGATTAGAACATTAATTATTCTTTCTGAGGGCCTGAGTTCAGTTCCCAGGATGCATGTCTGGCAGCTCACAACTGTTTGCAACTCCAGATTCAGGGAATCTGAGGCCGTCTACTGGCCTCTGTGGCTACCCACACACAGAGACACACACTTGAACATAAATAAAAATAAATATTTTTAAAACTTCTACAGCTCCATTTTTCAGTTGTGGAAGAATTTTCTTCAAATTTTTTGAAAAAGTGTTTTATTATTTACATGCACCAATTATGTATAATATTGGTTTCATTATGACATCTTTGTATACGTAGAAAACTAATTTTGATCATCTTCAACCCTCATTATCATCTTTTGTCCTGCTTCCACCTTTCTCATCCCAACTCGTCCTTTTCTACTTTCATTTCACTTTTTTAAATTTATTTTTGTTATTTTTATTAGATTTTAAAAAAATACCAATCCAAGTTACGACCCCTTCCCTCCTCCCATTCCCCTCACACATCCTCCCACCAACCTCCTCCAAGTCTCAGAGAGTTTAAGGCACATTGCTTCACTTTTAAGAATGGAAGCAACCCAACAAATTTGGGATTTATGTTTATACTCATAGATTGGTGCTGTGTCAGCTTTGGTCTGAAAAACTCCTCTTTTCCGTGGATGTTATGTATATTTGCTGTCACATAATAATATCACAGTCATTATAACACATGTATGTGGTTAGTAAGGAGGAGACACAAAGAAGTTGTTTGATATCACTAGATTTGATCTATCTTTTACAAGATAAATAAATAAATAATTAAAAGAGAGACAAACAAATAAATAAATGGAAAATAGAAGATTGGGTTCTTAAGGGCCTTTTCATTCACACCATGTAGCTATTTGTCTTTTGCTGTGACAAACCACCTCTTAGAAAAGAAAGGATTTATTTTAGCTTATGCTTCCAGAAAGAGAGGGGGGTAGGGACGGAGGGAGGGAGAGAGTAAGAGAGGGGGGGGGGAGAGAGAGTTCATAATGAGAGGCATACCCCAATAAAGCTGAGAGAGAGCATATTAATCCACAAACACAAAATAAAGAAAGCAAAGTGAAACTGGGCAAGGTTAAAAATACCCAAAGCCTGCAGCACAACACAAACCCAGTGATGTCATCCAACCAGACTCTAAATCCAAAAGTTTCTATAACCTCCTCAAAAAGCACCACCAACTTGGGACCAGGTATTCAGATATCTGTGCCTATGGGGATTATTTCTTATTCAAACCACTACAATGTTCTAAAATTTCAAAAGTAATTATATTTGCTAAAATATCAAATTTCAACAAACAACACATCAATGGCACACAACCTACAAAATCAAGTTAAAGGAAAAATAAAGTAAAATAGAGAATAGCTGCCACCAGGACAAGACACCATGCATGGCAGCCATTTTTAAGGTTTCACTGCAACTTCATATCAAAGTCTAGACTGAAAAATGTATTTCCTAATTTTTTTTTTTTTTTTTTTTTTTTTTTGGTTTTTCGAGACAGGGTTTCTCTGTGGCTTTGGAGCCTGTCCTGGAACTAGCTCTTGTAGACCAGGCTAGTCTCTAACTCACAGAGATCCGCCTGCCTCTGCCTCCCGAGTGCTGGGATTAAAGGCGTACGCCACCGCCGCCCGGCTGTATTTCCTAATTTTTACATACTCCAAGGGTCTGCCTTACAAGATGCCCTCCCCTACACTTCCCGCCCTAGGCTGCTGGGCCAGAAAGATGAGCTTCATAGAGTTACAGCTCTAAGAACAGGACCTGACATGATTGCAGACAACACATGTACATCATGGATGAGAAAATGAGATCTACATATTATCATTCTTAAGGTATCACAGCAACTTTATGTCAAAGTCTAGACCGAAAAGCATATTTCCTAAAAGTCAGGCCTTGAGAACTTTGTGTACTTAGTACAGTACTCGGACTTGTAGTACCAAGACTGATTAGAAACTTATATTCTAAGGCTTTCTCTATTCTTCCCATAATTTCACATGGTTTTCAGAGAAACAGAACCCCTCAGAAATATCTGTGATGTGTATGTGCAAATATGTGTATATATAATTGAGAAGAGATTCATTTAAAAGAATTGACTGGCAAACTTGTCATTCATAAGAAAGGTAAGTGAGCTGGAAACCTAGCAGAATCCCCATGTTTCATCATTGAAACAGAATTTCTTCTCTGGAAAGCTTTGTTCTGTTTTTTGTTTGTTTGTTTGTTTGTTTTTTGGGTTTTGGGTTTTTTTTGTCCTTAAGACATTCAAATGATTAGGAGAAGGCCACCTGCAATATTGTTTATAAATACTTTACTTGAAGTCAACTCATTGTATAACTTAAGTGCTGTAATATATCCCAACATCAACATCTAGACTAATGTTTGACCACACAACTGGCACCATGGCATCATAAATTAATATGGTGATATATATACATATATATAAAATCTATCATGTATACTGAATAAAAAAATCTACATTTTATTGTAGTAAGAGGCCACTTGTTTGTTCCTGGCTGCTCAGCTCCGAAATAACCACACAGAAACTGTATTATCTGCAATACCGTTTGGCCAATAGCTTAAGCATATTTCTGGCTAACTCATATCAAATTAAGCCATCTGTATTAATCTGCATATCACCATGAGGCTGTGGTTTACCAGGTAAAGTTCCAGTGTCTGTCTCTAGTGGGGCTACATGGCTTCTCTCTGACTCTGCCTACTTTCTCCCAGCATTCAGTTTAGTTTTCCCTACCAATTATTCTGCTCTGTGCAGGCCTCAGACAGTTTCTTTATTAACCAATGGTATTCACAGCATACAGAGGGAAATCCATCATCATTTTATGATGAACTCTAGATGTGTCTCAAGTGCATTAAAATTTTAAGTCATTTTTGTGACCTTGGGAAATTTCCCAGGGTCATGGCTATAACAAAGTCCCAACACAATAGTGTATTAGCTGTATATAGTGTAATATATAATAGTGTAATAGTGTATTAGTGTATTAATTTTCTCCCCAATTCTAAGTTTAGGGAGAAAGATTTAACATCTACAAGGGACTCGGGACTCTTCTTGCTTCTCTGCCATGCTCAGTGCAGTGATTCTACCACCTGGCCCAATCTAGCACCCTCAACTTTCATTACAACTCTTTTGTTCTCATCAGTCAAGGAAAGACCAACAAAAGTGTAAACTTTTCCTTGAAGGACATGACCCAGAGAAGTTCCATTCATCTCTTCTGTTCAAATCCAGAAGCCCAGAAATATGCCATAGATGTAGCAAGGAAGGCTGGGAAAACATTCATATAGGGTGGTCAATAATGTAATGATGCCTTGGTAAGGTTCAGGATTTGTGAACTAAAAAGCAAAGGGGGGCATTATTTTAGGACACTTAGGCATTTCTGTGATCTGTTTTATAGACAGGTCACTGAAAAGCCCTCTGTAACTACAGATGACGCGGTAGAATGCACAGAATGGGAACGGGATCAGCTTTCCCGTTTTCTTCTACTGAGTTGAGCATGCCACTTTCATGGAAGCAGAGACAGAAGATCACACTCTCATGCAGTGCCTTCCCTTCCATGGAGCTGCTTGGTCAGAGCTGCTACTTTGAGCTCTTCTTGTTCCAGCAAAGCAGTAATAGTAGAAAAAGGGAAATTGAAAAGTCAGACTGTTTACCTCTCATCACTTCCATCTTCTCATGCTCCCTTGTGTATGACTCACTTCTGCCTGTTTCCAAGACCAAGAAGGAACATAAAGAGGAAATGAGTCCAACATTTCGTCTCTTGTATTTCAGTCACAGTGATTCTCAAAGTCCACAGCTGGGGATAAAAGCACTGAGCCACTCTGAAAGTTCGGGCTAACCACAAAACTCCAAGTTATTTCCTCTTCCAAAGCAGAAGGCCTGTGCATCTGGGGGTACCCGAAAAAGCACACAGAGAAATGTATAGAGATTTTATAGAGAGGGATAATGTTCGGTAAGTATATTTTAATTAACTGATGAAAATAGCTTTTACATGAAAACTGCTTTATAACAAAACAAAACACATCGTAAGTATACATTGGATTCTCTGTATTACCACTTCCTACACAATATAAACACATGCATAAATTCCCATCAGAGAACAGCAAGCATATTTTATAGATTTTTCTGTAACCGAGGTAACAAAACAGTGTTCTTCCTTTCAACTTTAAGACCTTAATAGTAGGCATTTTCATACTGGCCATTTCTTTGTAAGAAAGCTTATTGCTAGGATATTTGCTGCTATTTGTAAGATTTATGTTTGCTTTGGGAATTTGTTTTTTTTTTTCTAGGCACAAGTTATAATTTCAATGGGTTATTGGAAGCATTTGGATTATAAGTTAGACTTTCTTAAGCTAAACAAGTACAAAAATGACAATGGTGAAATTCTACTTCCTGTCAAATTTTTATGAAAATTGATAACATAACTGATATCAGTTAATATACACTCATGAATTAATTGCACAATTTACAACTATACATAAACATACAAAGGATGATATTTGCAGCATAAATACGTTAATATTCTATTTTATATTAATAGCTTGTCATGTTCTCACAAACTTGAATCATTAATTTACTTGCCTATAGTTTTATAGTGAGGCAGAATGAGAAAAGGCATCTTCAATTTTATATAACCTTATAAGAAGGTTATATAAAATGTATACACTCCCACATTTCCCAATATGGGTACTCTTTTCACAGTTGTATAGAGATGCCTAACTGTGCAGTAAGAACAAAATGTTTTTAATGTGCATGAGCACAAGTCTCAGTAGAAGGTCTGAACCCTGAGACATTCCATTGCCCACACTTAACCCGCCCAGATCTCAGTTTGACATAAAACTTTTATAGGGATGTTCTCATTGCCTTCATTCCTATGTAGATCCCTTTCTAGCTTTTAAGGGCAGCTGTTATTTGGTGTACATTTACCTCAGAAAGACTCTTCATAGCCTTACTATTTTATGGTCCTGGTAAATAAAATCTGATGCTGTGACTATTGCTAAGTCTCTGAAAACTTCTAATTCTGTGTGTTTTGTGAATAAGCATATGTATACATTTGCCAGATATGGGAGAGCTTACAGATCTTCACATCGTGTGCTTACACATGTGTATTGTCAACATTCCTGGGTACATTGTGGGGGTATGCTTATTTGCTGTTCTAGAGACCAAATCTACAGTCTTACACATACTAGGCAAATATGCTATTACTGATCTACATGCCCAGCCGCTTTTGTCAATATCAACAGTGCAATGCTTCAGTTTGCTCTTCTAGATTAACAATATAATCACTTTTATTTTGGAAGCAAATGACTACTTGTAAAGATTTTTACCTTCTAGGTAAACATCTCTATAAAGTTCATGGACCACTAACTACAGAAATCCAAGCTATTACATATGACTTTTCTTTCATCATTCAAAAGAAATAAAGTACTTTCTGAGTGTAACAGAGCAAACATTAAGTTGCTGTCACTGGGTTCCCCGTTTCCCCTGGGAGCACATCCCAATCATCGTCTTCCCTCATAGCTTTTCTTACAAAAGAAGCTGATGCTACTGTCAGATCTCAGTTCACAGTCCCAGGGAACTGTATCCTCAACATGATTTAGTTTGATGAGAATAATTTCGACTCCCAAGGAACAAAACACAAGTATGCAGCAGTATCTTGCACATGTGACTAGATTTTCCCAACACTATGGACTTATTAGCCATAAGAAGTTGCAAATTTATGTGAAAATTTTCCAGCCTAATGATATTTGCCCTGAAGCTCTTGAATTAATTTTTTTTTTCATCCAACTTCACAGATGTCATTTTGGCTTCTGCCTTAGGTACATGGCATGAGTGTTATTTATATTCTTCAAGGGGAATTTTTCATTGTTTTCCTTTCTTCTGAGTTGATTTTAAGATAACTTTCAGTCCTGTATGTTTTGTTCTTTAGTCTCACTGTTTTTCTGGAAAGAAAATGTTGAATACTAAAGATATCTATCTAAAGCTAAGGCTACAAAGTACACTGCTCAGTGGCCTTTCAGAAGCATCACTATGCTTTGTCAGTAACACTCTGGTGTGAGCCATGGTTTCAGCAATAGTTACTCATTTTTCCTAGGTATTAAGGTGAAACAAAATGCAGGTGTGTTAGTTATGAAAGCAAGCTACATCTAGTCTCAAGCCACACCTCGCTGGACCTTGGCAATCTGTTCTTACCCAAAGAACATCTATTTCAATATAAGACTTTTCTTGCTAAGCCAATAAATTAGTTATTTTAGGCAAAGATGAATAGGACTTAGATGCACTGAGTGAAGTTAAATATATCTGTAGTCAGTATTGTGGATATGAATTATGGTCCATGGCTGGACTAGAAGCTCTGCTGCTCCTTTGCACAGGACCCAAGTCATTTGACTGCAGATCACTCTGCCCACTTCAATATGAAGGTGCTAGGGAGAAATGAACAGGCGATATACCCCCTACCTTTTTCACATCTGAGAATCTAGGGCACATAGTGGTTGACTAAATGTTGTTTAATTACTATTTGCATCTGAAGAATTTCATCTTTTGGTACAGGAAACATTCATGCTAAGATTTCAAGGCATTTAGCACTTTACAAATAAATGTATAACAATGACAGCAAAGCTCAATTACAGTGTTTACTATCTGAGAACAACTTAAAGATATATCAACTTGCTTAACAAGGAAATTAAGATAACTGTATTACTTTTTTGTATTCGCTGATCAGATGAGAATATTTAGAAATGGTTCAGTAACTTCTCACTTATCCAGTAAGTAATAAAGGCATAATTCATATCCATACATTCTTTCTACAGATAGATTTAACTGTCATTCAGAGTAATAAAGTACTATTAATTTTAACCTAAAATAAGTAATCTATGCCTTTGGTCTATATAGGCTTGCCTATACAAAATAGCAACTGAAAATGAATTCAAAAAACAAAGGGAAATATTTGGCACATGCTTCTCACTTCAGAAAATACCTCCACAGAGTATAAAATCTTGTAAAGCTCTCAGTTAGGAAATTCTTTCAAAATATATATATCAGGGACTAAATATATTTTCATTACAGATAACATGAATAGCAAAAACTGTATTTTCTATGTTTTCATCCCTAAGCATTCTGGACTTCCAAAGAAACTCCCACCCATTGGATAATTTGATGGAAATAGACACAAAACCAATATAGTTGTCAACTTAATCTGATTTAATAGTTTAAACACCTTATTTATGCCTAATCTATTGGGTTAATGACTCCAATTTTCTTAGTTCTGGACTAGCTGCTTTGACTTCCTTCTAAGCTAAAGACCAGGAATATAGAAGAGACTCCTATGAGCTCATGATAGAAAGAGTTAGACTCCTCTAGCTTTGCCTTTGATAGGCAATCAACCACCTCCCCCATGGTATTTGCATTGAGAGTCTCTCAGGCCTGTCCCCTAGCTAGGTGACAGTCTAGAAGAGGCTTCCTGGACTGTGTTGAAATTTTACCATATATTTTTATACTGCCTTGGGCCTATGTGGCCCACAAGTGTCACCTTGGATTCACAGTCAAACTATTAATTCTCAACTTGAAGGTCAGGCCATGAAGAACATACAGAGAAAAAAAAACTGTGAGTTGATCCTGTCTTTCTCCTTCAATGTTCCAGTCTGCCCTCTGAACCCTGATGGTTAAGTCATGTGAAATCTTCAAGCCCATCACAGGCTTTTGCAGGTATCAACCTTAGGTCAAGGCCAGAATTCACAACTCTGTGCTCAGGACTGGTTCTCTGTCACTGAGCCAAACCACCTAAGGATCACTGTAGCAAATATCTGATTGTTTTCTCTCCTTTTCTTTTACATTCTTCTTTGCTCCATAATTCTCTATGTAAACATCCCCATCCTTCAATATCATAACTGCCTTCTACTAATGACAGCAAGCTTTACTAACATAGCCTTTTTTTAAGGTTGTAATTTTGCAATTTAATTTTGTGGCTATGAAAATTCTTACTTGCTAGGTGCATGATAAATGGATTTTAGAGAAACTGTTCTTAGCTTTAATCCCCAGCTCCATTCCTCAAGGAGGCAGAAAATTAATGTTCCAGTTATTTATGGCTATGTAACAAACCACCCAGACACTTAGTGATTTGAAATAACAATCATCATTTATTTTGCTCACAAATTTACAGTTTGGAAACTGTCTGGCAGGAAAGGTTCATCTCTGCTGCAGATGGAATGAACTGTGTTCATTTAATTGGTTCTAGGAGATGCACTCCTCAGATGGCTTGCTCTCATGGTGTGATGGTGTCACATTACTGGGGCCATTGGCTAGTGATTTTAGTCATGTTTTAGCTTCTATAGTTTGTTGTACTTAAAAGTGTGTGTGTGTGTGTGTGTGTGTGTGTGTGAGTCTGTGTGTGTGTGTGTGTGTGTGTGTGTGTGTGTGTGGTGTGGTGTGTATGTGTGTTGTGTGGCAGGGGCTAGAGAGACAAATCATCAAATCATGAATGTATAAAGTGAGATATATAAAGCTCAGCAGACACTCTCATAATAAAAATGAAGTATAAAGCTTAGTTTCACCAGTCAAAATCAACCACTTTAGGGCTCTTTTGTCTGTCACTTCTAAGAAGAATAGGAATCTAGGCTACTTGCCCAGGTTCTGGGCTTCTTACAGCTCAGGGGATACACTGGCACTGTCTTAACAGTGGTGGCAGTAGAACTCAGTAACTTCAGCACACAGCAAACATTGTCCTCTCCCTGTTTGTGAGTGTATATTGGGCAGGAATGTGTCCCCTTGTGGAGCACAGTAGATCCAGCGGTTATTCTGAAATTTATCGCAAAGATCTGGGAAATGTTGTAACCACAGATAAACACGGACATTTCCAGACCCCACCATGGGTAACCACAACAAGCTGGAGGAATCTAAGAAAATCAAAGCCTTCCACTTAGTCCTAATCAGTCTGTGTAAATCCACAAGGAAGATCTGAAGCATCTACACTCTCCTCACATCAGAGATTCACTGGGAGCTTGTGAATATACATAAGAAAGGCCTGCAAAGACCCATAGCAAAGAAAAGTTAAAACTAACTAGAAAAATGCCTGCATTTTGAATGTACTCAGTCACCTACATGAGGTTCATCAATAGGGATTTTACACAAATGAGCCATTTTAGGTAGTCAGAATTAAAATAGCAATCTTCATAAAGAAATCAAAAGACAAAATATCTAAAAGACAGTTCCAAGCTGTCTATTTGAAAATTAAAGAGATGGAGAAAGAAAGAGAATATAAATCAATCCAAAACCATGTTACATAGGTTGGTTTGTTTTTAAATCAAAAAATTAACCAAATATGTGACATATGGTATGCACAGCTATCAAGGCAACCATTATAAATATATCCAAAAGAAGATAAGGAATAATTTTATTTAGAGACTTAAAAGAAAATATATTAAACATCCAACAAAAAATACAGTTCAACAAATGAATATATTATTTTTAAAAAGAAATGGGAAATTCCAGAGTTGATACAAAAAAATATAAACTTGTAGTGCATAACTATAAAATATATTTTGAAATGCACAGGAAAGATTGAAAAAATTTTTAAAAAGTCTCAGAACACTACAGATCACAGCAGACACAAAATTATTAATAGAAGTATTCCTAGAAGATGAGGAGGAACGGATAAAAATGAAGTTACTTGAAGAAATTATGGGTAGAAACTTTCCAAATTGATTTTACAATATTGTGCAGTTCTGACAAGATTAGTGATGCTCAAATTATCATAATCACAAAATGAGTGACAACTCATCTATGTAGATATGGTAGTCAAATTGATAGGCACCAGTAAAGAGAAAAAAAAGCTTGAAAGCAATAGAGTGTTGTGAAGAAACCACACACAGGGAACAATGTTGTTAAAAGATAAATTGTCAACAGAAACAAAAGATGCTAAAAAGCAAGAGGATAAAGAAGCCCAAACCTAAAAGAAAATTAGACAACAAGAAACACCGTAGCCAACAAAAACATTCTTCAAAAATAAATGCAAATAAGGACTTTCTTGCATTTAAACAAACAAAGAAATAAAAGGTTAATTCTAAAAATTAATGAATCAGATACTAGCTAGAGTCAACAGGGGACAATGAGAAACTGAAAAGCCAAAATGTGGGTAAATAAAAAAGAAAAAGTGAATTTTTTTCCTTCTGGTGATTTCCTTAATAGATATACTACATCTAGCAATGCTGAAAACAGTTAACAATCTATGTTTATAACATGCTTATATGCCATGTATTTGAATCTAATAGCATAAAATGAATAAATGGTATTGTATTTGAGAGAATTCATTATACTTATGGGATAATTGCTACATTTTATTGAAATTATGCCAACTACATCTCATATTCTGGCACATTAAGACATGCAATATAATTTCTTAAACACCACTGGCAAACCATTTGGAAAGAGACAGTAAAAATTCAACAGGAGACTGCTCTGATGAACTTTCATCGCCCACCTCTGTTGGGTGCCAGTTTGTTGTAAAGAGGCCACTTATTCGTCCCAGCTTCCCAGAACCAAAATAACCACACCTATTAATTAAGTCACTGTATTAATTAAGTCACTGCTTGGTCCGTTAACTCTAGCTTCTTATTGACTAACTCTTACATATTAATTTAACCCATTTCTATTAATCTGTGTATCACCACAAGGCTGTGGCTTATGGGGTAAAGTTCTGGCATCTGTCTCAATGGGGCTATATGGCTTCTCTCTAATTCCTTCTTCTTTCTGCCAGCATTCAGTTTAGTTTTCCCCACCTAACTATATTCCCTGTGCAGGCCGAAGACAGTTTCTGTATTAACCAATAGTATTCACAACATACAGAGGGGAATACCACATCTCCCTCCACTATCCACTAGACACTGTCCTGCCAAGACCCACTCCACCACTCAACTTCACTCATGTGAACATCCTCCCCATGGACATTCCTCCCCAGCAACCCCAGCAGACTGCCTAGGAACAGGCACAACCCACACCAATTGAAAAAGCTACATAGGGACAGGCACAAACCACAACAGTTGGAAGAACAAGCACAGGCACAAGCCACACTAGTTAGAAGAAAATATGAGTAAATGGCTGTATAAGAATACATTCAACAACCAAAAGAGCAATACAGCACCAGCAGAACCCTACAACAGCAAATCCTGAACATTCCAGTTCAATTGAAACACAAGAAAACAAACTTAATAATTAACTCATAAAGAGGCAGGCTTTTAAAGAGGAAATGAAAATACCCTTAAAGAAGTCAAGGAAAAAACAAACAAAAAATTGGAAGAACTCAATAAATCCTGCAAAGGAAGTCAAAAAAAAAAAAAAAAAAAAAAAAAAAAAAAAAAAAAAAAAAAAAAAACAGACAAACAGGTGAAGGAAATGGTTTGATACCTAAAAATTGAAAAAGAAAAAATAATAAAAAAAACACAAACTAAGGGAATTATTGAAATGGAAATCCGGGGAAGCAAACAGGAACTACAGATACAACATCACTAAAAGAATACAAGAGAGAGAAGAGATAACCTCAGGAGCGGAAGAAATGATAGAGAAAATAGATATAACAGCCAAATAAAATGCTAAATCCAATAAATTCCTAAAATAAACATCCAGGAACTCTGGGATACCATGAAAAGACCAAACTTAAGAATAAAAGGGATAGAAGAAGAAAAATCCCAGTTCAAAGGCACAGAAAATATATTCATCAAAATCATAGAAGAAAACTTTCCCAACCTAAAGAAGGACATGCTTTACAAGAAAGTTACAGAATCCTAAATAGACTAGACAAAAAAAGTCCCCTCATCACATAATACTCAAAACACTAAGCATACAAAATAAAGAAAGCAGGTTAAGAGCTACAAAAGAAAAAGGCCAAGTAATGTATAAATGCAGACCTATCACAATTACACCTGACTTCTCAGTGGAGACTCCAAAAGCCAGAAGAAGGTCCACAGATGTTCTGCAGATACTAAGAGACCATGGATATCAGCCCAAACTATTATTTCCAACAAAACTTTTATTTACTATAGATGGAGAGATATTTCATGACAAAACCAGATTAAAACAATACCTATCCACAAATCCAGCCCTACAGAAAGTACTAGAAGGAAAACTCCAACCCAAGAAACTCAGTACACAGGCAATAGATCATCTCAAAACAACACAACCCAAAGAAAGGAAACACGCATACTGCCATCACCACCACCAAAACAAACAAACAAAAAATCAACAATCACTGGTAAATAACATCTCTTAATATCAATGGACTCAAGTCACCAATAAAAAGACAGACTAGGCTGGGCCATGGTGGGGCACACCTTTACTCCCTGCACTTGGGAGGAAGAGGCAAGCGGGTCTCTGAGTTTGAGGCCAGCCTGGTCTACAAGAGCTAGTTCCAGGACAGGCTGCAAAGCTACAGAGAAATCCTATCTCAAAAAATCAAAACAAAAACATAGGCTAACAGAATAGATATGGAAACAGGAAACAGGACCCATCCTCTGTTGCATACAAGCAACACACCTTAGCCTCAAAGACAGACAGTGCCTCAGAGTAAAGGGTTGAGAAAATATTTTCCATTCAAATGGACATAAGAAGAAACCTGGTGTAGCTATCCTACTAACTCACAAAACAGACTTTAAAGTAAAATTATTCTAAAGAGATGCAGAAGGACATTTCATATTTATCAGAAGAAAAAAAATTCATCAAGATGAAGTCACAATTTTGAGCATTTACGCACCAAATACAAAGGCACCCACCTTTGTAAATGAACATTATTAAAGCTTAACTCACACATCAAAGTTCTAACACTAATAGTGGGAGACTTCAACACCCACTTTCAACAATGGGCACGTCTGCCAGACAGAATCTTAACAGAGAAACAAGAGAACTAACATATGTCATAACTCAAATGGACTTAATAGACACATAACATTTCACCCAAACATAAGACAATATACCTTCTTCTCAGCACCTCATGGAACTTTCTCTAAAACTGACCATATCCTCAGTCAAAAAGCAAATCTAAAGAGATACAAAAAAATTGAATAACTCCTTGTATCTTATCAGATCATCATGTGTTAAAGTTAGAATTCAACAACATAAAATTTAGAAAGCATGCGAACTCATGTAAACGGAAAACTCTAACTGAACCGCAACTGGGTCAAGAAAGAAATAAAGAAAGAAATTCAAGACCTCTTAGAATCTAATGAAAATGAATCTACAACATACCCAAACTTACAGGACATAATGAAAACAGTACAAAGAGGAAAGCATATAGCACTAAGGGCCCGTTTAAAGAACATAGGGAAATCTCACACGAGTGACTTAAGAAAACACCTGAAGCCTCTAGAACAAAAAGAAGCAAACTTACCCAGGAGGAGTAGATAACAGGAAATGATCAAATATAGGAGTGAAATCAATAAAATTGAAACAAAGAGAATAAAACAAAGAATCAAGGAAACAGATAGGTTTTTTTTTTTGAGAAAATCAACAAGATAGACCAACCCTTATCCAAACTAACCCGAAGGTAGAGAGAGAAAATCCAAATGAACAAAATCAGAAAAGAAAAGGGGCAAATAACAACAGATGCCAAGGAAATACAGAGAATAATTAGGTCATACCTGAAAAATCTGTACTCCACAAAATTAAAAAAGCTAAAAGAAATGGACAACTTTTTTGATAGGTAGGTACCACATACCAAATTAGACCAAGAACACCAAGAACAGATAAATAATTTAAATAGACCTATAGCCCTAAGGAAATAGAAACAGTCATTAACAGTCTCTCTTTAAAAAAAAAAAAAGCCCAAGGCCAGATGGTGCAGAATTCTATCAGAATTTCAAAGAAGACTTATTACCAATACTCCTCAAATTGTCCTGCACAATAGAAACAGAGGAACTATTACCAAAATTCTTTTTATGAAGTCACAGTTACCCTGATACCCAAACCAAAGATGCAACAAAAAAAAGTTAAATACAGATCAACCTCCCTCATGAACACTGATGCAAAAATACTCAATAAAATACTGGCAAACTGAATCCAAGAACACATCAAAAAATCATCAATCATGATCAAGTAGGTTTTATCCCATATATGCAGTGATGCTTCAACACACAAAAATCTGTCAATGAGATCCACCATATAAACATACTGGAAAAAAAAAACATGATCATCTCATTAAATGCTGAAGAGGTCTTTGACAAAAATTCAACACCCCTTGAGATAACAAGGATTCAAGGAACATACCTAAACATAATAAAGGCAATACACAGCAAGTTGACAGCCAGCATCAAATTGAATGGAAAGAAACTTAAAGCCACTCCACTAAAATCAGGAACAAAACAAGGCTGTCCTATCACTCCATATCTAATCAATAAAGTACTTGCAATTCTAGCTAAACCAATAAAACAACAAAAGGAGAGCAAGAAAAGAAGTCAAACTTTCACTATTTGCTGATGATATGATAGTATACCTCAAAATGTCTACCAGGGAACTCCTACAGCTGATAAACACCTTCAGTAATGTGCCTGGATACAAGATTAACTAAAAAAAAAAAATCAGTAACCCTCCTATATACAAATGATAAAAGAACTGAGAAAGAAATCAGAGAAACAACACCCTTTACAATATCCACAAATAATATAAAATATCTTAGGGTAACTCTAACCAAACATGTTGAAGACATATATTGTAGTAAGTTAAGACCTACCAGGCTGAGAGGAGCCAGTCTGGAGTCTGCCTGGTGCTATCAGAGGTCCTGATCAAGCCTAGTCAAAGAGGGGTAACCATGCAATGTCAATGGATAGGAACATCTGGGTGCTGGGAGTATTTCCACTAAATAAACAAGTCTTCTGTATGTCTTCTACCTGACTCCTAGTGTCTGAGACATTGATACTGTGACTTTTCACCCTCTGCCTGAGGAGGATTTTAGGGCCCAACAGCACCACTATGTAACAAGAATTTTAAGTTTTTTAAGAAAGAAATTGGAGAAGAGGTTAGAAAATGGAAAAAAAAATCTCCCATGCTCATGGATCAGTAGGATTAACATAGTAAAAATAGTAATCATACCAAAAACAGTCTACAGATTCAAAGTAATCCCCATCCAAATCCCAGGAAAAATTCTTCAAAGACCTCAAAAGAACAATTCTCAACTTTATATGGAATAACAAAAAACCTATAATAGCTAAAAAAAAAAAAAAATCCTGTACAATAAAGGAACTTCTTTAGGTATCACCATTCCTGACTTCAGCCTTTTTTATAGAGATAAGGCAATAAAAACAACTTGGTATTGGCATAATAATAGACACATGAATCAATAAAATGAAACTGGATAACCTGACATAAACCCACACACCTATGAACACTTGATTCTTGACAAAGACACCAAAAAAATGGAAAAATGCATCTTTAACAAAAGGTCCTCGATGGCAGCATGTAGCAGAATGCAAATAGATCCATATCTGACACCCTGAACAAAACTCAAGTCCAAGTGGACTAAAGACCTTAATGTAAGTCCAACTATACTGAAACTGGTAGAAAGGAAAGTGAGAAGTAGCATTGAACACATTGGCTTTTCCTGAATGTTACACTAGTAGCACAGACACTGAGATTGAAAATTATTAAAAGGGACCTTCTGAAACTGAACAACTTCTGTAACGGGGTATAGAAGAGAGGTAGGAGGAGGGAATGAGAGGAAAGGAGGATATGTAAAATAAATCCTAAAATGATGAATAAAAAATTCAACCAGATTATTGATTTCCACACAGGTTGTTTGGCATGGATACTCACACAAATACACACAAATACATAAATAAAAAATAGAGGGTATTTGATGTGGGAAGTCCTTTTGTATATATGTTCCTTTTATTGGTTAATGAATAAAGAATCTATCTTGGGCCTGGCAGGGCAGAATAGAGGTCAGTGGAGAAAACTAAACTGAATGCTTGGAGAAAGAATGCAGAGTTAAAAAGATGCCATGGAGCAGCCAGAAGAGAAAGATGCAACCAACCAGCCAGAACCTTGCCCGTAAGCCACAGTCACGTAGCGATACACAGATTAATAGAAATGGGTTAAATTAAGATGTAAGAGTTAGCCAATAAGCTAGAGTTAATAGGCCAAGCAGTGGTTTAAATAATATAGTTTCTGTGTGGTTATTTTGGGGCTGAGCAGCCAGGAACAAACAAATGGCTTCCTACTACAGGAAACTGTGGTTAAGATAAAGAATAAAAATTCAACCAGATTATTATCTTCCACATATGTTGTTTAGCATGGTACACACACAAATACAAATAGATAGATAGATAGATAGATAGATAGATAGATAGATAGATAGATAGATAGATAGATAGATAGATGATAGATAGATAGATAGATAGCAAGGAAACGGAAAATAGGGCATTAAAATGCTTCTTAATGAAAATAAGTGGAACAGAGTGAAAAACTCCAAGAACATACAGAAATGAACAACTGGCGGGTAAAAACACAAAAAGATTAGCAGTAAAATAAAAATAAGTGAACTAAACATTCCAATTTAGAAACTCAAAGATCGCCAGATTGGATTTAAAATGTATTAACTACATCTGTGTATTTATAAGAACAACTTAAACAGTTTAAATTTCAATATTTAGATGGAAGGTAAAAGAATTATATAATACCATTATGCAAACCATACTTTTAAATATTTGCATATTGAATAGATGTAATGGCAAATAAAAGAAGACTAAATAAAGTAATTGTCCAAACACAGTCCAAGAATGAAGTTCTGTGAGATTTCTGAGTACTCATTAGAAAACAAGTCATGATTCTTGTGACCTCAAAACACACAGTTGTTCTTGGAACGTTATTTCGTGCTTCTCCCAGTTTTAGCAAATACAAATGAATTTATTTCAGCTGTTGTTATTCATATGCCTCTATGGAAAAACCTATCTTTGCCATGTGAAGCTTGTCCTTGTGATTGAACATGGTACGCTTGTGATTCTTCTTAACTCTCGGAGTAAAAATTGCCTGGTGCTCTGAATAAAATTGGCTATTGCATGAGACTTTAGTCCACTTCATCTTTTGGCCCTGCTCTCCCAGGTTCATGCCTCTGACTAGAACGGTAAACAAGTAATAATAGTAGAAACAAGAAAACAGGTGTTTTGCAATAAAAAGATAGGTAGATCAGGAAAATCCAACTGTTAAAAATGTATGTGAGCCTTTAAAAGACGCTGTGAATACTTGCAGCAATGATAACAACTTATAAAACATAAACAGATATTTCAGTATTTATAGTCAGGGATTTAAATGTCCCAATTTCAACAGCTGCTGTAATGATGTAGTAAACTGTGGTAAATGAATATGAGACTAATGTCAACCAGAGGGTCTTAATTGATGTTTATGAAACATTCCACTCAAAAAGGGAAGAATATATGTCCTTTTCAAGAATATTCCCTGGATTAACCCTAGGACACAAAACAAATTTTAATAAATTTTAAAATATGAAGATTCATTTCAAAGAGTGTTATATAGTAAAATTATAATAAAATTCTAAATCAACAATGTAAAACATCCAAGAACCATTCAGTTTCTTTGGAAATTGTATAGCATGTGGTTCAAAATATTAAAATTAAAAATGAAAATAAAAGCAAAACATTATAATGTACAGGAAGGAATGAGATAGAGGTAAATATTATTTTACAAGAAAAAGGAAACATTTTAAATTAATTGATCACACTACAAAAAGGTCTCAGAAATTTGGGGGTCAGCAGGGGCAATGAGGCAGATTTTCTTTATGGATAAGAAATTAGCGGAATGTTAATGCCACAGAATGGCAATACAACAGAGGCTCTGAGGAGAACCATGAGGCTAACTGTGGGTCCCCTCTTATAGGTTTCAGAAAAATGAAAATGGTCCAAGCCGTGTGGTTAATTGGTAGCCCACAGTACCAGAGTGTATACAGTAGTTGAGCTTTCTCTAATTCCCAGGAAGCAGGGGATGAAGCCAAGTTTCAGGCCTTTAGTTAATGTGTGTCCATTATGCAGGATGTACCTGCTGTAGCCCCTGATGGCTGAGAGTCTCAAGTAATCTCAGGCTGATAAACCTCCTTTGGGGAAGTGAATTGGTGAGGGAAGGAGTGAAAGAATGAGGAAGGAGATAAAGAAAAGGCGAATGAATGAATGAATGAATGAATGAATGAATGAATGACTCAAATAAGGTATGAAAGAGGAAGATAGTTATTTCCACTAGAGAAAATAAAACATAAAGAAATATTAATAACACTACCAATATATTAAACTATATAAAATGAACAATGTCCTAGAAGGACTACTAGTCCCTAAAACTGACTATGGAAGAACAGATAAGCTACATAGACCTATAATAAACGAAACTATTACCTAATTCCACAATGAAAATCCCATGTTCACATGGTTTCAACCATAAATTATTCCAAATAATTAAAGAGGAATTAAATTAATTCTCCTCAAAAACTTTCCAAAACCACAAAAGAGGCACACTTATGAAATCTTTCTCCCAGAAAAATCATTTTAACAGAAAAAAAAATAGGATAAGATTCATTCATGAACAGATAGAGAGAAAAAGAAATGTTAGAAAACTGAATTTACTACTATATTAATGGGGTAATAAGTGCATATGAAAATAGTCAATGCCATAAGTCTTTAAAGACACATAAATTAAAACCAGCACGAAATATAACTATATAACGAAGAGAATGGTGTGATTAAAACAATCGTCAATATTAAGTGTTGAGGCCTCATTGTGGTAGAATGTAAATTGTGGTAGAATGTCTAAAGGTACAGCTGCACTGAAAACCAGTTTAAAAACACAATCAACTACACAGTGTTCCAGCCAGGTATGTATCCAAGAGAAATGAAAACACATGTCCACATAAATACTTTTTCATGAGTGCTCATAGTGGCACTATTCACAATAGCCCCAAACTGGAAACAACCCAAATGCCCATCATCTGGTGACTGGATAAATGAAATGTAGTTCATCCACACAATGCACGCTATTCAGCAATGAAAATACATGAGCTTCTAGAGCCTGTACAATATGAATGAGCCAGTTATGCTAATTGAAATATCCAGATGCAAAAGACTGTATATTGCACTATTTCATTTGGATACAAAAATTCTTCTAATGAATTTATAGGTCTTGAGGTCACCTGGAGTTGGAGCACAGAGTAAGAAGTGCCTGGAAACAGGCATCAGAAACTTAAAGATACAGAATCTTTGCAAAGTCTGGAATGTGGAGATGATTTCACAACTCCAGAATTTACTAAATATGGTTGAATTACACACTTGTAACATGTGTGTTTTGCACCATATAAACTAAACTCCAATTAAGTCTTTAATAAAAACAAGTCAATTTAATATTCTCAATTTAGTATTCTGAGTCTCTCACTTTCTATGGAACTGAATTCATCTCCCTCGCTCATAGATTTGGAGGGGAGGGAATGGAGGTAATATACAGGTTATGCAGTCTTATGCTAAAATTCATTAAAATGTATGCTTACACAGTTAACATTATCATCGATTGTCTTTCTGCTTCTTCATCTGCTTATTTGCCTGCATAAATCTTGGATCACGTGACTGACTATGGCAGCTCTGGAGAGCTGGATTTTCACTGCCATTCTGGTTGTTGAATTCATTCTATTGAGAAGTAAATATGTTATATTTTTTCCAATAAACATCTCTTAATAATACTTAAAATTCCACTTCCTAGGCAAACTTTGCTTTTAGTCCTGAATCCTATAAAACAGTTCCAGTATGGTCATGCCTCCACATAATTCCTACCCTTCTGTTGTTATGCTATAATTGTATGGAATAAGTTTATATAACTTTCTGTATTCCCAAACTTCACTTAAAGTATAGAACAAAAATTCCTTCTCCTCTTAATCCTTAAAATACTTACATAAAATATATGAGTAGATGGCCCTTCCTAATCTACACACAAACAATCCTGCTTCTAACTTTGGATGAGCCTCTGAAGCAGCAATTCTCAATCTTCCTAACACTATGACCCTCTAAAACAATTTCTCACATTATGGTGACCCCCAAACATCAAATTATTTTTATTTCCACTTCTTGAATATAATTTTGCTGCTGATATCGATTGTATTGTAAATATCTTACATGCAGGATATCTGATATGTGACCATTGTGAAAGGGTCAATCAATCCAAAGAGAGTCATGATCCACAGGTTGAGAACCACCTGCTCCAAAGTATCCAGCTTTCCTGGTCTGATGCACTAGGTTTTCTTCCCAGAACCTATTGCCTCAGAATGCTATGAGTGTAATATATCTGTGTCATTAGTCTAGTTGGATATTTTCTCCTGTGGGAGAGAATTGCCCTTGAATCAATGGAAACAGACGCCAAAAGCAGAAGGAAAGTATATGATTTAAAGAGCATGTGATTAATATTCAACTATGTCCCTATTCTGCATGCCACTGTATAACATACACATTTATTGTGTTTAGTTGTAAAACATTAATGCATCACATTTTTCTCTGACTCCTGCTTCTTCAGATTCTGAGAATTAACCTTTAATGGCACCTTGAGAGAACTCCCAAGATACCTAGTGAGTTTTCAGAATAAAACATCTCCTGGCTGTCTCCACTGACAATATTTGAAAGCTATTATATTTCTGACTTCCCATAGAATGCAATTCAAACAACAGTAATCACCTCTCCCCTCTGTTCTCCTAAAGTACTGTGGACGTCACTATAAGGAATGATGTGTTGAGAGAAGATGAAGGACACTTCAGAGCTAGAAAAATGGAGCTAATAGGTAGCACCATTCCCTAGGCAAGTAGTGTGAGCTGCATAAGAACTGGTTAAGCATGAGCCAGTGAGCAGGCATTCCTCCATGGTTTCAGCCTCAAGTTCTCAGATGAGTTCCTGCCTGACTTCCCTCAGAGATGGACTACCTGGACATAAGAGGCAAATGAATCCCTTCTTTCCCTGAGTTGCATTTAGTCACGATGGTCATAGCAGCAGAAAAGAAAAAATGAAAAAAACACCAGAAAAGAGTGAAAGGTTTTGATGCAAGGTACATATGCCTGTGGAGTGGTATCAGATTGACAGACACAAATGGAGACCAACTGATAGAGTTTTCTTCTAGCTTTGCTACAAAAGAGAATAGAAGAAGTTGATGTCTAGAGATAGGCAGACAAGTGTTTTGTTACCCTTCCCTCCTATGCGAATGCTTTATATTCTGGATGAACTTAGTTACCAAAGAAATAGAGAAGCTAAAATCCAGATAAGCAAAGTCAGACAATAGGGGTTGCTAACAAAACAAAGGTATCAAGAGACATGAGCTGGTAAGGCATCCAACGGAGGTCCTGTGATATGTCAGGATGTGTGGTGTGACTGGGTTCTGCCATGCCCTCTGTAGAGAGATTTTTTTTTTTGTGAAGTAAAGACCTAGAGGTAATACTGAGGAAGAATGAAGGTAATATGTCAGCTGAAGTCAGTGACATCTGTTAACTCATCTGAGCTTCCATTTTCTTATTAGCTAGGAGAATGGAAGATAATGTGTGAGACAAATCTAGCACTTATTAGGACAAAAAATACCAAAAAAAAAAACAAACAAACAAACCCACCTGAATCATGTATCTAGTTACATCAATGCACAACAGTGATTTTTAGAAACAATTCTCAACTATCATATGGCAAATGCCAATACCATCATTTTTACGCTTTCATTATGGCTACCGAAGCTCAAATGTCATTATGCTAAGAGCTGTTGGAAGGGAAGGGAAGAGGGTGCATGATACCACCCAAAATAATGGTCCATGAGTTATTTTCTTGCTACTGTGACAAAACAGTGGGCAAGAGCAACTTAAGAGTGGTTTTATTTGGGTTTGCTCTTTGAGTGTGTGGTCTATCACAGCAAGGAAGTGGCCGAGGCAGAAGTAAGACAGCTGGTCACATTGTACCTGTGGTCGGGAGGCAGAGACAAATGGATGCTGGAGCTCAGTTTGCCTTCTTTTATTCCGCTGGGGAACCCATCCCATAGATGGTGCCACCTACGTTCACATTCTTTCTTCTTTGCTTAAACCTTCTGGAAACGCACATAGACATAAGCAGAGGTGTGTTTCCATGGTGATCCTGTAACCAGCCAAATTGACAATGGAGATTAATCATCACAAATGGATACCTTCAACTGTGTGAGATAAATACCTGCCAAGATATATGAGAAATTCCTAAATGATTACCTACAGTCCCACTATGATAGAAATGGAATTATTTATTGTTGTCATTATCTCAAATGTTATCATTATCGCTAAAATGTGAATCCCCTGACAGGCCAAGTCATTCCTAAGGTGATCTAACAGTATGAGGTTCAAGCCTGCACAATTCTACCTGGAAAATTCCAGTGCTCTTTTAAGCTTAGCTCATGTCCAAACTGAACTCACAGATTTCCCCACGTGTCATTACTGTCCTGTCTTGCCTAGGTAGTTCACTATTCACTCTGCTTTTCAAGATGAAAATATCAGATTCTCTCTCTCTCTCTCTCTCTCTCTCTCTCTCTCTCTCTCTCTCTCTCTCTCTCTCTCTCTCTCTTTCTCTCTCTTTCTCTATCTATCTCGTGTGTGTGTGTGTGTGTGTGTGTGTGTGTGTGTGTGTGTTATTCTTTACTATTATATCAGCTGGGCATCCTACATTCTTTTCCTTTACTGCCTTAAGTTGTTGCTCCCATATTTCAAGAAATGAATAAAGAAAATCCCAATAGTGTTTCCACTGTCAGCATCCAAGGGTGAGATTCAGGTTAGTGCCAAGTTAAAAACTGAAAAACTTGAGAAATAGTGAGAACCAAGTTAAAATACAAGAGAGCCTGGGACACTCAAATAGCAAGAAACTTCTTTTCTATTTGAGGGAAAGTTTAAGATAACCACAATTATATTTTTTATGAGTAATTAATATTGTTAGCTCCTATATCATGGCCCCTCATACCCCCATGATATTACATCTCCAGGCATGTCCGTGATATAGTTCATAGATTAGGATTAATTGAGATGTATTATTCCTCTATACTCTTATTCTTAATGAAAAAATTATTATATTTTACTCTAAAAATGTACCTTGAGTGCTACTTTGTGTATCTTAAAATATAGTTTTGTTTTTCTGCGTCTACTCAGACACTTAGAATAGGGGACATACTATAAAACTCTGCCATAAATGGTATATTTTAATTCAAATGACATCAGTATAAAAGAAGGCATAGTTGTCCCTCTAAAGTGCCATTTATCAAAGTGCTGAGTATAAAGTACACTAACTGTAGACAATCTCAGAAGATATACTTGAAAATGAATATTAGGAGTCTAAAAAAGGAAATTTACTCATATTCTAAAAGCAAAATATAATAATTATGAAATATTCTACCTTTATAAATCCTTTGAAAAGTATCATTAAAAACAGTGAAATGACTTCTCCCCCTTCTGATCCATTTCATGAGTTTGGAGTGAAGACAGAGCAGATGCTGTGGGCTCCCTGCCCATGATCACCAGCCCTTGAACACGCCAGGACACACTGGCTGGACCAGAAACTTCTACCACCTGCATTTCTATGCCCAGAGATTCTCTTTAGCCAACAAAGCCTACCATGGCCACCTGCATAGAACTCTCAATATGACTGGCAATATTTTACCCCAAGATTAGCCTTCAAATTATTAACAAAAGGAATGGTATGGAAATATCCAGCAACCTTATTCCTTGGGTATGACAGACTGTCTTTCAGGGCATCCCCAGAAAGATTAAGCAAGAATTGGGTGCTTGGTAGGTGCCTTGATAATATATACATTGTAGGCTAATTTTCCTTCATTGCCTCTTCCCCATTATTACACAGTTTACACACACACACACACACACACACACACACACACACACAGTTATTTTGCATGCAAATATATCTCAGGGCCTGTTACCACAGAAACCAGGAAAGTAGTGAAAGAGAGAGAGAGAGAGAGGAGAGAGAGAGAGGAGAGAGATCATAGATAGTGGGATAGAGCTCTCGAGGAGACTAGCAGGACACAGGTGATTTGAAGAAGGATACGGGAAGAGGGGCTTTAACTGGTAAAGAGGAAAGGATGCTAAAGAGAGGGGGTGGAAAGAAGGCAAAACTAACATTAGATATGCTCGAAAAAACACTGAGAATCATTTTTTTTTACCTGAAATTACATATAACATGTGTGTGTGTGTGTGTGTGTGTGTTGTGTGTGTGTGTGTGTGTGAAGTTGTGCCACTTGGAGTGATAATGCTCCTCCCAAGAGTCATAGACTGTCTACCAAAATCCCCAGTACCAATCATGAGAGACCACCTTTCAAATTATCTGTTGGAGACTCCAAGAGATCCCCAAAACATGGGTTAGTGCTATTGCCTTTAAGAATTTGAAATTGATCGTGATCCCCGAAGACAGCACACACTTCATACATGGGATTTGGACAAATTGAGCTGCATATGACCTGGGAAACTTCTTCCCTGAGGACTGTATTTCATAGTTCTGGAGGTGCTATGTAAACTACCACAGCAAAAAAAAAGCAAGACCTATCCTGTTATGACTCTTATGAACCACAGCAATGACTAACATGACAGGTCCTTAAAAATAGCACTTACATCTTAGAAATAACCAATAGCCATCTAATTGGACTTAAAACCCATTCAACAGAAGGGAATTCATATGTGGTATTGTAAACCTAGCCAGCCATCCCTAGCTAGTGAGACCATGGTACCTAGATGAGCACCTATTACTTCTGCTTTCCTAAACCAATATAATTCCTAGCTGCAATCTAAACACTGATGCTTAAACCCACAGGTAAGTGTACTTCTTCACTCTTCATCAAAGAAGTTTTTTGTTACAGTAGATGGGGACCATTATAGAAAGCCACATCTGGTCAAGATGCAGAGAACAGCTGACTGTGGGATGCTTAATCTACCATCTCATTCACTACACAACCCAATGGTAACACAACATAAACACGTGGCTCAGAAACGTCACAGAAGAGGGGGCAGAAATATTATCAAGGCCAGAGGGCCAGGACACCTACTACAAGATTGTGTACACTACATGATAGTGACGCTGCACCCAAAAATCTCAATATGGTTGCCTACACAAAATCTGGAAAAGGAAAACACCAGATGTCAGGCCAACGTGAATGGTGGAACTCTCCCAAAACCCCACACCTAGATGAAGAACTGTAGGTAGTTAATGAGCACTGAGAAAGAGGACTCAAATTTTTCCCAGAGATAAACCCATAATTGATTATCCAATACCAAGTGGTCACCCATTTAAAATATATTTGTCTGTCTATTGTCTGTATAAATAAACTGAAGAAAAAAAAAACCATATGGTCATCTCATTAGATGCTGAAAAAGCATTTGACAAAATTCAGCACCCCTTTATGATAAAGGTCTTGGAGAGATTAGGGATACAAGGGTCATTCCTAAATATAATAAAGGCTATTTACAGCAAGCCGACAGCTAACATCAAATTAAATGGAGAGAAACTCAAGGCCATCCCACTAAATTCAGGAACCCGACAAGGCTGTCCACTCTCTCCTTATCTCTTCAATATAGTGCTTGAAGTTCTAGCAATAGCAATAAGACAACACAAGGGGATCAAGGGGACTCGAATTGGAAAGGAAGAAGTTAAACTTTCATTATTTGCAGATGATATGATAGTGTACATAAGCGACCCGAAAAACTCCACCAAAGAACTCCTACAGCTGATAAACTCCTTTAGTATCGTGGCGGGATACGAGATCAACTCCAAAAAATCAATAGCCCTCCTATATACAAAGGATAAGGAAGCAGAGAGGGAAATCAGAGAAGCATCACATTTCACGATAGCCACAAATAGCATAAAATATCTTGGGGTAATTCTAACCAAGAAAGTGAAAGATCTATTTGACAAGAACTTTAATTCTCTGAAGAAAGAAATTGTAGAGGATACCAGAAAATGGAAGAATCTTCCTTGCTCTTGGATTGGGAGGATAAACATAGTAAAAATGGCAATTCTACCAAAGGCAATCTATAGTTTCAATGCAATCCCCATCAAGGTCCCATCAAAATTCTTCACAGACCTTGAGAGAATAAAAATCAACTTTATATGGAAAAACAAAAAACCCAGGATAGCCAAAGCAATCTTATACAATAAAGGAACTTCTGGAGGCATTACCATCCCTGACTTCAAACTCTATTACAGAGCTACAGTATTGAAAACATCTTGGTATTGGCATAAAAACAGAGAAGTCGACCAATAGAATAGAATAAAAGACCCGGATTTTAACCCACAAACTAATGAACACCTGATTTTTGATAAAGGAGCCAAAAGTACACAATGGAAGAAAGAGGGCATCTTCAACAAATGGTGCTGGCATAACTGGATGTCAGCCTGTAGAAGAATGAAAGTAGATCCATATCTATCACCATGCACAAAACTCAAGTCCAAATGGATTAAAGACCTCAATATTAATCTGAACACACTGAGCTTGATAGAAGAGAAAGTAAGAAGTACTATACAACATATGGGCACAGGAGACCGTTTCCTACGTATAACCCCAGCAGCACAGACATTAAGGGCAATGTTGAATAAATGGGACCTCCTGAAACTGTGAAGCTTCTGTAAAGCAAATGACACTGTCAGTAAGACAAAGCAACCTACTGACTGGGAGAAGATCTTCAACAACCCCGCAACAGACAAAGGTCTGATCTCCAAAATAGATAAAAAACTCAAGAAACTAAATTTTAAAATGCTAATTAACCCAATTAAAAATGGGGTACTGTCCCCATCTTCCCTTGGCCCAGTCTAGGGAAGATGGGGAGAGAAAAGTGTGAAGGGGAGAATGGGGGGAGCTCGGAGGAATGGGGTGCTTGGGATATAGGAAGGGTGGATATGGGAGCAGGGAAGCATATATCTTAATTTAAGGAGCCACCTGAGGGTTGTCAAGAGACTTGACACTAGAGGGGTTCCCAGGTTTCCAGGGAGATGCCCCCAGTTAGTTCCTTGGGCAGCTGAGGAGAGGGAGCCTGGGAAGGCCAGTTCCTATAGCCATACTGATGAATTTCTTGCATATCACCATAGAACCTCCACCTGACGATAGATGAAGAAAATGACAGAGCCCCACATTGGAGCGCCGGACTGAGCTCCCAAGGTCCTGATGAGGAGCAGAAGGAGAGAGAACATGAGAAAGAAAGTCAGGACCATGAGGGAACCTCCATCTGGCGATAGATGGGGAAAATGACTGAGCCCCACATTGGAGCACTGGACTGAGCTCCCAAGGTCCTGATGAGGAGCAGAAGGAGCGAGAACATGAGGGAGAAAGTCAGGAACGTGAGGGGTGCGTTCACTCATGGAGACGGTGGGACAGAACTAATGGGAGATCACCAACTCCAGTTGGAATGGGACTGATGGATCATGCGACCAAACCCGTCTCTCTGAATGTGGCCAACAGCGGGGGCTGACTGAGAAGCAAAGGACAGTGGCGCTGGGCTCTGATTCTTCTGCATGGACGGGCTCTGTGGGAGCCTTCTCAGCTTGGGCGATCACCTTCCTGGACCTGGGGGGAGTTGGGAGGACCTTGGTCTTAGCATAGAGTAGGGAACCCTTGATGGCTCCTTGGCCTTGAGAGGGAGGGAGGGGAGGTATGGATGGAGGGGAGGGGAGGGAAGGGGGAGAAGGAGGGGAGGGAAGGGGGAGGAGGAGGGGAGGGAAGGGGGAGGAGGAGGGAAGGAGATGGAAATTTTTAAATATAAAAAAAAAACCATGAGGGAAAAAAAAACCAATAAAAAAAAGTAAAAATGGGGTACTGAACTGAACAAAGATTTCTCAACAGAAGAAGTTCAAAGGGCCAAAAGACACTTAAGGTCATGCTCAACCTCCTTTATCAGGGAAATGCAAATCAAAACAACTTTGAGATACCATCTTACACCTGTCAGATTGGCTAAAATCACAAACACCAATGATAGCCTTTGCTGAAGAGGTTGTGGAGTAAGGGGTACACTCATCCATTGCATTGGTGGGAATGCAAACTTGTGCAACCACTTTGGAAAGCAGTGTGGCAGTTTCTCAGGATCAACCTACCCAAGACCAAGCAATACCACTCTTGGGAATATATCCAAGAGATGCCCTACCATATTACAAAAGCATTTGTTCATCTATGTTCATAGCAGCATTATTCGTAATAGCCAGAACCTGGAAACAACCTAGATGCCCTTCAATTGAAGAATGGATGAAGAAAGTGTGGAACATATATACATATTAGAGTACTACTCTGCAGTAAAAAAACAATGACATCTTGAATTTTGCATGCAAATGGATGAAAATAGAAAACACTATTCGGAGTGAGACAACCCAGACCCAAAAAGATGAACATGGGATGTACTCACTCATAATTGGTTTCTAGCCATAACTAAAGGACATTGAGCTTATTATTCATGATCCTAGAGAAACTAAATAAGGTGAACCCAAAGAAAAACACATAGTTATCCTCCTCAATATTGGAAGGAGACAAGATTGCCGGGCAAAAATTGGGAACTTGGGGGTGGGGTGGGGTGGGGCTAAAGGGAGATGGGGAGAGAAAAATGTGAAGGGGAGGATGGGGAGAGTGTGGGAGAATGGGATGGTTGGGATAAAGGAAGGGTAGACATGGGAGCAAGAAAGTATATATCTTAATTAAGGGAGCCAATTTAGGGTTGGCAAGAGTCTTGACTCTAGAGGGGTTCCCAGGTGTTCAGGGAGATATCCCCAGCTAAGTCCTTGGACATCTGAGGAGAGGGAGACTGAAATGGCCCGATCCTATAGCCATACTGATGAATATCTTGCATATCACTATAGAACCTTCATCTGGCGATGGATGGAGACAGAGACAGAGCCCCACATTAGAGCACCAGACTGAGCTCCCAAAGTCCAAAGGAGGAGCAGAAGGAGGGAGAACATGAGATCAAGGAAGTCAGGACCGCGAGGAGTGCACCCACCCAATGAGATGGTGGGGCTGATCTAATGGGAGCTCACCAAGGCCAGCTGGACTGGGACTGAAAAAGCATGGGATAAAACCAGACTCCCAGAACATGGCGGACAATGAGGGCTGCTGAGAAGCCAAGGACAATGGCACTGGGTTTTGATCCTACTGCATGTACTGGCTTTGGAGGGGTCTAGCCTGTGTGGATGCTCACCTTCCTAGACCTGGATGGAGGGGGGAGGACCGTGGACTTCCCACAGGGCAGGGAACCCTTACTGCTCTTTGGGCTGAAGAGGGAGGGGGAGGGGAGTAGGGGGAGAGGGAGGGAAATAGGAGGCAGGGAGGAGGCAGAAATTTTTAATAAAAAAAAAAACAAAAAAGATAGCATAAATTCAAGGCCTGTCTGGACTACAGAATGAGGTCACAGTTGCCTTCTGCAACTTAGTGAGACCCTGTTCAAAATAAAAATGAATTAATGGGCTTGGGATATAGCTCTGTGGCAGAGCACTTGCCTAGCAGAAGAAAGAAGGAAGGGACATTAAGAATTAGTAACAGTTTATCAAGGCCTAATTATTCTCAAAAAGTCTGAAACTTCAGTCATAACTCCTTTTTTGAAGAAACGTTTATGTTATTTTTCAAAGAATTTATCTTCTTTAAGGTGAGGAGCTTGGCCCTGTCTCAACATGATGTGCCTTACTTTGTTCATGCCATGGGAGGCCTGCCCCTTTCTTAATGGAGACTGCAGAGAAGGAGTAAATGGGGGAAGTAGTAGATGGGAGTAGCTGAGGATGAAATGAGGGAGAGGAGGAAGGAGAAACTGTGGTCGGTTTGTAAAATAAATGAAAAAAGATATCTCTTCCAAAAGAGAAAAAAAAATGCTTATACGCTTGAATGCCGAAAGCTGACTACACAAGCACATATTCCAGTTTTTCTACTTCTGGTCTCTGTGACCTTGGTCAAATGAAGTCACCTTCCTGCGTGCCAGTCTACCCATCTATAAAATGAAGGTATCAATTCTTTAACTTTTATATCAATTTTCACAAATCAATACAGTCAAAATCTTTAGACTTACATCTGGCATATTAGAAATGTTACAAATCATAACTGTGTTCTACTGTCGTGACTGGTTAACTCACAGGGAAGGGACTGAGACACAGAAATCAAAGTGCAGGAAGATGCAGAAGAAAAATCAGGTAGGGCTCTCTATCCCTTACTATGGACCTTTCTATCATTCTTCAGATTAAAGGCCAGCAAATTATAAAGAGAGCACATGCTATTGAAACACAGATGCAGTGGTTAGCTTCTACACTTTCTCTAGTTTCCTGGTACTGTGGCACAGTTGCTCACAAAGTTAAAATTATTTATTTTCTTGGCATTTACAGAAAATATTTCTCAGCCCAAGCTATAGATGGAAGCGAATGGCAAGCAGAGTGAAGATCTGCATAGTGAGACAACCCCAAAAGTTAGGAGGCTGCTCCATGCATCAAGATTAAAGTTGACACTGACACAGCCAGACATCACAGTTCTCCAAAGAAGAGGGTTTGATGCACAGACACAAGAAGAACTTATTAGTAATAATTAGGATAGAATAAAGACCTCAAATGCAAGGTTCTTCTGATTGTTTAAACTGTGACTTTAATTTATTTCACAGTGTTCATACATTTTCAGTAGCTGCAGTAATTTAAAATACATACGAAAACTTGAATATCTGATTTCAAAAGAAAAAAAAAACACAGAAGAGCTGATGAAGGTTAGCTTGTAGTCTGAATGGCAGCAGGGTCTCTAGCTTCAAATGAGCTGTTGTGTTGGCCAGAGACCTGTGCTTCCCAATGTGTTCCATACCCCACTACTTCCAAGCCCATAAGATCAGCTACATTTCATGCCATAAACACTTCCCCACTGCTAGGTACAGTAGAGCATGGGAGAAAAAGCTACTTTCACTCAAAATACTTTAGACAGAAATAGTGACTGTAGTGGTTAATCTGGATTGTCAGTTTAGTGGAATCTTGTACCCCCATGATATTACATGTCCAGGCATGTCCGTGATGTAGTTCATAGATTAGGACTGAGATGTAAAGACCCAAGTCCTGATGGTACCATCCCCTAAACTAGAGTCCTAGAATGAATAAGGAGTGAGGGAGTTCAGTACCAGCATGTATCTATTTGCAACTACAGATACAATGTGACCAGCTGCCTCAAACTCCTGCTGTTATTAAGTTCATGCTATTGTGGTTGGAACCCTCCAACTCTGAGACCAAATCAAACCTTCCTCTCTTAATTTGCTTTGGTCAGATGTTTTGTCCCAGCAATTTGAAAAATAACTGAGATCGCTAATACCTCCTTGGGCGGGGGGGGGGGGGGGGGGGGGAACAGATCATTGAGCACAGATAATGAGTGAGTCACCTGGGAAGTCCTAGAGGCGTAAGATCAGTTCGCTTATGAAGTAGAAGATTACATAGCAAAGGGGAAAATGTCCAGGAGTAGTGGCCTCGTAAAGACTGCTGTATGAAAGGTACTGCTAGGCAGCCATGTTGCATTTGGTTTATGCATAGGCTGACTTGAGCGAGAGCCACAGGAGGGACTTGCCAGCCCCAAAGTCTCATTTGTGACATGTCTGTGGTGTTAAAGCCAGTGTGGGTAGGAGAAGGCCGGTGTGGTTTTGTTTTGTCTTCACATATGCTGCCTATAAATCTGCCAACGTTAATTAGTACTGCCCTAAGGCTCATGGTCATGGTGAGGTCTGGAGATGCCACAGCGCAAAGTGTTGCAAGGGTTGGATAAAGAATGTTTGTGGTTACTCCAAAGTCTAAGGTCAGACATTTTTATGACTTAGAAAGAAAAAAGAAGGTGCCATCTAAAATGCTAACTGCCTTGCAGAAAAGTCTTAGCCACAGGATTCTTCCCTTCTCCTCTACCTCTTAAGGAATAGATGTCTCATGTGTGCACTGGTCACCTTGGTAGACTTTGAACATGGAAAGGTCTCAGTAGAGAACAGGCAGGTTTTTCCACCTTAGTAGGTAACTGAATACTGGTCTTACACACCCTTTCCGTGATTTTTCCTGTCGAATTTTCCATGACTTTCCTTTTCCTTAGGAATTACTTTCCTATGTTTAAAAAAAAGAAAATGGGGACAGTAATGAAGGGGAAACACAATAAAATCTCAGCCTTTTCAGCTACCTGTAGTAACTTTTCAACAACAGAAAGTTTGTGGTTCTATAACGAAGCCTTCCCTCTCCTGTTCTCTATATTGTCCCATCACAGAAAACACCATGAACTTGGATTATTACTCCAGAACTATTAGGAAAAGCCATGAAGGAATGCTACTCCTCAATCTCAGGATCCTAGATACTGTGGTGGAAGAATGAGCCTTGAGAAGGAAAAGTCTAAGGATCCAAATGACTTAACAGGCAAAAATCCATCCACTTGTGATTGAGATGAGAAGACATTTTAATGTTTGCTTTCTTGACTTATTATGATTCTGGATAAAATATCATATCGAAATCTGAATCAGGAGCAGATGGTAGTTGCTTAGAGTGATTAGGTCTGGAAAATAAATTTACTTATATTTCCATCTCCAAGGAACTATCAATGAAGTAAGTGCTGGAGAGGAAACAGATGCTGTCCAAAAAAAAAAAAAAAATGGGCATAAGCAAATCAGAAAAGTATAAATATTGGTAACCTTATTCAATTGAAAGGAATTTTGTGAATGTTTTATTCAGTGATATTTCCCTTCTATGCTAAGGCCTTTTCTGGCTTATATTCTGGAAGAAAAGCCGACTTGGAAATGGATAAGTAAATGCCTGTTTCTCTCAAGTGATGTTTAAAGCCGGTTTCCCACAGTTTCAGGAGAGAGAGAATGAAAAGATGAGGCAGGAAATACAAGTCCTGAATGACTTCCCTTCTGACCTACAAATAGATGGAGAGAATGAGAAAGAATACAACACTGCTCCAAAATTAAGTCACCATTGCCCAGCTCTTTCCCTGATGAAAAATAGTCTTCTTGAGGTGTAACATACTGATAACTGGAGGGTTTATTTACTCTGTGTGTTCTGCCTCTTTTTCGTCTTTCTCTTTTCTTTTCTAGACAATAAACTTACGATGCTTTAAAGTAATCATCTTTCTCTGGGCAACGGAAACATGTTCCATGAGTAAAGAGCTAATTCAAGCCGTCTTCTTTAAAATTGTACAGAAAGGGCTGGCTCTGGTGGCACATAGTTCTGGCATTCTGTGAGGTTGATGCCATTCTGGTCTTCATGTGGAAACCCTATCTCAAACTATAAAAATGTCAAAATAAAAGGTCCTAAAAGTTACAGAAAGAGGTCTTTTTATGGTGTTAAGTTTACTTCGTTTGTCACATAAGTCAAATTCATAAGCACGAAGTCTATGTGTTGTGTGCATTATTCTCCTGGATAGGAAAATTGTAAGGGATCAAAATAACCACTTATCTTCTCTATTAGATACAAAGGTCAAGATTCAATGGTCTGTCAGTCTGTTGCGAGCAATTTGTTACTATTAATAGTTCAAAGTTTGAAAATGATTTACTTATGTTTCTAAGGTAGAAAAGTCAAGGTTATCCAGAAATAATGCTCTCAACTGTGTTGTGACAAGCTTCTGGGAATGTCTAGGAGCTAGAGGACTCCGCACTTAGGTTACTCTTGAGTGACTGTCACCCACCTTCAGTTTGCAGAAGAAAAACAACCGGCACCTCTTCTTCAGGCTGAAGACAGAAAGCAACATAGACCAGAAAAAAAAAATGGAAGCAGTGTTTCCTCTGGGAGATAAATCTAAGACAAGATGGCCATGCAGACCTATTCTTGAGTGTGGTATGATGTGATGAGATTCAGTCATTCAATGGAGAGAAATTCAGAGTACCTCTGCAAAGAAAGTGAGAAGAGATGAGGATATGAGACCCAAGGGCACCCGACCCTAGTGCAGAAAGTTCCTGAATGACTCTGTGTTCTCTACCCTGGGAGGCATGCTAGGAAATTTTTCTTATGGTGTAAAGGTTTGGACTGTTGTTGCTGCTGCTTTTTCAAGAATTCATTCAGGTCTCCAGAAACATTCATGTTTACTGTGTTCTTATGATTAGGAAACTATCTTTTCAGTTTTGTCAGATGTATAGACCATTCTACTGCAAGTCATTTGAAGGGAACTAATCCGATTTTGTGTGATTATTTATTTAAGAATCTACAAGCTAAGGGGACAGGGCAGGGGTAGAATACCTGCTTAGCATGGATGAGACCATGGGTTCAATCTCAGTGTGTCTTCTCCATCTCCAGATGAAAGAAGCTTCTCCAGAAATCCCCTCTACTAAATTAATTAGTGTGAGTTTGTTCCAGAAAGGTTAATATACTTACTGTGTTCTCAGAGAGTCATTTTGATGAGCCTGGAGGATTAAGGAACAGACTATGGATTTTAATGAATCTGTCAACTAAAATTGTATTTTATGAAAGTCTTAGTGGGGATCAAGCAACTGACCTCAAAGCAAATATTAAACAAACAAACACATAAATAAATGAACCCTCTGCATCGTGGTCTTCTTAGTGAGCAGCTACTCCCTTGCTGGCAGTTCCTTCTCTCCAAGCCCTACTGCAGTCCGAAGACCATTCGCACTGGAGCAGCAAGAAAAGTCATTTATTTCTCTTAGCTTGCCTAGTCACAGCTCACCGAGAAACCATCATAGACCTATTCCAAAGCAATGCTTAGTCAAGTGTCTGGGTCCCAGTCAAGATGGTACATAAAATTTAACTATTACTGAAAGACCTTGGACTTTTTTTTTTTTTTTTGATGATTACAGCACTAATTGCTTTGATGTTTACTGTGTAGCTACTCTCAAAGCTCCTCAAAATAGAGCACTCAACAGCTTAACCACCTTCAACTCAAATTCTCTGCTTCGAAATGAGCCATGGTGGCATGATCTGCTCTCCTGGATAATTCCCCTGTGGATTAGAAACAAGAGCCCTCTGTTTAAGAGGCAGGGAGTAATCAATACCACACGATATTGTTGTTCTGAGCAACAGTTAATAAAGATTGCATTTAAAAGACGGCAAATACATCCTGGAGCCTCTCCCTCCAAGGCCACATCACATCTTTGAACCATCAAGCACAGTGGGCCATACCTGGAGGAGGAGAGCTGCAACACTATGTGAGATTTGTGGGTGGGCCTTGCAATTGTTAAAGCATTAGTGAATGGGATCTTTTTCCTAGAAGAAAAATGCGAGAGAAAGAAGGAACTGTTTTCTTTTTTATGAAGCAGAATTCCTGCCTAATTCTCCGAGCCTTTGCCTATAACTGCTCCAGCATGTGTTTTAAATTAGACTGTATGCATGTGTTCCCTATAAAATTAGCCATCATGACCCATTGTTCCACAGGCCTTCCTTTCATCACATTTTACAGGCCTGTGTTGCATATTAGCAAATAGCCCTTAGGGAAAATTATGCATTTTCCACACACCAGCTTTGTTACATATTTGATAACACTTATTGTATATTTAAGGATATAGGTCAATATATAAAAATTTTTTGAATAATGAAACAAGTGTCCAATTGTTTCCTCATGGCAAACAAACCAGGAAGTCAAAAGGAATATATCTAGCATCAAAATCAAAACAGAATTAACAGCTGTACTTTTAACCCATGTGCATAAGAATATATATAACTCCATCAATATGTTAACTAGGGTGAGTGCACATTACCAAACTTAGAACCCACTCAGATTCCTTGGATTCTGAGTTTAAATCAAATTCCAAACCTTTCCAGGTCCAGCGTCCTTTTTGGTGCTGTAAAATGTAACTTCCTAGTTGAAAACCCCCAAAGTTTTTGGACACCAACTTACTCACGCAAAATATGATCAGTGTGAATGAATCAGTAACATATGGATTGCATTTTCCCTCAGAAAACTGGATTTTTGAAAACTTTTTAAATAGAAAATTCATGGTAAAAACATGCATTGGATTTAACCAACACTAAATCATTTGCAAAATATTTGCAAGTATCTTTTTTTTTTTTTTCTCTCAGTGGTTATGTGGCAAAATTTCTAGCCCAGTTAATGTAATTGCCCTGTCTCCTCAGCCCTTGCCCTACAGCGAGTAAACAGGCAAGAGAAAGCAATTAAATTGCTGCTCGGTCCTGCTCTTTTTTTCCTGCTTCCTGAGTGTGTCCTGGAAAGCTTGCAGGGGAATTTCTGTTGTACCGCTGCTGCTGTTTTTAAATTAATTGTGCACCAATCTATTCTAAAAGCAAAGCTCCTAGGAATGCTGAAGAAGGACAGAGGTTACTGCAAAAACGGAAGAAAGCCCCAAAATAATGGTTAATTCGTGTTTTCAACCCGCAAATCATGACTTCACTAACCAAAAGTAAATTGTATCCCAAATATTTTTCTCACAGTTACCTCTGAATAGATGACTGGTAAATAAAGTTTAAAGAAATTAAAATATTGTAGTATATCCAACCTCAGTATATTGTAATACAAGTATATTTATGTATCTATGTGTGTGCTTGTAATATAATATTTTCAGTATCTTTTACTTCTTTATTTGAAAGGCTTTGCCTGCTTAAATATTTTAAATTAGGCTTTGAAATTAGAAAAAATAATTTAGGCAACAGTCTGCCCCACATACAAGTTCAATTAATAGGTGCTTATAATTGTTTCTATGAATAAGATTATATATCCATGTATTCTTGGGATTACAATTCTCAACTTTCTATAGTTCTGAATAGTTCTGTCTCTGAGTCATGAATATTTCCAGGGGTTGGTCAGGGCTCATTGCCAACAGCACACTTGGACAGCTATACTATCATATCTACTCAGTTTAAATACTGCAGAGCTCCAAGCTAGGTTTAGACATAAATCACAATTTATTGTTTAATGGATTTCAAATTCCAGAGTACAGAAAGCAATATTCTATTCCTTATGAACAATAATTTCCTTAGTATAGATGTAATATGCCATCTATTTATTTCAGCATTCCATTCGAATAATATATAAATACATTGGCATTATGTCTAAAATGCTGAATACCACAGTATAAAATATCTTTGGGGGTTATTTATATAGAGCAAAACCCAAGAAGATTATTTAACAAAAGCCAAAGACTATAATTCTCATATTTTTATCTCAACACTACGAAGTCTACAGTATTATGTTAACATTTATCTCTATAAAACCTTCCTCTAGAGACATGGATAGTTGCAATTCCCTGAACTGTGGCAAATGAATCCATGAAGATCGTCTCCCAACTCTCTAATTACAATTAATGAATCTAATTACTGTGATGGCTTGAATATTATGCTTTCATTTTTTAAAACATACTTGTTTCTGCTTTCAGTTCCCATGTGGAAGAATACCAACCTGAAGTTTTTAAAAATGGCAAACATTTCCCAGGGAATTTGTAAATCATCTATGACAATGCTAGTCTTATTTATTCAAAACTCAAACAAAATCTATTGAATATCTCTAAAGTATCAAATACTATTTAATTTTATTGGGAACGTTCTAGAACTACATAAACAGTGCTGAATAAATGTGGGATAAGAAAATACCCAGTTGCAGTAGGAAATATAATGCCCTCTTTTATCCGCAAATTAGTCAATTTCCAATGGTCTTCTGTAGAATTTTTGGGTTATGTCTAATACTATATTAGAAGGAAATCTGACTGTCTCTCTGTTCTCCTAAACAATTTTTAAATAAAATGGAAAACAGCTTAAATCAACAGCTCTCCATTATAGTCCTCTGATGAATATGAAGTAAAAAAAAAAATTCAGCAGAAAGAAGTGATATCTGAATAGATTCAGGAAGCACAATTCTCATGACTGTTTTTTTTTTCTAGAAGAATAAAGTATTGTTCTAATTCAAGAGAGAATCACAATATTACTATTACCAACCATTGACCATTCAAAATGACTTCCGTGCTTTAGTTACCTTGGTAATTTTTGGTTCACGTAATTATGAGTTGAGGTAACTCAAATAATAAAACACTTGCAAATGATGACTGCTTCTAATTAAGAGGTTTTAATAGCAAAGTTTGTGTCTGCCTATGTTCACGAATCAACAAATGAAAACAACTTGGGAATTACTTCCCATTTCTACTGCTTTATTTCCCTTTGTTCAGCATTCTCCCTGTAAAGGGAGAAAGTAGGGTCATGAAATAATTGTTGAAGATGCTGCTGCAGCTTTTCAAATGAAGAAGCAGTCTGGTTGAGAAATCCATCCACAGGGTATGAGGCCAGCCACTCAGCTTACTCACTTAAATTATTCATACCATTAAAGACAGACACCTGAGAACTGGAAAGAGAGAGACCAAAAATAGATAAAGGAAGAACAAAACTTCCAAAAGGAAGTGTGAGACAAATAATATAATGAAGATGACTGACCCCAGGTCAAAGGTCGGGTGCTGAAACGTGCAGTCGCCCTGCTGCTGTGAAGTTGTTAGATGGCTGTCTACTTCCATTGCTAACATTTTAATGACTGGAAGACTGTTTCCTTCACAAACTGAAAGAATTCCTGTCCTTAGCAACTGAACTTTGGCAGACTTGTTAGGTGGCTTCACCAAACACTCAGTTTAGAAGAAGCAAATTAAAGAATAAGAGTGATAAATGGTAATTTTACATAGATATCTACTCCATCCCTTGTCTCTCCATGCATCAAAATAATATTATGATGAGAATGGCGCTGCACGCCTGTAATCCTAGCAGCTGGGAGGCAGAGGCAGGAGAGGAACCACAAATGTAAGACCAGCAGGGTCTACATAATGAGTTCCAGGCTTGCCAGGGCTATCGAGTGAGACCCCCATCTCAAACAAACCAACAAACCAAAACATTGCCAACAACCAATCATTGTGATTACTTTTTTTTTTTTTTACTTGTTCTTCACTTCTACAAAGGAACCATCTTCGGTGCACACAATATTCTACACGTCACTTGCCATATCTTGATGGCTTTCTGTCATTATTATCTTGTAAGTAAACAATCTATGACTTAGACATGATGAATTTAATTTTTTTAAGTATTATACAAATACAGCAAGGCTCTAGTCTATTTTTAGTTATTTTTCTTTTATTTTAGAATTTCTAACAGGCAACCACTGGTTAAGAAAGCATAAGCCTAATATTTGTGAGGAAATCCGCATCAGTCACAAGTGGACTTCACATACTGGCTGAAGGTAATTGGAAACACCCCAGAAGAGCAATCACATACATACCAACACTAACATCCCCAGCCTCTTCAGCAAAGGGATTTAAGGACTCGGTTGTATTCTGGTTATCCTGGTTATACACATGAAGTTTAGTGCTATCAAGCAGTCTCACGTTCTCTATACATACTGACACACAAAACAGCAACCACTCATCACTTATGTGTAAGCAAACTCTTTACCAGACAAATTCTTTTAAAAACAGTTTCATGAAGGAAAGGAGTTTCTTGGTAAAAATGATGCCTCAGGATAAAGTGATGCTGCAGGAGACTGGCGACCCAGATGACAGCCAAGAGATGGCAAAAAGAATCAATGAACTCCATTCAATTCCAATCTTTCTCTAACGGATGTTGGAGAAGTTAGAAGTCACTGTGTGTGTGTGTGTGTGTGTGTGAGAGAGAGAGAGAGAGAGAGAGAGAGAGAGAGAGAGAGAGAGAGAGAGAGAGGGAGAGAGAGAGCAGAGCGACAGATCTAGGAGGTATGACAATGTAGACTAGAGTATCTAGAGTAGGGTACTGAACTAGACATTGAAAAGTAATTTCTGGGGCTGGAGAGATGGCTCAGTGGTTAAGAGCATTGCCTGCTCTTCCAAAGGTCCTGAGTTCAATTCCCAGCAACCACATGGTGGCTCACAACCATCTGTAATGAGGTCTGGTGCCCTCTTCTGGCCTGCAGGAATAGATTCAGACAGAATATTGTATACATAATAAATAAATATTTTTTTTTAAAAGGAAACCCCCCCACAGACAAACCCACAGGCCAATCTGATCTAGACAAATCCTCAGTGGAGACTTTCCTCTCATTCTGGGCTGTACTGAGTTGGCAATTAAAGCAAACCCAATGTGTTCATGGGGATAAAAAATTAATAATTGAAATGTCCATAACAGGGACAGCAGTCTACAAATTAAATCAAATTCCTATCCAAATATCAGTGACATTTTTTAAAGAACTAGAGCTAACAACTCTGAAAGAATATGGAGGCACAAAAACAATCTTGAGAAAAAAATTGCTAAAGACATCACAATGTTTCAAATATATAATACAGAGATATCCAACAACAACAACAAAAAAAAAACAGTTGCATGCAAAAACAGTACAGAGGCCTGGAGAGATGTCTCCATAGGTGAAAGGATGTTTATTCAGAAGCCCAGCAGCCACATAGACACCAGGTAGGCATGGTGGCTGACTTGTAATCTCAGTGTGCAAAGAAGGAGAGATGATCACTGAGGAAAGTTGGCAAACTTGCAAGCTCTGGGTTCAAGTTGGAGACACTACTGTCTTCATATATACTGTGGCAATAGATGGCGAAAGACACCCAACATCAGCCCCAGGCCTTTGCATGTGTGCACGCAGACACACGCATGTGCAACAACAAACGTGAGACTATACACAGGAGAAAACACATATATACACGCACATGTACTGCACATATGCACATACTAAGAATGGCACAGAAATCTTATTAAAACACATATATAGAATTGTAAAATACAGTAGAGGATCCAGAAATAAACCAACATATGTGTACCAATCTGATTTTCCCCTACTGGTGCCAAAGCCATATCTTGTCAATATTACATATACATTGGTATTAAAATTAGATAACTATTCACAACAAATTCTAACTGGTAAAGATACAGAGAGAAGCCTTATATGTTTGTTCATAGGTATTTACATTTGTCCAGCTACTATGGAAGATAACATGGAAGGTCATCCAAAATATAAAAGTAAACCATCATATGTTTCAGCTCTTCCTCTCCTGAGCAGGTACTGATGGAAATGAAGTCAACATACGCCAGAGGCCTGCATCCCTATGTTTGCTGCAGCACTATTCACTGTAGCCCATCTCCGGAATCAGAGAGGGATCCATCAAGCCTTCAAGCAGTTGACAAAGGTAATACAGTCTTATCTCCAAATGAGTATTACTGAGATACAAAGCAGATTGACACATGATTTGTAGGAAAATGAATGGAGCTTGATAGATTTTATCACGGTCGTTAGCAAATCTGGTTACTTCAGAAAGACAAGCTTTACCTCGTATATGAAAATTTAAGGTCCTAAAACAAAATCAACATGACAATCTAACAGACATTTGCAGAATGTGACTGAGGAAGGGCACAAAAAGTAAGAGACAGTAACGGGAATGGGGAAGTGGGCAAACGATGATGCATGTATATGTGTAAGTGTCACCATGAAACTCACAATTCTCCATAATTAATGTGACAAATAAGTATCATTAAAAGAAAAAGGTCATCTGTGGTCTTAAATTCATTCCAACTCCACTACTGGTTCTCGGATGTTCTTGGGGACAGAGTTACAGTATAGTTTGTCACATCTCCGGTCGATTTTAAATCTGATCATAGCCTCACACCACCACCACCACACACACTTTTCACCGCACAGAAACTCAGGGCATTTGAGTCAACCATCCCACATGTTATGGAAAGAAAAGTATGTGCGTGCCTTTGCCTTAGAACTTCTATGTTAACATCAAACTGCTGCTGGGTGTGTTTATTGAACCGTTAACACTGCTGCATACCTAAAAACTCCACCCTGATTTCCCTAGCAGTTAACTGTTCCTCTCTCTATGTGAGACAGGGTAGAATTCCATTGAGAGAACGAAATAACTCCAAGATTGGTTATACGAGCCTAGAAAGACACTGTCCTCATTTGGTTCCAAACTTTACTTGCAATATTTTTGAATTCTGGGAAATGAAGAAAGTGTCAGCAAAATCTAAATTGGGAATGGCATCTGGAATCACAAGATTATACAGAAATGATGTACTGAAATGATGACGAGCAACACGGTTGTTGAGAGAAGGATGTGCTATGAATTTGCTAAAAGGCTACCATGCAAGAGTTTGGTCTCAAAGAGGTGGTAGAAACGCGAATTGTACCAGCAGGTCTGTGCTTTCCACAGAGTTGGTTAGGATCACAAGCAACGAAAGGAGCAAGGTAGATTCCTGTTTGGAAATTTAAGAGTACAAAGTACAATGGACTGTTCAGGTTCTTATTATCAATAAGTGGGTGGGAGTGGCTAAATTAAATGTTGTTTGTTTGGGTCACACTTTTATGTGGCATTGTTACTTAAGGAAGTTGAATTATTATTAGATCTTTATTTTCTCACCTTTGAATAGTAACAAGACAAAATGATACAAAATCTTAGTAATTGTGTTTAGTAGCTAAGCTGAGAGAAAAAAAGTAATGAGTATTAACTTTTTCTGAAAATAATCATTTTATATAGATTCAAAGCATGCTCTGAAAAAATGTCAAATCGCACACAAAATTTCAGTGCAACATTTTGAACAAAAGAGTTCTCAGGTTAGAGTTCACAAACTCCTTTCTGTTTGCCATTTCCCAGTCTCCAGGGTTTGTCTCCAGCTCAAGGCTGAAACAGAATAAGTACCATGAGAGGCTGATGAGCATCACATAATAACAGGGGAAAACCTAGGGCCAATATGTCTTGAGAAGGGGGTCCCCTTGAGACCTGACAGCTAAGAAACAATTTCATTCACAAGTGCCATCTGAAACTGTGTTGCTTCTGGTTTGTCTAGAGATAAATACTAATCAGAATCCATTTGCTTACATTTTCCTATCAAAATAAACAGAAACAGAATTCAGCCCTAAGACAGTCTTCAGAGACAATAAAGGATGATTTGGTCTAAATAGACAGTAAATGTGAGTACTGTTCACAATGCCAGGCCATCAGAATCCAGGTGCCAGTGTTCAACCTCTCTACCAGCTTGAGGGTTCACAGGGGACATGACAAGCCTGAAAGGAGAATAAAAAAGTGTGCATGACTAGAAATGTCCAATGCACAAATGGAAAAAGCCCACAGATCGTGTACCACAATGGATCCCATCGGGTTTAATCATCTGAAGATAATGGCGAAGAGCTGCCTTCATATGATACCGTTTAGGAGAAGCTTGGGATAAGAAAAAAAAAATAATAGTCCGAGGGTGAAAGATGGAGAAGATAATGAACAGGAGGAGGTGGAGGAAGAAGAGAATCCGAAATCTCAAAAGGAATGATGGGACGGGTGGTGAGTACAGTAAAACAGAGGATCAGCTAACAGAACACACAGCATCCAGCTCCAGAGGCATAACCTTCCTGTTGGAGGGCAAGGAAGCAGAAGTCTCATCAAGAAGTAAGCCAGATAGACTTCGTGAAAAGAGATTGGCAATCTCAGCTACATGGCAAGCCCACAGCCCTCACAAGTCTCAATTCCAATACAGGTTATGGCGAGACAGTGATACCTCTGGTGGAATGGGCTAGCATTTGAGAAGAAATCCATCATGTACTCCTTGTGGCTCAGAGCACCATTCTGAGAGGAAACCCAATGTTTATAACTGAGCTACTCTTTGGTCTCCAGGGCAGGGAATACTCACTGCAGCATGGAATTAGAAGTCAACTTTCCGTACCCTTGTGAGAGGGCCAGTAGAGGCAGTCAAAGAAAATAGAATATCAAAAACTGACAAGCTGAACAGCGGAAGTGTCAGGGTCTCTGGCTCAGACAGTGAAGCATCCAAGATGAGGTAGCCCACTTTCCGAGGCTAGGCTTCCGTCTTACCACTTGATAACTTTGGAGATAGTCTCGAGTCTGGGGTCAATATGTGACTTAAGCTCACCAGTCCGCTGTGAGGTTTACATCTGAAGAGACTGAGAGCACGAAAGTGCTAGGATGCTAAGTGATACCCATCGCCAGCTGTCTAAAGACTGACAAACAGAGGGAGGTTTCCCTGTGCACAGTTCAGTTATGAGTTTGGTTTCTCTACTTCCAATACAATGGGAGACACTAGGGGAACATTAGTCTCACTAGACAGTGTCAGGAGGGTGAGAGAATGTTCACCCCATAGATTTTAAAGCAAAGAATGACCAGCAGAGATATCTGGAAAAGAAAGTAATAACTAAGAAAAAAAGTCCTGGTGGACATATGTCATTTATTTAGTGCAGACTCAACACCAGCTTAACTCATCAGATACCTAAGTGGGAAAGTTCAACAGGCCTCCATGCACATCATTGCATCCACCTGGCGTCAGTTCTGGGTCCAGAGAAGACAGACAGCAGCAGAGGTGAGAAAAACATGAAGACAGGTGAGAAAGACAACACAAATGGAAAACTTTGGAATATGGATGAAAAGAAGCAGAAAGGAAACTGTGATATCTATATTCTACTTTCATTGATAGTAAGATCAGCACTAAAGCAATCAATAAAAATTACTTTAAACTTAATCTATTCCACAGCTCAAATTAACTTAATAGACTTTTATAGCATATTTCACACAACAGTTAAGGGATACACACTATTCTCAGAAGCCCGTGGAACATTTTTTTAAATATATCACATTTTTGACCAAGAAAGTAAGTCTTTACAAATACGATGACAAAAATCTGATGTGATTTGTTTTATCTTATAAAGCAAGAGTCCTTGCTGAAGCTTACCAAACCTTAGTTAACACCAATGTACCTTAAACTCATCCATAAAATAAAAAATGAAAGATTACTACCAAACACGTTTTAAGTCAAGATCACCTTGATTCCCATCATATGAGAACATAACCAAAACAGAAAACTATAGAGCAAAACTTCTCAACAAAATGTCTGCAAACTGAATTCAAGACCAAATTAGCAACATGATAAAATTGATTTCATTCCACTGATTCAAGGGTGGTTCAGCATACGCAAATAAATGAACACAACACAGCACATAATATTAAGTGCAGAAATCACATGGTTATCTAATTAAATATAGAAGAAGCTTTTGACAATATCCCTTCATGATGAAAAAAAAGTTCAATATTCCTTCATAATGAAATCCCTAAAGACACTAGGAATAGAAGGAACATACATCAACATATAAATCTGTACAAAATAAATCTGTGGCCATTATACTAAATGAAAACATTTCCTCTATTAAAATAATAAAGAATGAGACAGAAATCTTCAGTCTACACTCCTATTCAATACCGTGCTAAATATCTTTATTATTTCTATAAGAGAAAGAAATTAATTCTATGTAAAAAGGAAATAACTGTCAAATTATCTCCATTTGTAAACAAGTCTATAATTAAGAGACCTGAAAGATTCAATCAGGAAACTATTTGATCTGAGAAATTCTGTGTTCAGAGAAACAGGATATAAAGTTAACATGCGTGCATCAATAGCTTTCATAGATAATAAAGAACTTATGGAAAAAAACCCAGGTTAGAGGGAGAATCCCATTCACAATAGCCTCAAAGTATAAAATACATAAGAATAAACCTAACCAAAAATTTAAAGGACTTTTACAATGAAAAAATTAGAAGACTCAAAAATAGGCTAACATAGCACAGCCACCAAATTTGGAGATGTGTATAGATAGATAGATAGATAGATAGATAGATAGATAGATAGATAGATAGATAGAGAGAAGAGAGAGGGAGAGAGAGAGAGAGCTAGAGAGAGAGAGCTAGAGAGAGAGGGGAGATTATATATATATGAAAAACACAGCCTGTTCAATAAATGGTGTAGGCATATTGGAGATGCACATACTGAAGAATTCAACTAGACCTATAGATGTGGGATATCCCTCTGTATACTGTGAATATGTTTTATTGCCATTGGTTAATAAAGAAGCTGCTTTCAGCCAATGGCTTAACAGAGTAAAGCCAGGCAGAAAATCTAAACAGAGATGGAGAGAGAGAGAAGGCAGAGTCAAGGAGACATATGTAACTTCTGAATTAGACAAATGCCCCAGAACTTTACCGGTACACCATTCACCTCATAGTAAAATATAAAATAATAGGAATGGGTTAATTTAAGATGTAAGAGCTAGCTAGAAATATGCTAGATTCATTGGCCAAGCAGTGTTACAGTTAATATAGTTTCTGTATGATTATTTTGGGTCTGGGCAGCAAGGAAGCAAACAAGCAGCTTCTGCCTACAACCCATATCTCTCACAGTGTACAGAAATCAATTCAAACTAGAGCAGGGAACTTCAATTCACAAGAGCTAAAAATGTAAAACTGTCATAAGAAAACACAGAAGAAAGGCCTAAAGACACAGGCATAGGCAAGGAATGTCCATAAAGGACCTCAACAGCTCAATATACGGCTGGTAATAATTGACAAATGATACTATAAAGTTAAAATCTTTCCATGCAGCAGAGAAAACAGCAGAGTGGAGAGAACATATAGACTGGGAGAAAATCTTTATCATCTACGCATCTGACAGGGTATTAATATCTAGACAGAATAATGTTCTTAGACAGCACATTAATAACAGCCAAAGAAATCTGAAGTCCATGAATATAAAAATGATGGACACACTGCGGTATGTTCATACAGGAGAATATTGTTTAACAGCAAAGAGAAATTAAGTATTGACAGATGTGGGGACATGATGAATTTCAAAATTACTGGAAACCAGACACAAATGAGTATATGCTATGTGACCACACTGAAATGTAGTTTGCGAATAGGCAAAAATAATTTAAATTGATAAAAGCCAGTAAGTGGTTACAGTAAGTTAATGCTAGATGAGAAACAGATTTGAAAAAGGCCCAAGAGATCTCTGGGTGATGTAAATTCTTCATGTCTTATGAAAGCAGTTACACAAATGTACACCATTGTCAGAATTCTTAGAAACTAGCTTTTTAAATCTAAATATTTTATTGGTTATGTTGCTTCATTCATAAAAAGAAACCATTAAAAAGCATTGTAGATTCCTTGGCAGATAAATGCCTATGCATTTAACATAAACTTTTGGATGGCAACAGGATAGCACTTTTGAATATAAGAACTGGGGATTCAGTTAGCTGAATTTAAATGTCACTGTTAAACATATGTCTGTGGATAGCTCAAGAACCTTCTGCAAAAAACAAGAAGGTTTGATCTAATTCCTTGACATTTCCTATATACCGACTTGATTTTGACATGCATTCTCTACGGATAATCAAAACAGAATATGTAGCATGAAGTATTTCACCATTACCTTTGAAGGACATCTGTTTGGAGTCATTCACTGTTTCCTTTGAAGGACATATACAGTATAAAAGAAGGTCAGTTAAGTGAATAAACTATGCAGTTATCAGTTTAATGCTGCACTTCAAGCAATACATATTTCATAAAGAAACAAGAACTCAGGCCTTTAAAGAGAGGTAATTTTCCATCAAAGGTCTATAACCCAGGCCATGCTATATATTTCTTAAAATGTCTATACAGGCTAATAGAAACTCAATTGTATGTTAATTTCAAATTAGCTTTAATACTTGCTTCAGGCTTCAATGGGAACTGAGAAAAGGCAATTGTTACAGGGAGGAAAATTACTCATGATTAGAAAAAAACCTTCATGAATGGTCCAAATGTCTTTCTTATTTCTGACTGCTACAAAAGACAAAGTAGAAGGAAAATAATCAGAGATTTTGGGGATAAAGAGGAAAAAAAATAAAGCAAGATTAATATGAAAGTAGCAGATGGCCCCAACAGAGAAATGAAGTGATTCAGATTGAAAGCTTCAACTTGAATTGGTGGGGAAAAAATAATATTATACTAAAAAATAATTGAAATTTAATGAGAAGGTATCTAATTATGTTGGGTGTGTTTATTTAAATATTTTTAAATTGAGTGTTGTAATGATTTAATTGGATAATAATGTTGCTCTCTGTTTTAACAAAGAATTTTGTTTTTATGGACAGACTGTGATACAACAGGATAAACATTCTGTCTTAGAAATGCCTGTCTATAGTGTCGATTTTCATTTGTTTTACCCAAGCCTGCCCACTAGTCTACAGTTCCCTTGGAAAGTTAGTCTGTAGTGCGGGAACAGAACTTGAGAGACAATACAGGACTCATGTACCATATGCCTCTTATTCAAGATCTTCCATAAGCCACCAATGTCGAAGAAGGCTTTCAAACTTTTGATCAAGATGGTCACTAGAGTGTATTTTACATTGTGTCTTATTTATTTTAGGCTATAACAAAAATGCTGTAGACTCTGGTGTTTATCTGTCAAAGATTTACTTCTCATACATTTAGAAGCTGGGAAATTCAAGGTTACAGTATTAGTGAATCAAATTCCTAATCTGCCTGTAGACAGGCATGGTACAAAAGCTGAGTCACAAGCTCTCCTCTTTCTTTCCTTGTATGGACAGCAAGTCCATTGAGAGGCATTCAACCATGCAACCTCACCAAAACCTATTCACTTTGAAGAGGCCCGCCTACTAATGCCATCTCTTTGGAGGTAAGAGTTTCCATGTGGATTTATAGAGAGAGACAAAACTGTCACCCTTAACATTTACCCCGTCCTCCAATTTCATCCGATCTCTCCCATGCAAAATACGCTCAATACACCTCAACATTTCCAAGAATCTGAACTCAAACATCCTAACTACAAAGTCTTAACAAATATTGTTTGTATCAAATATAGTTGAGACTTCAAGTATAATTCATACTGAGATAAAATTCTTGTTTCTCCATATGTATCTGTGTGGTGTAATGCATTTGTGTTCCTACATGATTGGGCACAAGTGTGTGTGGAGGTGCATGTGTGCACGCATGTGAAAATCAAATGTTGACATCAGGTGTTGTCCGTTGCTTGAACTCAGAGATCACCAGTTCAACTATCCTATACAGCCAGCTTGCTCTGGGTTTCCCCTTTTTGTTTCCCAAAAGCTGTGCTACAAGCAGATCCCAGTGCCCACTTGACATTGTCAGTATTAAGGATGCAAAATCTAGTCCACCTGTTTCCATGACATTGCACAACACTTTGCCCATGGAAAGCCATGTATATTAAATGCAGACATGTACACACATACACACACACATACACACACACACACACACACACACATGTTTAACTGCTAGCACTTTGGAACATGGAGTATGGGGTAACCTAAGTCTATGTTGTAGAGACTTAATCACTCATATTAGACTCCAGCATGAACTACTTCATATCCTTCTATGAGGTAATACCTGTGTTTCTTATATCATCACCTTCTATTCAACGATTAAGGTTGTCTAAACCCCAGTAAAGTGATTTCACCAGTTCAGTTCTAACTGCATATATACCAAAAGGATAACCTCTCTTCTACAAAACTGTCCAAGATTGGTAAAGTAGAAATAATGTTTCTCTGAAAGGCATGCTGGCTTCTGATGGACTTACAACTGAATGCAGTCAAAAGAGAGACATTTTGGGTTCGTAATTTGAACTCTGGGAGAGTTGCTTTATGTCAGTTAGAAGCTAATGGTGCATCTTGTTCTCCTGCCCCCACTTTTCCTTTTCTCTCCTGACTCTTCAGATTCCAGCAGCCTCATTGTGGGCCTCCCCAGTCAGGTTCAGCAACTTACATTTTCTTACCTGTGTGATCCAGCCTTCACAGTCATAGGAACTGAGATTTACTGAGTGAATCCAGCTCTGAATTTAATCAAATATTTGTGGTCTTTTAGCCACTCAATTAACAATTTATATTTTCTTCCAGTGTGTTTAACCATTCCTCTCATTGCCGCCTTTAGCATAGCTTGTAATAATACCAAATGCCCAAGCCTTTGCTTTTAGGAGCTCATAGATAGTCAAGAAGGGTCTAAGGCCAGTCTCTGAACCAAGAGCAGTGCCACAGCAAGTAGGTCTAAAGGAAGACATGTCATCTCCCAGCATGCTGCTGCTGAGAGATAAGTGGCAATGGGAACTGTAAAAGGAGGTATAGGCCAACAGCAAGTTAAGCGATTATAGCCAAAGACACCCTTTATGAGTCCAAGAGGTGGTAAACTAGTTCGGTTAACCTTGTAGTGTACATCAGAATTAAAGTAGCCTCCTGAAGCTGGGTTCAATGACTTGGCATGTGTGACACCTCAAACACTACCACTGAGAAGAATAAGAGAGAAAAGGCAGAGATCCCTGAATATCATGCAATTCAAGTATGGCAGAGAAAGAATGGAAGGGCCACGTGTTAGCATTGTTTTCCTATGGAGATAGCTGTTGACATAGCATCACACAGCTGATGACCAATAACAAAGCCATGGGGAGGGCGGACATGTTGACACTGCAGAACTCTTACCTAATCATAGAAGCAAAATAAGTGGGGGAGAGGTGCTCCAGTCTACATGACTGAGTACTAGCCATAGCCACCTCTAAGAGTACACCATACACTTGGGACAGAGCCTTTGTTCTTGGCTTCAGAGGAAGAGGAGATTCCATGAGGAAGGAACTGAGCTGCATTGCCATGCTCTGGATGCTAAGCAGTAGCTCGACATTCACTGCCAGAATTGATGGTATTGCCCTAATCATACTCTAAATTATCACAAACTTGGATGAAAAGACAGTTCCGAAGCCTGGATGCTGCACCAATCACACCCCAAGCACCCACTTTAAAACTTAACAACCATTCAGACTGTTTCCATGAAAAATATGTTCCCAGCTGCAAAGAGCATTCTTTCATGGAGTTTCAAAACAACCCGGGCAGGAATTTGCTGTCTCTACCACCCTATGATGCATTTGTTTTGCACAGAAAGTCTGTTTCACACCCCTTCTAGAATGAATCTCCCGCGCTTGGAAGAGGACTTCCAATAATAAATGAACACCAAAAACGGACAAGAAGCTATTTTTTGAAAGCAGTTGGGAGGTGGAAAATATTAACATGCATCGTAGCTTTGGGAATATTTTGAGTGTCCTACTTAAGGGAATTCTGTATTTCCAAAAGGAAAGGACTCGTATGATGTGAATTACTCTCTCTGAGGCACTTACTTAATAAAGAGCTGTACCTCATGGGACAGGAAGTTAGGTTCATATAGAACTTGCTTCAATGATAATAAAATGCATGGAAATTTTAGCACATATTGTAACAACTGCTGTACATTGAAAGAAAAGCTATGACACTCAAGCCTCTTCTAAGGTGGGGCACCATGCTTTGTGTACATTTCAAGAAAATTCAGAAAATGTCCACAGAGTTTTATGGTATAAAACAGCCCCATTAGATTCAAAAGTTGCAAGCATGCTCTGCAGATTCATCCTCCATCCTGCCTATGTGTCATAAATTCCAAACTATCGGTGTCAAACTATTACAAAGCACCCATCTTTTAATATTTGAAGTCCTGTCTACTAGTTCCCTAAACATAATTTTCCATTCACTTTTTCATAGACATTCAGTACTAACCATCCTTGGTGTTCAGTCATCTCCCTAAAACCATGCATGCATTGCCTCAGGGAGGCTTACATAAACTGCCTTTTGGGGAGAAATGGGAGCAGGAAATAGCAAATTGCAGGATCTGCTGATCCTGGCTATAGGTCAGGAGCTTCCAAATGTATCTTTGTTTGTGTTCTGGGCCTGGTGGTTGTGGGGTTCAGAGCAAAGAAGGAAGGAATTTGTTGCCTTAATGAAAAAAAGTGTAATTAAGATGTGCATGAAAAGGGTAAATGCAAAACAGAATTTTAAACCATTATCTTTTAAAAAAAAAAGTCTGATTTTAGGCCTAAATATCTGATGATTCTACACAATATTTACATCAAGAAACAACAGCCATGATACATATAATTATAACCCCAAATGACCCCACTTTAAGCATCCATTAAAGTTAAAGCACTGATTCTTGCTTGGTATTACTGAAGACAATACTTCTGTACTTGGAGGAGTGAAAGAGCATCCTGCATGTAGCATTGATGACACTGCTCAGAGTAAGGTTGCTAGTTCCTTCCAGTTCAGCCCCTGCACTTCCTAGCCCTGCAGAATATGTAAACAAGTTGACATCTTAAGCCTTCCTTTTCTTGAAGTAGATTATAAGGAAATAGTAAGTGCAATGATTTTATAAAAGAAACAAGTAAAACTATCACAAAATACATCTATAATACAATTTTCCTCCCTTGCTTTATTCTTTATTGAAAACTTCATATACATTTCATAAGATAGTTCATATTGAGAATTTTCCAAACAGCACATCAGTTCATGTGGTAGTGCAGCCTACAAGCTACTGGACATGAAAGAGTTAAGTGGAACACTGCTTCTAATCCAAAGAGGAGGAAGGAGGTGGAAAACAGAGTTAACAGGCATACTGGAGCTGAGCCTCTGTGCTCTGGGAGCTCACTGGTGTTTCTTCCAGGCCCCAGCATGTCAGGAAGTGGTTCCCATGAAGTTTGTTGTGCCCTGTTATCCTTTAACTGTGTCACAGTAGGAAACCCAGGATGCTGAATGTTCACAAGAGAAATGTTGGCACTTTCTGAGATCTCATGTGTGCACTCCATGTACACACCACACTATAAGGAAGCAACCCTTTCTTACCTTCTTATTAGAAGGACCTGAGTTAGATTCAGCCATGAATCTTTCCTGGGCAAATTCTAAGAAAGTCATAGGATAACAGTGAACTGATTCCCATCCCATTCCAGTTCACGGCTGGAATATAAAAATAGTCTCAGAATTATACAAAAGTAAGTCTCTCTCTCTCTCTCTCTCTCTCTCTCTCTCTCTCTCTCTCTCTCTCTCTCTCACACACACACACACACACACACACACACACACACACACCCTTCATACACCACATGTTTGCACCTGTTGGCCAACATAAGGAAAGAAACTTAGGCTCCATCAGAACTCAGTGAGTCCCTAGTCAGTCTGTTGTCACCATATGTTTAATGCAGAAGACTGGGTAAATATATATCAGTACTTTATTGCAGAACATTGCAAATCTGTCACACACACTTATGCTTGTCAAATCTGTAGCATAGAAAAAAATCCCTATTATTCTTTTGGCCAGTATTCATTTTTCTCTTTGCTAGAAGAAGCCGGGGACTTTGTAAGTATTGTTCAACTTTAAACTTTTGACTGTCTGCTATTTACTATGTGCTCAATAAATATTTGCTAACTGACTGAATGAACACGCATTGCCAATTCTAAAGGGTACTTTACCATTATAAATATATAAATCCAATGGAGTTACAATATGGTAACTTCTAATGAGTAGAAAATAGATCAGACTAATGAGAAGATGAAATTATTCTCCATTGTGGATTAATTTATTTCAGTTTAACTTCTGTGGGTTTCTCTAGTCACTAAACCTTTTCTAGAATTGTGTATATAGAAATATATAATGTGTTTATATTATTTATTATAGTCAAGACTTTGGTGGCTAAAGTAGCCCAAGTTTTATGAATTGTGGCCTCAGCCCAGGTTTACTTTCATGTGACTCACTCTAGACAGACTCTGGAAGCCTGTTGGGAGTTACTTTATGAAAGGGAAGCACATTGGTTGTATGTGCAGACCTTTCTCTCTATGCCACCAAATTCTTATCTTTTGTACATTAAAATAAAACTTAACAATTACACTAAGTTGATCTTACACTAAGTGATAAAAATTTCCATGCCATGAAAATTGGAAAATTGTTCAAAACAATTCTCTTTGCTTTTCTTGTACTTCATTAGTAGCAGCTGAACAAAAACACCATTATCTGTCTCCAACAAAATAGTACCAAAGTTTTTTTTATTAGCATGAATAACTTTCTGTCTTTAAAAAAAAAATCAAATGTTTTCTCTCTTCTTTTCCCACTAGTCACGACCTTCTGAGGAGACTTGATAGTCTAGCCATGGACTTCTCTTAGAGAGACAGTTTCTTCTCTCATTAGGTCATGTTCATTTAATCACTGTGTGGCTCCCCTCATCACAATTTCCAGTAGGCAGCTTAGATATTCAATGGAAACTCCCAGCAGCTTGTAGTGACTGCAAGCCACAGTTTCCATATACAAAGGAGTTTCATTAGAAGTGTTCCAACTTTCTTTTTTATAACAAAAAAGTTAGAATATTGTCTCTAACAGCAAACCCATTTTAACTATTAAAATACATGCAAGGAGCTGGAAAGGGGGCTTAGTTGATAAGAGCACTGACTGGCATTTCCAGAGGTCCTAAGTTCAATTCCCAGCACCACATGGGAGCACCCAATTCACACCCGTCCATAACTAGTCCCATGGGTAAGATGCCCTTTTCTGATGACAAAAACAAAACATTCATATACAAGAAAGGAAGGGAGGAAGAAAGGAAGGAAAGAAGGAAGAAAGGAAAAAAGGAAGGAAGGAAGGAACGAAGGAAGAAAGGAAGGAAGGAAGGAAAAAAGGAAGGAACGAAGGAAGGAAGGAACGAAGGAAGGAAGGAACGAAGGAAGGAAGGAAGGAAGGAAGGAAGGAAGGAAGGAAGAAAGGAAGGAAGGAAGGAAGGAAGGAAGGAAGGAAGGAAGGAAGGAAGGAAGGAAAGATGGAAGAAAGAAAGGAAGAAAGGCAGGAAGAAAGGAAGGAAGGAACCAAAAAATAAAATAAAATGCATGCTAGACTTTATTTGTCCAAACCTGTAAAATACATGCTAAAATATACTTGTCCAAACCTATGGTTTACATAACAACAAGAGTGATCCTGATGTAAACCATGGAGTATGAGTGGCCTTTCTGTCACTGTAGGTTCATAGATTGTAACAAATGTATTCCTATCTGCTGAGGACTTTTGATGCTGGGGGAGGTTTTGCATGTGTGTGAGTATCTGGCATTTATAAGAATTCTGTGCTTTCCACTCGGTTGCCCTGTAATCCTCAAACTTCTGTAAAAAAAATAGTCAAAACCATTTTGTAAAGCTTGAGGACCTGTGTTTGATCCTCAAACCCATGTAAAAGATGTAGTACCATGCATTTACAAGCCCAGCACCGAGGAGCCAGTACAAGTAGTTCTTTGAGACACACTGGCCAAGCAGTTGAACCTAGTTAACAAGTGTCAGGCCATAAAGAGTCCCTGACTCAAAATCAATGTGAACAGTGCCTGAGGACCAATAACTAGGATATTCTCTAGCCTCCATACGTACCTACACATATGAGCACACATATGAATATGTGTCCATGTGTATAAACAGATAATATATTTACATAGGACATAATTATGACATTTTTCAAAATATTTTCTATAGTTTATGAATATTAATATATGTAATTACAATAACATTGGAATAGCAATGTAAATTATTTCCTACTTACAGTTATACATCTCAATAAACTTATCATGAAGTGGAAATATTAAGTCAGAATTGTATATACCATATCTAACCTACCAAATATCATAGCTTAGGAACAACAGAATGCTGTATAATATTCATTGTTGATTTTCTGACCACATGAATAACTGACAGCTTTATATTGCTGTTGACCAATCTAAAAAAGAGAGAATCAATATCCTTACGCTAGTAGAAGAACAAATACCAGAATTCAAGGTATGACTTCTGTAGTGAGGTGCTGCGGGCAGGCCTGTTTCTCATCCCACCCGGCTCCGGCAGGGCTAGCTTTGCACCCGAAATAACAACACACAAATTGTATTCTTTTAAATACTGCCTGGCCCATTATTTTCTGCCTCTTACTCACATCTTGATTAACCCATATCTAATAATCTGTGTAGCACCACAAAGTGGTGCCTTACCGGGAAGTTTCTAGCGTACATCCATCTTGGGCTGGAGCTTCATTGAGTCTGGCATCTCTCTCAGGAGAGGCACGGTGGTCTGTCTCACTTAGGAGAGGTGTGGCATCTGACTGAGCCATCTACCTCACTTCCTTCTTCCTATTCTGTCTACTCTGCCCACCTAAAGGCTGGCCAATCAAATGGGCCAGGCAGTTTCTTTATTAGCCAATGGGAGCCCTCCATCAGACTTCTACTTAATGGGTACAGTTTTTTACTGCCATAAAGTAGAAAAGTTATAGGGTACAGCTATAGTAAATCAGGAACCAACCATTGTGTATCCCTTTTAACTTATGGGGAGTCTTCAGCAAAGAGATCACCTGACTCTGAATATCTAATAAAACCTGAATCTAGACCAATCCAAGCCCTCAAGAATGATTCCTTAAACCATCAGCTACAGTTGTCTCATGGAAGTACTAGACATTCTACCTGAAACATTATGTAGATAATGTATATTAAAGTCACTACATGAGTCCACTGCAGAGACAGTGAAAATGAACACACTCCTAATGATTTTGGGGGGGAAAGAGGAATGTAAGAAATCATTTGAGATTTTCTTTTGCATCAAGTTCACTAAATACCACTGCTGATTTTAGGTATCTGCCCAGTTCTGAAAGAGCCCACATGTGCATGTCATTCATTTAACAGTTGATTTCCCTAGTAAGTGCATAATTGGTAAGGTGTCATTTTTATTTTCTTTAATTTTGTTCTGTTTTAAAATTATCTGATATGTTTTTGGAGCCTGCTTGTTAATTCCCAGCTGCCAAACTCGAAATAACCACACAGAAACTATATTAATTAAATCACTGCTTGGCCTATTAGTTCTAGCTTCTTATTGGCTAGCTCTTACATCTTAATTTAACCCATTTCTATTAATCTGTGTTTCACTGCATGGCTGTGGCTTATCAACAAGTTTCTGTCCTGTGTCTGTCTCTTGCAGGGTTATATTGCTTCTCTTGACTCTGCCTTCTTTCTCCCAGCAATCAGTTTAGGTTTTCTGCCTAGCTCTACTCTGCTAAGTCACTGACCAAAACAGATTCTTTATCCATTAACCAATAAAAGCAATACATAGACAGAAGGTATTCCCACACCACTGATAAAGTCCATCATGTATAAAAACAAACAAAAAAGAAATCAATAAGATTTCAAATTTTTAGTAAAGAAAATGAACATCTAAATTATTTAGATAATTGGTCTGATATAGACCAGGGAAATTTTCAAAGGATGTATATGATTGCTCTCAATGTCCAAACTCCTGTCAGGAGAGCTAATTTCATGAAAAGGATTACACATATAAAGTTATAGCTAAATATAGACATATTCTGAATATACCACCTGCCCCTGCCCTTAAACAACATTTTATTTTAGGTAGAGTTGCTTAGATACAAGAAAAGTTTGACAGAGTGTAAATAAACATAGAGGAGATGTTAGGATTTTTAAACAATAGAGAAAGGGTACTAACAGTGAACAAGGTATTGGAAGTTGATGAGAACAGAATGTAAAAGCAACATTATAAGTATCCACTGAAAGATTTTTTTAAATATTAATGACTATTGAAACAGAGAAGTGTCTACATTATAGGATGAGCAAAAAATTCCCCATAATGAGATTTCATGAAATAAGCAGCTGTTTTCAATATTTTCCAAGTCATTCATTTGCTATTTTCAATTGCACAGAGTGTTTACATGTGTAAACAAGATTTGTGGTCAATTTAGAATGTAATATAGACGACTCAAATAAAAAAAAGAATTCTTCTGACCTGAAATATCAGTAAGAAAGTAATAGTTTGCACCCTCTATGGCCGGTTTCAAAGAGTCTAGATGAGGATTTATTTAACATAACTTTGGTCTTCAATGCTGAGATTTACAGGAGAGAGACAATGCAGAAGCAATGTGCTGAGGAAACGCACAGTGGCTTCTTGTTTCTATGGGTTGTGTAACCACTTTAAACGAGCTTTTCCTTTTTTGTATCAACAAAAAAGAAATTTTGGCACCACCACCAGAGTCCTCTACCATTTGATTCCACAGACCTCAAACCCTTCTGGAGAAACCTGTGAATGATTTGTTAGTTTCTCAAGAGCATTCTTACCTCCTCGGAGTGTGTGCCTTAGAACCCACATGTAACATTCCAGTTGTTTGCATGCTTATTTTTTTTGTTTGTTTGTTTTGTTTTGTTTTTGTTCTATTCTATTTTGTATTTTATCTCATCTTATTTAATGGGAATAAAGTGAATAAACTTACTTGTCTGTCACTTGGCCTTTGTGTCACGGAATCCTAAAAGGGGCTGGGATGACAAGATTGTATTTTGTATTATTTTATGTTTTCTTCCCATTTTTCTTTTAAAGAGAGCCCGTGATTTTAGACTGAGTCTTAATCTGGTGCAGAGTGTTTTCTTCCAAGAGGCTCTGTTATCTAGGTCACAAGTCAGCATGTGAACTCCCACGTGATCTGTGTAAAGGCAACACTGAGTGCATACTTACATCAGCTCCCAAACAGTCCAACACATTGAATACTATGCTTTTTCCCAACTCTGGGTGGAAACACAAACACAGAAAGGATGCATGACTTTCCCAAAGTCATTCAGCTAGTAAGGGACACTGACCAGCAAAGATACAAACACTGCCCAAAACAGCCAGGGTACCTGACAACAACATCCGACAACAGTGGTACCCCTCTACCACGCTGCTGTACTGACTGACCCTCAATGGGCATTTCAAATATGCACATTATTGATTGAATAATAAAGTATTATAAAACTAAGTTGTCTTTGCTGCTGATGCCTTAATTATTACAATGGTTTGGTGTTTTCATGATAGTAATAGACCTCTATTCAATAAAGTTAATACATTTTAATGGCTCTTCCCCCAATCCTTACTACTCTAGTGGGAAAATAAAGAAAGAAAAGATGCCTATTTTAGTTCATTCTTCTTTAGGCTCAGTTGAAGTTTCCAGAAATTTATAACTAATAAATTATAAAATGGTCCCAGGTATAAGAACAATGTGTGGTTGCTAGACTAAGGTCAAATATTTCCATGATTAAAACCAACAATATCAAAACAAATTAATTCTCACTTGAAATAAATAAGATTACCTCAGAAAAACCATTATACATTTTAAAATATTTTTAATTACAGAGATGTTACTAAATACATTTTAAAGAGGATTTTTAACAAACAAAACACTTCTAAGGTTATTGTATAGAATTCTGATTTTTTTTTCATATTAGAACTTTGCTAGGACTGATAAATGTTTGAATAAGCATATAGAATCTTCTTTTTTCATATTTACAGAATTTTATTTTAGTTAATTTGGGTAACTATAACAAAACACCATGTAGGAGGGAGGGGCTGCTTGTTCGTCCTGACCTCCCAGAACTGAAATAACCACATAGAAACTATATTATTTAAATGATTGCTTGGCCCATTAGCTCTAACTTCTTATTGGCTAACTCTTACATATTAATTTAGCCCATCTCCATTAATCTGTGTATCAGCATGAGGTCATGGCCTGCCAGCAAAGTTTCAACACGTCTGTCTCTGGTGGTGGAACTATGTCATCTCTCTTTCTCCGTCTTCCTTCTCCCAGCATTCAGTCCAGTTTTCCCTGACTACCTAAGGCCCTATCAACAGGCCTTATTCATTAACCAATAAAAGCAACATATAGAAAAAAGACCTCTCACACCAAGACCATAGTCTGGGTAGTTTAATAGTCATTTTCTACCATAGTTCCACAGCAGAGAAGGCTAAGATCAAGATCCTGGTAGACTTGATTCTTGGTGAGGAATGTCTTCCTGGCTTTCTCATTGCTTATGCAAGTAGCCTTGGTACATAAGCATGTAAACAGAGAAAGTGTTGGCAACTCTTTCTTTATATAAAAAGGCACTAATTTTGTTGCAAGGTGCCTGTCCTTATTATGACCTCATTACTGATCACTTTCCAAAGGTTGCAGCACCTTTGAAACATAATTTTGAAGACTATGATGTATTGATTTGGTAGGAAAACAGACCTCTGTGAAAATACATTCATTTTTTTTTAAAATTTATCTGACGATACTATATGATACAGACCTGAGATGAGAGGGAAAAAAAGGAATATTATCTTAGACCTTCAATGAACCACTCAAGGGCCTAGGAACAGAGTTCCAACTTAGAAGAAAACCAATGGCTGAAGTAACACATAATGCTTGGGGGGGGGGGGTCACACATAATCTCACTAAGAAAGGAGTAGGAAAGAAAAACAGAAAGGATGTAAAGATAGAGGAAGGCAGGGAAGAAATGAAGTTTGAGACAACACTGCAAATCTGGAGAGAATAAAGTAGCAAGAAAGAAAGAGGAGGTTCAGAGAGGAGGAAAAGGTCCAAGAACGAGAGAAGTAGATAGATGATAGATAGATAGATAGATAGATAGATAGATAGATAGATAGATAGATAGATAGATAGATAGATAGATAGATAGATAGATACACAGACAGACCGACAGACAGACAGACAGACAGACAAGTAGATGTAGTATATACACTATGGACTAGAGAGATGGCTTATTGTTTAGGAGTATACTACTCTTCCACAGGACCTGGGTTCAATCTCAGCACTCATATCAGGTGGCTCACAATTGTCCATAACTCCACTTCCAGGGAGATCTGTCTCCTTGGACACTGGCACTCAGAGGGACAGGCCCTACACTCAGAAACAGAGATATACACATAACTAAAAATAAAATAAATCATCATTGTAGCTGATCTTACTGTAACTAAACTTCCTTGCATATAGCTGAGGTTACAGATTCCTGTTACCTAGTGATTTTGATGCCCTTTCCTTGGAAACAACAATGTCTATCTTCTTCCTGTGTCAACTTCTTGTTCTTATTGAAACTGAATATGGTTAGAGTAATAAAATGTCAGTTTTATTGTATTTTCATTTGTACTACCTCAAATCTTATATGTGAGGGGATTGTTAAACTGTGGTTTGTCACCTATTACCCCTTTATAAAATGTGAATAAAAACTAATTTATTGTCAGTGGCTATCTATACATATAAAGACCTTATATAAAAAGGCAGGTAGGGGGAGCTAGATAAATAGTGTTAAGTCGTTAGTATTTCTCTTTCAGAGGACCCTAAGTCAATTCCCAGCACCCATGTCAGGCATCTCAAAACCATCTGTAATTCCTGTTCCAGAGAATCTGACATCTCTGACCTCCACCAGCATATACACATAGGTGGCACACAGAAAAAAAATACATAAACAAATAATTAGTTGGGGCTGGAGGCATAGTTCAGTGGTTAAGAGGACTCGCTTTTAAAGAGGACTTTGATTTCCAGTGGCACACAACCATTTATAACTCCAGCTCCAGGGAGTCTAATGTCCTTTCCTGACCTCTGTGGGAATAGACACACATGTGGTGCACACACATACATGTGAGTAAGACAGTGATACACATATTATAAAGCAAAATAAAATATATTAAGAAAAAGCAACAAAAACTCTGTGTGATTTACATGATAGATACTAGTCTTTTGGGAGTACTGTTTAAATACTAATTAGGCATATTTGATAAGCAGGTTCACATATGGAATTGTGTGTGTATTTGTGTATTTGCATGTGTGTGTGTGTGTGTGTGTGTATTGATAAAAAAGATCCAGATAGCTAAATTTACCCTAACATGGTGACAGCTGTGAAACTAATTGTTGACTTCTACTAAAGAAATAGTGTAAATTCCAGTAGGAAAGTATTTTTTCAGCCCTTGGGAGTAAGGGGTAGTAATTAGGTCTAATGGGATCATCTGAGAAGAGGGACATTAGGCATTAGGCTTATGAGGAAAAAAAAATCTTTCTCCAAATGAAAACTATTCGATAATGGAATGCCCTCCTAGGAGAAAGGTGAAAGTCCTCAGAATATATGGAGAACTCACTCGTCTGGGCACCAGAGGACATCCCATTGTCTCGGCATTTATGATCTTTTATGTCCTGCATGTGTTAATATTTTATTTAATTAAACATTCAAATTTCTCCAATAGAAACTAGAATTTAGAATATGTATATATAAATGATAATATAAGCATGATTATTTATTTCTTTCTATGTAGTGCATGTATGCTCGTGTAGAAAGAAAATCAAGAGATGATACAAAGATGGATAGATACATATAATAATACATAATAGATGATAGATAAATACATACATACAATAGTACATGATAGAAGATATAGATAGATGATAAATAGGCAGACAGCAAGATTGATAAAAGGTGATAGATAGATAGATAGATAGATAGATAGATAGATAGATAGATAGATGATAGATAGATAGATAGATAGATAGATAGATAGATAGATAGATAGATGATAGATAGAGATAGATGATAGATGATAGATAGATAGATAGATAGATAGATAGATGATAGAGATAGATGATAGATAGATAGATAGATAGATAGATAGATAGATAGATAGATAGATAGATGATAGATAGATGATAGATAGATAGATAGATAGATGATAGAAAGATAGATAGATAGATGATAGATAGAGATAGATGATAGATAGATAGATAGATAAATAGATAGATAGATAGATGATAGATAGATAGATAGATAGATAGATAGATAGATAGATAGATATAGATGGATAGATAATAGACAGACAGACAGACAGACAGACAGACAGACAGACAGACAGACAGACAGAGATAGATGATAGGAAGAGAGATATGTAGATAGATAACCAGAGGGAACAAAAATCATTAAAATTCTCTACGCTTGTTTATAAACTTTAATATGACAATTGAAAAAATAAAAACTGTGGATGTTACATAAATATACTAAGAAAGCAAATCTCCCCATTGTCTGTTTGAGACTACACACACATCCAGTGTTAGAAGCAATAACGTTGCATTTCTTTTCTGTTAGTACTGTTTGCCTTTGGAAATAAGCCCAACCATTCATTTAAAAAGCAACCACAAAAGTTCAAGTGAAAAATTAAAAATGTACCAAAAATGAGAGCTAAAGTTTCAAAAAGTTAACTTTTTCAGGGAGAAAAGGGCAATCACTTTTCAAAAGCCTCTGCCTCACGGAGTGACACAGCCCCTGCCTGAGCACAGATCACTTTATCAGTGCTATCAAATGTATCGACAGCATCCTGACTGGTGAATGCTATGTTTATCTAATGGACAACAGCTGACAGCAAGCTCAAGCATGGTTGGAGACAGCAATCTCTACAGTGTTTTTCAAACCAATACTGTTTTTACTTTCCTTTGACAATTAAGGGAAAGGAAACTATTAAGGCAATGCAGACACAAGAACACTGTTTAGATAGCTGCACTGAATCCACGCCTGTGTGGCAAAATGTCACATTTTCATGTCTTCACACAAGAACTAGACCACAGAGGAAAGCACCCCACAGAGTGAAGTTTGTACCAAATGTCCAATCAAATCCACCATGAACCACATAGCAGCAATTCCTAAGGACTCCTGAGAGAAATTCTTAACTTTTACCCTTTGCACAATGAAACAATCCAATGCTGAGGATCAGGATGGGGCCAACAGGGATTTTATGTAACTTCTTTGAAAAAATAAAATCATTCAAAGCACTCCACATGGTTTGATAACAGACCGAATACATTTTTGTTACAAAATGTTTAGAATGCATCTAAATAAAAGAGGGAAAGTAAGTCAAATAGAATACTATGATGCCAAAATAAATACTATTATAATTGTGGTTTATATCCATCTAACCTGAAAACTAGTATTTTAAAAACAAAATGGGAAATTATATTTATTTGCATATTATATATGTGTGTGTATGTGTGTGTATATGTATATATAGTTGGCTGAGACTACTTGTTCATTCCCAGCTACCCTGATAATCACACAGAAACTGTATTAATTACAACACTGCTTGACCAATAGCTTAGGCATATTCCTGACTAACTCATATCTTAAATTAACCCATTTCTATTAATCTGTGTATCACCATATGATTGTGGCCTACCAGTAAGGTTCCCTCCGGTATCTGTCACCTGCGGTGGCTACATGGCGTCTCTCTGTCTCCATCTTCTTTCTCCCAGCATTCAATTTAGTTTTCCTGCCTAGCTCTATCCCGCCCTGCCACAGACTACAATAGCTTATTTATTAACTAATAATAATAAAACATATTCACAGCATACAGAGGAGAATTCACATCAATCTATCGCCTTGTTATTTTGTACAGAAATTTCAATATACACTATACTGTCCACATCATGTTTAGAAAAGTTTTTATTTTGCTATCTTCTGTACCATTGTAGCTGCTATCTAATGCTGCATTGCATTCTCTAACCTCCATGCCTTTAGACCCTCTTCTATTGTTGTTGCCCAATCTTTGTGATTATTCTGAGTTCTGTGATTTTCATCTGTTCTTTGACAGCTGTCATAAATATTTCCTTGGAGTGATGTGCTTGAACCATGTCAAAATATAAATAAAATTCTTAAGACTTTGTGATATGATTGTTTAAAATGTCCTTAAAGTGTTAGCAGTGCCTTTCCTTTCTGCCCATATTTTTTATGGTTTTAGGCAGAGTAATTAATGCTTTGTATGTCCTTGGTTTCTACACCCACAAGTTTATAAATTGTGGCATATGGTTGCTTTCATTGATTCATATTTCGTTGGTCAAAGCCATCTCGCCTTACTGATTTTATGTGCTACCTCACAAACTTATTAAGGCATTCCTCTCTAATTAAATCTCTAAAATGATCATGACTGTCTCCTTGCATTTCTCTAAAAGACCCTAGAGACAGATTTACTTCACCTACATAAGAAACAGTTGAAGTTGCAAAACGTATCTTGTATGTTTTTCTTTCCCACATCGATAAAGAGAAACTGTAACTATTAATCTCCTCTCAGAACCTTAATCTATGAATGGGTATTGGAACTGACAACCACGGTAAGACCCATATCAATAGCACTCACAGGAGAGAGGAAAGCCACACTGAGGGAAAAGCCTGCTCTCTTCCATAACTGAAGGGCCTCTACCCTTCTCCTATTTTCTAGCTGTGTTTTATTTAAAGAGATGGTTCTCAAAGTGATGTTTCTAGATCAACAGTATTTCTGAGTATTTGTCAGACATGATCTGCTCCAAGACACGGAATAGTAGCCTATGCTTTAGCAGGCCCCTCACATGGTACTCATACACACAGGAACACGAGACCAATTGATATAAAAGACCTTTGTCAGGAAAATATCCAAGGAGCAGCTAATAAAATATTACAGAGGTCACATTGTTCTAGAACCATCTTAGACCAGATTTCTCAGTATAGATCTTTCTTCATTTGCCTTTCTGACATTTATTATGTATTTTTCATTTATTATATAGTTTTTAACCTATCTAAAACATAGATATTGAATAAGTTCAACCTTTTCCTCAAAGGGATTATAATTTATAGTCATACACACACACACACATACAGAGAGAGAGAGAGAGAGAGAGAGAGAGAGAGAGAGAGAGAGAGAGAGAGAGAGAGAGAGATCTTATTTTATCTTTTAGGAAGCTACAATAACTTATAATAAGAAAGAAATAAAACCAGGCCACTAGTTTTCTCATTTGCCATTTTATTTCATCTATGTGATTAATTAACTAATGCCAAGTATTCTGCTTCTTAAAATATAAACATTTGATTCATTCTTTAAAAAAGAAAAAGCTCCATAGTAAAGTGCAAGATATCCTACAAAGCTAATATTACAAATATTTATTAATTGAATTGGGAATTAGGGAGTGAACATGGAGTCATAGATCATGAGGAAGCGCAATGAGACCCTGGTTGTTGGAAAGGGAAGATAATTAAGATAGCAAAACAGGATAGCAGTCACAGTGAAGGATAGCCACACAGAACCAGAGACTTTACCTCTGCAAAATGAGAAGGGTGAGATGAAAAACAGGAGACAAACATAGATACCTTAGAAGGTAAAAAAAGTGGGGTAAGTATTAAAAAGAAAACGGAGGATAATCTTGTTTGTTGAATCTCAAATGGGAAAGGTTGGCCCATTTAGCCATAATGTAAAACAAGAAACAAGAGGGGCATAATGGAAGAACTGATAAACTTGGTTTGTCGTAACTACACTCACAATCAGTTTTTCTCCTCTGAATCTGAGGCTCACTCCATGGGGAACGAGATTTCCTTAGTCTCTGCTTTTTATTCAGGCTGTGATCAGAGCAACATGCTTCTTCTGATCACCCTTCTCCATCCTGCCTATGCAGTGTTTCCAAAGCCTTCCACTCAAATTCTCACGCTAATGACAGGCCTCAGAACTACTTCGTCAGCCTGATACAGGTTTAGAAATGATACAGGGAGATGAATTCACTTAGATTGCCCCCAAAGGGAAGGTGACAGCACATAATGACACAGGAGAGAAGTGGGCTCCATAATGCTCAGGGCAGACATCCGACAATTTCTTTCCACTCTCTGAAAAGCAACAGTAGTAACAACAATAAGAGTGAGGTTTGCACAACTCAAGTTTGAGCTAACTTCCTTACCAGCCAATATTCTTTACCTTTAACTTCCAGACAACACCTATTCATTCTTCAGACAGAGATCACTTGTGAATTCTGACCCAGAGATCGTTCTCTAGAGCAACTAAGCCCCTCCGTGAGAGGTTCTCATTGATCCCTCTCTTCACATAGCTTGCCACACAAGCGGTATGACTTTCACTTCCATAACTACAGTGAAGTTATTCCACTTGGCTCTCCTGCCCAGGTCTATTATTGATCACTCTTTGGTCATTTGGACCTAGGGAATAGTCAAACACATGGTAGAGCCTTGCAAAAATAAATTTAAGAGTAATTGTTAAGCATAATTGTTGCTCTTGCAGAAGACAAGGGTCAATTCCCAGCACCCACACAGTAGCACACAACCCTGTATAACTCCAGTTCCAGGGAACTTGACAGCCTTTTCTGACCACCGCGGGCATCAGGTAAATGTGTGGTACACATATACATGCCCAGGCAAAACACTTACACATATAAAAAATAAATAAACTTTTCAGATGCTATGTGATTTTTTTTTTTGCTGAATGAATACAACAATTTCTACCTTCCATGAACAAGCAAAACAACCTCCCTTTCCCTGCCTTTACGTCTTTTTGCTTATCTTCTTTTCTCTTGTGAAGTCCATGTTTTATTGCCAGAATACTGTTCATATTGTTTGTTGAGTCCTCAATAGAGTTCTTTCATTCTCTTATTTTAATACAAAAGTCACTTCGCTCACCCCATTTACACCTCATGTGTGCACTTGCATACTGGTTCTGTACACACAGAGGCCACAATCATAATATAATAATCTCTATGGCAAAAAAGGCCTTGGTTTATTACTTTATTACTTTCATTCCGGCCACATGTAGTGTTTGAATGAGGGGGTGGAGATCACAATCCTAGTGTTGGAGCAGAGCTGAGACACATTAGAATTTACTAAATTAATTTTGACTAGACACAGTTGTAGTGAAGAGCGGCATGCTGCGTTCCTGCCTGGCTCCCGGCTGCCTGGCTAGCTTATGCCCTGAAATAATTACACAGAAACTGTATTCATTTAAACACTGCCTGGCCCATTAGTTTCAGCCTCTTCCTCACATCTTGATTAACCCATATCTAATAATCTGTGTAGCACCACGAGGTGGTGCCTTAAGGGAAGATTCTAGCGTACGTCCATCTTGGGCCGGAGCTTCATCATGTCTGTCCCAGAGAGCAGAAGCATGGCATCTGCCCCAGAGAGGCAAGGCATGACGATTGCCCGAGACATCTGCCTCACTCCCAGCATCCTGTTCTGTCTACTCCACACCTAAATCAAAAAGCCAAGGCAGTTTCTTTATTAACCAATGAGAGTCCTCCATCACACAGTAGGATTCCTATCCATTCTTGGTCCCCCATAGTTGGGGAAAAGAAACAAGAAAGAGACAAGGTGACAATAAATATAAATATGAAGATGTCTCCGATTCTATGTCCTCATAACCAAAGCAGATGATAGCCAAGCTTTGGGAACTAAATAGCTTGAGTGGGGAGGCAAACAGAGACTTTCCAAATGGGATAATTATAATGCTAATATGCATTACATCCTGATAATTAAATATACAAATACAACTCTTGATTATCAACCCCTGTGAAATGTAGGTTAGGACTGTAAAAAGAAACACTGCTGACTCTACATAGTCCACTTTTTCCCCTCACCAAAGTGAGGTTATCATGAGAATCAGAACCTCACAACTTTCTGGTAATTGTCAGCATGCCAATGGGGTGCAGCTTGTTTTCAATATGTTATCATCTTCTGTGTGTGCTGAGCTGTGTGTCCACCAAGTCCATGTGCAGAGATGGATGCCTCAGATGAGCATTCTGCCTCAGAATGGCTGCCTTTGGTGACTTGGTATTTATGTAAATTAACTAAGGCTGGGTTAAGTGCATGTGATTTTAGTGGATTCTAATCCAATTTAACTGATTTCATAAGAACAACTTAGGGTAAAAGAAGTGCACACATAAGAAAATTAATCTACAAGCCAAGAAATGAGACCTCGGGAGACATCAGCCCTGGACATGCATTGATCTCATATCACCAGATTCCAGAACTATGAGAAAATAAACCTGTGCTGTTTGGTAATGGCAACCCTAGAAAATGGACAAAGCATCTATTTTTAAATGTCTGAGTGCAATCATGCAAACTTGAGAAACAAGTACCTACTATTCCAAAAACTTAATTGTTGACTGATTTCATAAAAAGGGAAGAAATGTTCAAAATAGATAACAGGAAATACTAACTGTAAAGTTAAATGAACAAAATATTTCAAAGGCATTCAGCAGAGAAAATTCCATCACCAGGAAAATGATTCTCAGGCCCAGCATGGTGACATACTCCTTTAATCCAAGCACTTGGGGGCAGATATAAGTGAATCTCTATGAATTCAAATTCAACTAGTGTGCACAGTGAGCTCCCGACAAATCAAGGCTAAATAGTGAGACTCTGTCTTGGCAGAGGCTGCTTGTTCATTCCCGGCCACCCACATGTGAAATAATTACACAGAAATTGTACTAATTAAATCTCTGCTTAGCCTATTAGCTCTGGTTTCTTATTGCCTAGCTCTTAAATCTCAAATTAACGCATCTCTATTTTTTGTGTATCACCACAAGGCTGTGGCTTACCAAGTTCCGGTGTCTGTCTCCTTTGACAGCCACATGGCATCTGCCTGACTCTACCTGTTCTCTCTCTACATCTCTGTTTGGATTTTACACCTGGCTTTACTCTGTTAAGTCATTGGCTGAAAGAAATGACAATAAAACATATTCATAGCATACAGGGGGGAATCCCACATAAACTCTGTATCAAAAGAGAAGGGGTCAGAAGGAGGAGGAGGAGGAGGAAGAGGAGGAGGAGGAGGAGGAGGAAGAGGAGGAGTAATAGAAGAAGGAGGAGGAAAAAAGAAAAGAGAAAACTATTCTCCAAGAAAATATTGCACATATTCTACCTCCTGTAAACTGAGACCTCAGATTACATCATTTAAACCTATTGTGAAGACAGGAACAAAGCACTGTGCCTGCTTTTAATCCCAGCACTCAGGAGGCAGAGATAATAAGATTTCTGTGAGTTCCAGGTCAGCTACACACATAGTGAGTGAGTTGTAATCCAAACAGATGTGTGTGTGTGTGTGTGTGTGTGTGTGTGTGAATTGCAAATACAGCTGTATAAATAAAAAATTTAATTAAAAACATATGAGAGGATACGATAGAGTTTCCATAAAAGATTGTTGCCAGAGAAGTAACAAGCAGTAAAGATTTGGAAAAAAAGAAGCAACAGAAAGATAAAACTGTAGATTATAAAATGTACATTTAAAAAACATAGAAATGGCAGAAATGAATCTAAAATGTAAAGTGGGGGCAGAAGAGCAAAAAGAGAAACATCTCCATCATTGATTGACTCAAGATAGGGCCATAGAACGTTTCAAAGGTCAAAGTCAAGGTCTGAAGTTTTAGCATAAAATGCATTGGACCGTTAAGTACAAAGAAAAAGAGTTAACACAAAATACGTAAGGGTTTACAATTAGCACCATAAGGTTCTCTGTCTTACTGCATCTTTCACTTGTCCAAATATCATGTGTCAGTTTTATATTAATTATCTGGCAAGAAGAACAGCCTAGTCTGCTAGGTGTGGTGTATGTAGTACATCTAAAAGAAATAGCCAGGGCTCTTCCAAAGCCTTAAAATTACTCCTGAAAAGGGGGTGGAGAATCAATGTCAGAGAATATAGTACAGACCAGAGAGCTGTTTCTGTATTAGGGAACGAGTAGGTTTCTATCTGTCTCTATGAAGGAAAAAAATGGGAGCAGTAACCAGAGCTGAAGACAAGGAGTATCTTACCATTGCTAAATTATAACCCAAAGCATATCTTTTCCGCAGCAATGTTTTATTTTGTTCTAAGTGCAAAGTTAGTCTAAATTATAGCAACTAAACATTAATTTAGCATACTCAGTGAGAGACATGTGCTTTCAAAGGAAAAACTCACTTCACCAGTTGCTCCCTATGAAGAATGAGCTTTTTTTGTTCTTATGTTCTCAAGAGACTGAACTGTTGCTTCCCTTGGAAATTACCCAATAAAACATGTCCACTTGTGGATGCCAATGTGAGTCTATAACTCAGGAAAGGATGGCTACCCAGGACCATTAAAAAGCAAAGAGATTGTAGAGTGCAAATAGGCAGTCATGTTAGCATCTTCAGAGTCACTTCGCTAACACTTCAAATAGAATAAAAGTCTATTGATTAACACTTAATTAAAAAGATAAAGCAACCAGTGTGATTTCACACTTGAAAGAAAATTTATGACAACTTAATTTAATGCCCAAATAAGAACTTTATTTTTTAATAGAATAGTATGGGAGTTTTAAGAAGGACATGACTGCTAATAAAAATTGGGATGTTTGTCATATTGATAGATCATAATACATTTTTACAACAATCTGCCACCGTGTGAAATATGAAAATAAATTTGACTGGAATATAGAAAAAGCCTGTTTCAGTTCTCAGAAGAGGAAAATCGATTATTTTAAACCACGAAAATTAAATCCATGTTTTAAGTTTCTCATCATTGAAGTTTCTAATGTCCAGCAACATACCTTTCGTAGTCTATATTAAAATATATTTTTAAGAGGTAGTTCTAAGTAGATTCATTATCCCATTATTTCTCTCAACATATACAGAACACAAGTTTTAAAATTAGTTTGAACTGCCTTGAAACTGAAATTATCACTGGATACAAATTTACTGTCATATATTGAGTTATTATACTTTGAATGTCTGTGTTATTGGAGCCCATCAATATGAAGGATGTTAACCACAATCCTTCAATTCACAGGTCAGAATTTCTATTATAAAGGAATATGGCAAATGAACTTCCCTTACTAATGTGAACAATACTGCCAAGATACTTATCATCATGACGGGGTACTTGGAACTCCACCTGGGACACTGTGCATGCTAATTTGAAATCATATTTTCCTCTTTTGTTGAAAATAGATTATTTTCACATACAACATATCCTGATTACAGTTCCCCATGTCATTACTCCTCCAAGTTCCTTTCTACCTTCCCTCAATTTGGGATCCACTTCCTTTCTGCCTCTTGTTAGAAAAGAACAGGCTTCGAAGAGGTAACAATCAAACATAGCAAAATAAACTATAAGGCGAAACAAGAACATTGAAGTTGGACAAGACAAACCAACAAAAGAAACAGAGTCCAAGAGAGGGCGCAAGATCAGAGACCCACTTGTTCACATATTCAGAAGCACCGTAAAATGAAGCAGCAAGCATAGGGCTGACATGGTTCTGCACCAGGTTCATTGCTTATATTATATATATTATATATATATTATATACATATTATATATATAATAACTTTTAGTTTAGTAATTTTATGTGCTCAATTGATTTAGATTTTAGAGGGACTTGAACTCCCAGTGAACTCGATCCCTTCTGGCTCTTATGCTCTTTCTACCTCCTCTTCCTCAGAGTTACCTGAGCTCTGAAGAAAGGGATTTGATGAAAATATATAGGACTGTATGTTCCAAGCTCTCTCTCTCTCTCTCTCTCTCTCTCTCTCTCTCTCTCTCTCTCTCTCTCTCTCTCTCTCTCTCTCTCTCTCCTCTCTCTCTCTCTCTCTCTCTCTCTCTCTCTCTTTCTCTCTCTCTCTCTCTCTCTCATTGGAGGAGCCCACTTGTTGGTTCCTGGCTGCTTAGCCCTGAAATAATCACACAGAAACTATATTATCTAAATCACTGCTTGACCCATTAGCTCTAGCTTCTTATTTGCTACCTCTTACATCTTAACGTAACCCATTTCCATTAAACTGTGTATTGCCACGTGGCTGTGGCTTACTGGCTAAAGTTTCGGTGTCTGTCTCTGGCAAGGCTACATGGCTTCTCTTAATGCTTCCTTCTTTCTCTCAGCATTCAGTTAAGTTTTCCCTGCCTACCTCTATTCTCTGTGCAGGTCCAAGCCAGTTTTTTTATTAACCAATGGTATTCAGAGCATACAGAGAGGAATCCACCCCCCTTGCATAATTTATAGCTGTGGGTCTGTATTTGCTCCCATCAGCTGCAGGAGGAAGCTCATTTGCTGATGGCAGAATAAGGCACTGATCTATGAGTATAGCAGTGGTAAATAGCTTTGAACTCATTGGCACAAGAGAAGAGTCCCTATTGTGTACTATTAGGTGAAGATGAGTTACATTTGTTTATGCTATGAAAATTTTGTTTAATGATGCCAAAGATGTGTTGTAATTTTTTTTTATCTTTTATTTGTTTAACTCTGTGAAGCTGTGTTACCTTGCCTATCTAAAATACCTGATTGGTCTAATAAAGATGTTAACAGTCGATAACTAGGCAGGAGAAAGGATAAATGGGACTGACAGGCAGAGAAAATAAATAGAAGGAGAAATATGTGAAGAAAAATTTGGGGACCAAAAGGATAAAGAGCGGAAAATTCCAGGAGCCAGCCACCCAACTACACAGCAATCCATGAATTAAGAAGTAAAGAAAGGTATATAGAAAGGTAAAAGCCCATAGGCAGAAGATGGATGGGATAGTTTAAGCTAAGAAAAGCTGGCTAGAAACAAGCCAAGCTAAGGCTGGGCATTCATAAATAATAACAAGTCTTGGTGTGCTTATTTAAGAGCTGGGTAATTATGTCAGACACAAACCATATGACAGGCAGTATTAAATGTGTTATTAAATAAGTATTCAAGCCTCATAGATTTTTCAAAATATAGTAAAGGGTTTGTTGAACAAAAGCTAAGTAGATAAACTCAAGAAAAGCAATAGATTTACAAATTTTGACAATATTTCTGTGTAACAAAAACACCTAAATATCTTCAATTAACCAAAAGAGAAATATAGCAAAAAAACCCAAAATCTTTCTGTAGGTAAAATAAATATAAACGAACATAATATTTCTAATTTTATTAAACATGTGTTAAGAACAAAAGTGTGTGAAAACTGAAAACCACACAAAACAGTCCTTGTTAGAATTTCTCTGAAGCTTCACCCAGAAAACAAACAGCTTTATGTGTATGTCTGTAGCACTTTCAAGTTAAAAGCCCCACTCTAACTTTTTTTTAATCTAGCGGTGCTTGGATGCTAATTGGTTAAAGACTCTCTGGATGAGGGCAGTTAAGCTGATGGGCAAACTGAATACTAATAATTAACGTAAGGAGAACCATGATCCATTTTTAGGATTTCACATCAAGAGTGGCAAGAAGGAATAATTATACTGGGATAAACACACACATGCACACACACACATGGAGATCATTTTAAAGCATTTAATGGTAGTGAGAAGTAAATTATTTAACTCTAACCAGGGATAAGAGCCTTTTGGTAGCTATCACTCACTGCTGTAAATCTGCTGAAGTCTGCATTTCCTGGCTGCTGGCTCTGCTTATTTAAAGCCATTCTTGATGCTCTGCGGGAAAGGCTTTCAGCGCCGCTGCCAAATACTCACTAGATTAAAAATGTGCTCTACTGATAATATTTTTACAAACACGGCACACTGAGCACGAGCAACGTTCTTTAGTTATCAATTCACCGCTCTTCCCCAGCCAGGCTTTCCAAGACGGCTTGGCAATCCCCAGGTTCCATTCTGTCTGGCCATTTCCGGTACTAGGAAACTAACACCCAAGTCCCCTATTGGCTGAGTTCTGACTTAGATTTCACGTCTCTAGCAAAACAGTAAAGACAATATGTCAGGGTGAATGCTAGAAGGTCTAAATATTTACTAGACAAAAATTGTCCACATAGCAAAGGAAATTCTGAGAAACAAACGATGTGATGTCACATCTGATTAATAGACAAGTACTCTGGTTTTTAAAACCTGCTGTCTGTTCCAAGGGCCAGTAGAAAGATAACTTCTCCACAGTTAAAGTAGTCATGGGTAAGTACTCTTAGATTTTCCATTGCCCCCTTAGATTTGTCCTCCGACTCCAAAATCACCAGCTGCGTTAGAACAAATTTTGCTCACAGTATGCTTCGGGAGTAGCTGGAAGAAGTGTCTACTTGGGAACTAAGAAATAATGATAGCTGAGCGGAAGAGTTGAGGATAAGGGATGAAAATATATTTCTACAAAGTCAAAGGCAGCAGACAATTAGGTAAGGAGGTCAAGCACACAGGGTTAAAAGGAAGGAAAGCGTGGAAGTAGCAACAACCATAAATGCTAAGCCTCCCTCATTACCCAGTCTCAGGATCATCTCCTGTGGATTCTCAAAATTACTTTCAAACTCCAAGTTTCATCCTCCAAATGATGTCTGACTCCTTTTGGCCAAGTTGCCGGTGCTGACTTCATTTTGGAAATGGGTGGTAGAGGACTTTAGTACTATTTTAAATTTTTAATTTTTCAGTCTTTGAAAATAAACAGAAATTCCTTTAAAAAGAAAGCTTACATGATTTTTTTTAATATGGCAAACTAGAATTTCTCCCATAAGGATATTGTCACTTTAAGCTTTGACCCTGTCCTTCCTTTCACCCATTCTACTTAGGGACACTTTGATTAGCACAGAAGGGCAATTATTCCAGTCACTGCAAAGAATAGTATTTTAGAGTAAGTTCAAGAAAAGCCTCTTCCCAGGTACTTAGGCCTTCATCTGGTAGCTGTTCCTAGCTTCTTAATGGGCCCTCATTAGAGCAGAGCAGTAATGGCCTTTTGACTTTCAGCAGAGATATCTGAGACACACAGTCATGACTATATATAGTATACACACATGCAGAAATAAATTTTTAAAACAGATAAATAATTCTATTTTTATAATAATAATAAAAAATAGAACAAAAAAAACGAGTAGCAGGAGTCACTTCCGGGCTGCATCATCATAAACTCTATAGCTCTTCTAGATTTAATCTGTTCTCTTAGAGCACTGGATACAGAAGAGAGACAGGGCTGTGCTAGAACAGTCCTGTACCACTGGGATACAGCACCAGCCATTTACTTAACCTGAAATGCAAGCAGCCTGCAATGAGGCCAAGAATAGTGAATGAAATGTCACCTAATCGCTATCCAATCTTACCACCACTGCTAGCTTTTATTCATGGTTAAGTGGCATCCTTAACTGGGTTCAGGCTTTTTTGACCATATATAACCTAGTCAATATCTACCAAAAGCAGAAGGTGAAAAAAAAAGCCAGGGAAGATATATGAGGTGACAGGGAGAAAATCTATCCTGAGGAAGAAGAAGTCTTGGCAAGTAAGGTGGATGTATAGGGGGAAAGTGGGTCAAAGAGATAGCGTAGTAGGCAAAGGCTGCCAAGCCTGATGACCTGAATTCATTGGCTTTCCTGGAACTGCATGGTGTAAGAAGAAACCAGTTCTCTCAAGTTCTCCTCTCAACTATACAGACACACACACACACACACACACATTTGTACACAGGCACACACTTCATGTCATGCATATGTCCCACCTTTTACCCACCGAATAAATATGTGTAAGTTTTCTAAGGAAAAATAAGAGCAGCAGCATGACCATGCAGATCTTCTCTGCTTAGTGAAATCATTACCTTGGTTATGTCCCATGCTCCCAGCACCATCATGTTCTGCCCCACTGAAGGAGCCAAGATTATTAAAGGGAATGTTCTGAAGCTTTGGGGAAGATAACTCCTTTCTCATGTCAGTTGTTTCTCCCAGCTATTGGACTACAGTGATCATGAAAAAGGTTAACTCAACAAACCCTACTGTGCAGGGGACCTGCATAGTGTAAAACCAGGTAGGGGCAATAGTAAATCTCTTAGGGCTAACCTACACTACACTATGTAGGCTGCAAAACAGTCAAGCACTGTTGAGTTGGAGTTGATTCTTCACTCATTGACAGAAGGATAAAAAGAAACATTCCCCAGGAAGATATAGTAGTACCATTTCAAGTGGGAGTCCAAACAAAAGTAACTAGAATCAGCACTGAATCATCTGCCCTGTGATCATGGCTGGCCTGAGAAATAGTATAGTGGCAATGTAACAGACATATCAATGAAGATTGAGCCGCAGAAAACTAGACCACATATCGTGGGAGAGAAGAAACCATGATGACTGCATGGAGCCTTCATCTTTCAGGGTGAAATGTTGAGTAGCAACCAGATAGTAAAGACAGGTATGCATCTAAAGATGCAGTACCTACAGCCTAGGAAATCTACAGGTACAGAGAAAGGTGAGCTAGGTATGGTGTAAGACATTGTTAAGGTAGTAGAAGGACCCAAGAACTAATAGAATAGTGATATGAAAGAGTGACAGATCAGAGGATGGTGAAATTTTGATGTTACTCAATTTCTGCTGGTTGATTGGGAATGTTTTTTATTTAAAATGTTAAAGATAGATATGATGCCTAATAATGTCATCTTGCTTTCTGTTGGGTACATAAATTAGCAACCAAAATACCTCTAAACTAACCTCTTCTTTTTGCCTGTTTTCTCTGACCTTTTCTTTACTCTGCTGTACATTCATGTTCAGGTCAGTACCACCTTCTTTAACTAGTCTCCCTCCTTATCATGTCTACTCAGTATCTGAATAGTCTAGATTCAACCTCAACAATGTCGTCTAGTTGCTCTTTTTTCACTAAGGTACACAGCATGCCATCAGACCCCCTTACATGACTTTAAAGAAAGTTGTAGTAGTTCTCTATTACAATTTCACCTTCCGTGGCTTTCATTATTCATAGTCAACAATCTTAAAACATTAAAATGAAAATCCCAGGAATAATTTACATATCTTAAGCTGCAACTCTTGTAAGAAGTCTAGTGAAATCTTATGTTACCCTTGTTCTTCTTGCACAGGACATAAATCAACCCTCTCCTCTTTGTGCAGTGTATCTACACTGTATAAGCTACCCACCCACTCATCACTTAGCCACCATGTATCCATCTTTATCACAGGATATTCTGTAGCTTGTCACAATTCATTTTGACCACAAAGAAAAAAATAGCTATGGTGTTAATTCAAAAAGATAAGCCACCACGTTCCTATTTCATTATTAATTATTGTTGTTAACATTTTGTTATGCTTGGTTTATAAGCTAATTTTACAGGGATGTATATATAGGAAAATATGGATACATTGAAATTTATGCCACCTATGATTTTCACTCTCTCCTCTGTGGTCTTGTGATGTAGCACCTACGGAGCAGTGGAGACAAATGCATTTTCTGAATGCCTACCATTTTATAAGCTCTCAAGGAGGACTCTTCTCTTTCGCCATTCTAAAGCCTGAAATTTTATGTATGTCAGGCTGTGGGACAAATTTGTAATGCTTGGTTTTTAGGAAGCTCATACATGATAGCTATAAAAATAAGTATTTGCTTGAATTCAGTGAATCTATAAAAAAAGAATGAAATTCTGATTATTAGGTAATGTGCTAAATATAATCAGTGTCAACATTTAATATACTATTTTTGAATTTTTATGTTGATATTTATGGGGTCTTTGTATAAATTTTATTGCTTTATTATTTTCCTACCTACAGGTATCTAAATACGTATTAGATTAAATGACTATAATTAAATATTTGAGACATATTAACTAATAAAGAAGATACTTGACACATATGAACTAATAAAGAAGAGAGATTTGTTTAGTATTTATAGACATTGAAATGACATATAGGCTTTAAGATGCAGGGTGACCCCTATCTACACCACCACACCTTATCTAGCAATGGCAGAGGAATCTGCAGGAGCAAAAAATATTTTTTCCAGAGCCAGAAAGTAGAGAGCATTGGATAGGTCCAGACTTGTTCCTTTTTTTTTTTTTTTTTAGCAATCCTCTCATGAGAACTAAAGAGCCTAAGTCCTGTGGAGAACATGAACTTGGGACCTCCCACGATGTCTATTAAAACTTCCACAGTACCTCTAAACAACACCATCTGGAGACAAAGCCTCCAAGCACATAAAGCCCTCAGGGAACACCAAAACCACTGCAGGTACCTTTCATACATATGTATGCTCTTGCTATGTTACACATACACACACACACACACACACACACACGTTCCTATCCTATTCTAGTGAAGCAACATGTAAGCAATAGTGATAGGCTTAACTGAAAGACTTGAATGCTAGTTTAGGCCCACCGGTTGCTTATCTCGCTCTAAGCCTCTGGTTGTTTGAATACAAATGACTTTATTTCTGGATTGTTCTGGGGCCGTCATGATGTGACAGGTGACATAGCACATGGTTTATTTGCATAGATCTCAGTACTTTGTAGGCACTCAACACAGTAGAAATTGATTTCATATTTTCCTTTTACCTTTTATCTCTTTCCTTTATTGCTTTGTTCCTTCCTCTCAGTTTCCATCTCTCTATTTGTTCAAACTACTGTTTAATGTACTGTACTAAAATAAATACAGGACTAGAAGCCAAAGGCTTACTTTCTACAGTTTAATATTTGAATGACCTTGTGTAACACACTCCATGTTTACAGAACAGCTTCCATTTATGTATAATGAAAAAAACCTGAATGCCATAAAAGTTATAAATATTTATTAATCTATAAGGTTTTTAGAAAGTTAAAAACAACATGAGGTCATTATGACTTCCTTATTTTACCTAATGTCTTCCTTTGAGGTCAGACTCTTGACTTTGAACATGAACAGGGATTTTTCTTCTTTTTTTAATTAAAAGACTATCTTTTCTCATTTTACATACCAATCCTAGTTCCCACTCCCTCCCTTCCTCCTGTACATTTCACCTTCCCTCCCCCAACCCACCCCTATCCACTCCTCAGAGAGGGTAACGCTTCTCATAAGGAGTCAACAAATTCTAGCACATCACTTTGAGACAGAACCAAGGCCCTCCCCACTATATCTAGACTGAGTAAGGTATCGCTCTAAAGAGAATGGCTTCCAAAATGTCAGTACTAGCACTAGGGATAACTCCTGGTCTCACTGGCAGTGGACCCACAGTTTGCCCCAACCATACAGCTATCCCCCACATTCAGAGGGTCTAGTTTAGTCCTATGCCGGTCCCTTTGCTGTCAGGCCTGAGTTGGTGGGCTCCCATTAATGAGCAGGGTTTTTAACAGATGGCTTTCTTCTAACAAAACCTGAATGTGACGTTTTCTTTTAAATTCACAGATCTCCATATGAAATAACTCAATTGGTAAAGCCTAGATTCGTAATGTTAAAGTATAAGAGCATAAAAATAACTCGTTTGTGTACATGTTTGTGTGATTTGTGTGTGTGTGTTGGAGAGGTGTGGGTATATATGGGTATGGGTGCAAGTGAAGGCCAGAGATCAGTGTGTGTCATTCATCTATTTTTCTCCTACATCGTTTTTGAGATAAGATCTTTCACTGAACCAGGAGACCAACCATTTGGCAAGACAAGCTGGCCAACAAGTGTTGTCTTCACCCACCAAAAGATGGGATTATAGGTACTTAACTTTTCCTGTGTACAAGCAATCAAAACTCAGGTCCATATGCTTATACAGCAAGGATGTTACTTGCTGACCATCTTTCTAGCCCTTCAAAGTAATCCTTATATACCATTCTAGTGTTTGAGGTGACTTCCCTAGACATAGATACATATACTCTAGGAAGCATATCCTCTAGAAATTCTGAATTTGATAAAGGAAATCCCCAGAGACAGACTTGCCAAAGAAAACAGTTTCCCACCTTTTCCTTATTCAGTGTCTCAGACTTTCCCATGTTTCTCAGCCTCCCAGAGACAGGTCAGCATGCCATAATGGGCACCAGACTGGTTGAGCCCTTTCTCCATATTATCTGAGGAATTTATTAATGCTGGAAAAGAATCACATCAAATGACAATCATCAAAGAGCTCCCCACTACTAAGTAATAAAGTACTTTATTACTTAGTGTATTTAGTCTCATCAATAAAATCTAAAAATGGAAGCTGTCAGATATGCAAATACTCAGAAATTGACCAGAAGTTTGTTTAGCCTTTCTTTGGGAAATTTTTTTACATGTTCTGGTAAAGATTATCAAGCCATCGTCACTGAACAAAAACTCAGTTTCACAGACTGCTGCTTTGTGCTGTATTTTTCCAAAAGTCTGTCATTACCACCTGTACACAGTAGGTAATTATCTCCTGTTTGTTTTTAAAATATATGCATTTTGTTTACATTATTCTGTACTGCTAAGTAAGAGGTCTTTAAAAATAATTGATCATGAAACACTTTTTTTTTACAAAATATAATAAAGCCTGTGAACAGTAAATATAAGTTAGGGAAAGGATCATATCCTAAGAACTGAAAAACCACCAAACAGGATGAATAGCAAAAGGACAGGTAGGAAAGGAGTAGGTCCATGTTATCAAATACATTTTGATAAACTTCGTTAAAAACGTAGAAATAGGCTCAGATGAAAAATTAAGTTATTCCCCTTTATATTTTGATATAAATTAAGAAAAAAATATATCTGGATTTGCCTTGGGCTGTGTGATGAGCAAGAAAGATAATATTCCTTGTGTGAATGCACTGAGAGATATCTTGGCTATTTCTTAACAAGGTCATAATTAAATACCATGATAATATATTAATTAAATGTTAATTCATAAAGTGAAAAATCTTAGGTGCCACAAAAGTTTCTTTTTAATGAAGCTTTATTAACACCTAGACATCATGTACTTTAATATTTCATACACTTCTTGGGCACACTGCCCTTAAGCAAGTTGAAGCAATTATAAAAATGACAAAGAAGAGATAAAAATTGAGCTGGAATTTTGAGGTAAATAGGCTGTAAACAAGTGGCAAGATTGGTATTGAACCAATCACGTTGTGTGAGACTGTCAAAAATATTATATCCTTTAGAAGTGCATCTCACATCTTAAATCCAAGAATTGGATTACACTAACTCTTCTGAGGCAAGAAAATCCATCAATGTAGGGATGAAGGTACTCATTCAGTTCGATGTGCTGATAGGCAGAAACTAAACACGTGGTTTAGCTAAAAATCTCTCAGGGGTTTCTCAAAACCACTACTCCACAAAACAGCAACACTAGTATAAGCTTTGAACCACTTAGAAAGACAGATGATAAAGAAAAGAGTCATGTTGGCAGCTCTCTAAAAATATCAGCCCTGGTAATTATTTCCAACTCCACCTATTTTGTTGCGTGTGGAGGTTTTAAAGCAACTTTTCTACATAGGCAAGCCGCATTAATTAAAATCTTTAGGGTAATTTCTTGGGACTGCAGCCCACATTCACACTCCTATTCTCTTTTCTTGGGCTCTTCCATCTTCTCTTATCCCAGATTCTTTATTCAGTATATTGCTACCAACTTTTATTGCAGTATAAGTGTATAAATCTTAAATGCATAACCTGAAGACTTTTTATTAAGTGAGAATATCACTCAAAACCTTTTATATCAAGTAGTAGAATAGTTATTGGAGAAAAGGAAAACCTTCCACATGCCCTCTACTTAATATTCATCACAAGAACTTGGGTTTGCTTTTGACCTTTGTATAAATGCAATTATACATATGTTCTTCTATGCATCTGACTTTTTTCGTGCAGTAGTAGATCCATGAGATCTATCCACCTAGCATGTTCCATATAGTGGCACCAAAAAAATTTTATGCATTCATCTGTGATGTGGGATTCCCCTCTGTATACCACTGGTTAATAAAGAAGCTGCTTTTAGACAGTTGCTTAACAGAATATAGCCAGGCTGGAAAAGATATGGAGAGAAAGTAGGCAGAGTCAGTGAGAAGCCATGTAGCCAGCAGAGAAGAAACATATGAGCCGCCAGATGGGAACTTTGCCAGTAGACCACGACCTTGTGGTGATGCACAGATTAATAGAGATGGGTTAGTTTAGGATATGAGAGATAGCTAGAAATATGCTTAAACTATTGGCCAAACAGTATTGCAAATAATATAGTTTCTGTGTAATTATTTTGAGTCAGGGCAGTCAAGAAGTGAGCTAGCAGCCTCCTCCTACACATCTGTTTGTTTATTGGTGTTAAGGGCTGTTTTCAGCTGTTAGGAGTAATAAAGCCATGAACATCATTTTACATACATGTTTATGTAAATATCAACATATTTATCTTTGGAAACATATTGAGATGTGAAGGTTGAAAGTCTCAAGTTATGAATCCAATTAGCCTTAGATGATGTCAGAGAGTTTTCCGAAATAATGGTTTCAGTTTAAACCACATCATCTGTTAGGATTCCAGTTTCTGTCCATCTGTGCTTACAGGTGGTTATGGCTGGACTTTGGTTTGTTTTTATTTTAGCCACTTCAATAGGGAAATATTAGACTCTCAGAAGTGTTGTTACATGTATTTCTCTCATGGCCAAGAACTTGTATTTCTCTCATGGCCAAGAACTTCTTAGGAATTCGAATGACAACTTTATGTCCTTTATGTAAAATATTCCCTCAATGTTTTTGTTGATTTTTAATGTGTTACCTGCCTATAGTGATTATAGATTTTTTATTATAGTCTACATGCAATTGTTTATTATTTATATGTATTGCAAACAGACTCACCCCCTGTTGTTTGTATTTTATAAGGCTTAAGCATTTTAATACATTTTAATAATTTTTTTTCTTATCAAGATTTCCTTAATTTTTGTGACTTTCATTGAAACTTTTCTGTATCTGATAATTTAGGAGTTTTACTTACATTCTTCTAGAAATCCTATTGATTCATGGTAGACACAGTTACTGCAGGTATGGAACTTACTTTAGGGTATGAACTTTCTCCTTTGACTAGTTACAAATGCATCTCTTGTTTAAAAGACCACCAATTTTTATTACATTGTCATGGAAAGTTTATCATACATTGGAAAGCCCAATAAGTGATGGTCTTTCTTTGACCAGTGCATGCTGCATTGAGTATTTTAATATTGTAAAACTTGGCATCAGGCCAGGCAAGCACTCTGGAATTAGTCCTACCATTTCTAGGGAGTGTACAACATGTTCTTTACATTTGAATATGAATTTATAATTTATCAATTTCTACATGCTTACCTGCTAAGGCTTTGAAAGAGGCAGCAAATATAAAAATTAGTTTTTAGAGAATGGTTGTCTTCACTAAGAAAGCCAGTCAGCCAGGCCTAATGGTGGTGGCACATGCCTTGCCTCCTAGCACAGGCAGATCTCTGTGAGCTCAAGGCCAACATGGTTTAAGTGCGAGTTCCAGGACAGTCAGTGGTACTCAAAAAAAAAGTCTGTCCCCAAAAGCAACGTGAAACAAGACAACCGAGGAAGAGTTGTCTCTCGGCTAATTAACTCTAGACTGTGCAATATTCAATCATTTATTTAGTTACTTCAGTTTTATAGATATTAATGTTAAATACTTTGCTTCTTGAATAAAATTGCCCTTAGGTAATTTTGAAGTGGATTTGAAGATACTTTGAGTCATGCATTCCAAAATATTTAAAAGTGCTTACTATCAGTAGGTAATATATCATTTTATATTGCATTTTTCAAAAATCATAAGATTTATTGAAATGTTATTGATATAAAATCTAGTACATCAATTTTCTAGGCACAGCTTGATGGGTTTGATGAATGTTTATTTATATAAACAATGACATAATCCAGATTTTCCACAGCCTCAAAATCTTCTATATTTTGTTGTTGTTTTTGTTCTTACTGCTGCTGTTATTATTTCTGTTTTGAGACAGGGTTTCTTCACACAGCGTTAACTGTCCTAGAACACACTCTGTAGTCTAGGCTGGCCTTGAACTCACAGAGATCATCCTGCCTCTCTCTCCCATGTACTGGGGTTAAAAGCATGTGCTACCTCTGCACAACTTTATTATTCCTTTTTAATAACTACTATACATTTCTTGAGATATCAAAAAGTCTACTTTCCAAAATTAAAATCTATCAGTTCTGTTCTTGAATTTTCTCTATATAGAATCATATAGAAAGTAGATTTTGTATTAATGCCCAATTAGCATGCAAAATCATAGCATGTAGACAATTAAACTTTGCTTCCATTTATCCCCTTTATGTTCTCTTATTTCTTTTACCCATTGGCATTGGTATATGGCTCTACCAATATGTTTTTCTCTGCTCAGATATTCACAGGCAAATGTTTGGGCTGATTCCCTGATTGTCAATTATGACAGAAGCTGCCCTGTTTCAGTGAACGTCTGGTTTTAGCTCTGACACAGATTGGAGGATACTTACTCTTGTCACTAGGAAAAGCGGAATGTGAATGAGTTTCTTTTATTGTTGGATAAATGAGATCACAAAGAAAACAGTTACCCCAAATTCAGAAATAGCAGGTGCTTCCAGAACCATGGTGCTCAGATCTGCCTGCAGGGAAGCGCCAAGTCTAAGTCATACAGAGGTAGGCACACCAAAATGATAAATTTCAGGCACTACTGAAGCAACCATGACAGAAACTCATGAAGCCTGGATAAGGCTTAAGGTCTAGACATTCTCATATAGAACTCCAAGAAATTTACCATATTCTCAAGGAAAATGTAAGAAGAGATGATAAAATGCCCTCTGTTTCTTGCTCGGCAAAGAAATAATCACTGTAAAAATGGAGGAGGGGTTATATGAGCAAAGGGGTCAAGATCATGGTGGAGAAACCCACAGAGATAGCTAATCCAAGGTAGTGGGACCTCACTGATTCTGGACTGATAGCTGGGGAACCTGCATGGGACCGAACTAGACCCTCTGAATGTGGGTGACAGTTCTGTGGCTTGGGAAGTCTTGGAACCACAGGAAGTTGGGCCAGGATTAATCCCCAGTACATGAACTGACTTTTGAAGCCCATTCCCTATGGAGGGATACCTTGCTCAGCCTTAAAAGGGGGGGCTTGGTCCTGTCTCAATTTGATATGTCAGGCTTGGTAGACGCCCCACGGGAGGCCTTATCCTCTCTGAGGAGTGGATGGGGGTTGAATGAGAGGAAGGTGTAAGGGCAGGAAATAGGAGGAGGGGACGGAGGGGAAACTGCTGTTGGTATGAAAAATAAAAAAAATTAAATAAAAAAATGTTTTAAAAAGTACATCTACAACAGAGCTTCTCAACCTGTTACTGTGACTTTTAATACAGTTCCTCATCTGTGGTAGCCCCCAACCACAAAATTATTTCATTGCTACTTCATAACTATAATTTTACTACTGCTGTGAGCCATAATGTAACTATCTAAGATAACAGATTGCTACCCACTGGTTGAGAACCTCTGATCTACATACAGCCTCTTCACAACAAAGCCAAATTTCCCAGGGAAGAGGCATTTTCAGAACCTTTGCTTCGAGAAAGAATCTCTTCATACTCCCACCTCTCTGGGGCTCCTGTCTCATCTGAAGAAGGCGGAGCCTCAAACACATAAAGTGAATGGAGAAGAAAAAAAAGTCATTGAGTAGCTGAGCAGGAAGGAGACACTTACTTATACTTTCGGAAACTCCAAAAAGATGATGGACAGCATCGAAACATAGTATGTAACCCCAAAATAATCAAATGTTCCACCTTACTAAAGGTATATTTATGTGTATATATGTGTGTATGTATACATTAGAATAGACAGATAGATGATTGATTGATTGATTGATTGATAGATGATAGATAGATAGATGATAGATAGATAGATAGATAGATAGATGATAGATAGATATGATAGATGATAGATAGATATGATAGATAGATAGATAGATAGATAAATAGATAGATGATAGATAGATAGATAGATGATAGATAGATAGATAGATAGATAGATAGATAGATAGATAGATATGATAGAGTAGATAGAATGATAGATAGATAGATAGATTACATAGGATAGATGATAGATAGATAGATAGATGATAGATAGATAGATAGATAGATAGATAGATAGATAGATAGATAGATGATAGATTAGATAGATAGATAGATAGATAGATGATAGAGATGATAGATAAATAGATAGAAGATAGATGATAGATAGATAGATAGATAGATAGATAGATAGATAGATAGATGATAGAGAGAGAGAGAGATAGATAGATAGATAGATAGATGATAGATAGATAGATAGATAGATAGATAGATAGATAGATAGATAGATAAATAGAAAGGTTTACCTTACTATAGGCTCTTTCAAAATAGTGGATTACAAGTGAATAAATCATAAGACACAGATTCACTCTGACAAATTCTTAGAAAAGTCCAATGTCAACAGGAGACCAAATCAAACACAATGAAATGATTTGAAACCTCTAGCGCCTAAGCTACAGGAAACATTAAACAGTCATTTTCGAGTAACATCAATGTAAGTCCTCACATATCACAAAAATCTGTATACTTTAGTTCCTACCACCCAGCTGAAAATCTAGTATCAAACAAAAACTGTAAGACACAGGAGAAGGCAGGAATTCAAATTCAAAGGGACAAACCAAGCAACAGAATCTGATTCAGACATGACACAGATGGTTGAATTATTAAACAAAAGAATTTAGAATAACTGGGATTACTATTTTCTTGCTTCTATTGGAACCTGCAAGACAAGAGAGATGTTGAAGCAGAGGTGTGGAAATTGTGAGAAAGAACTGAAGAAAAATTCAGAAACCAAAAACATTGCAATAGAAACATAGAAATAACCAATATATTTGATGAGCTCATCAGATTTGACCCAACTAAGCAGAAAAAAAAAAACTGAACTTGTTGACAGTTCAAAATGACCTACCCAAAATGCAATGCAAACAGAAGAGCAATAGTGGGGAAAAGAGAAAAATAAGAGCTCTGGGTAAATATCAAATGTTGAAACATCAGGGGAAAAAAAGAAAGTAACAGAAGGATCTCAAGTAGCAATAGCCAAGAATTTTCCAAAACTAATGGCAGACACAAACATTTAGGGAGCTGAGACTGACAGCAACAAATCTTAAATCTTTAAATAGCATAATGGAAACTAAAAGAAAGTCTGAAATCAAATGGAGGACATAACTTCTGAGGTACAAGGAGAAGAATGATAGCCAATATCACAACAGAGATTGTTGTAGAACATGAGAATAAAGTACCATACTTTAAGGTGTAGAGGGGGTATAATACTATGATCAACAAAATTATCTTTAAAAGTAAAATAAATATAAAGATACTGTTACTGGGGAGCGGTGGCACACACCTTTGATTCCAAAACTCTGGAGGCAAAGGCTGGTGGATCTCTGTGAGTTTGAAGCCAGCCTGGTCTACAGAATGAATTCCAGGACTGCCAGGGCTGCACAGAGAAACCCTGTCTCAAAACAGGGGAGCACGGAATAGGATACTGTCAAACAACAACAACAAAAAGTATTCTGTCACATAAGCAAAATCAGAGAATTTATTTTCTGTAGACCAGCCGTACTTCAAGAGATTCAAAAGAAAATGTCAGGAAAATGAATCAAGGCCTGGAAAGTCAGTTCAGTCAGGAAGTGCCTCTGCATAAATGTGAATACATGAGTTTGATTCTCCAGATGGATGTACAAAAACTCAGATTTTGTAGAATTGCTTGTAATCCCAGTACTAGAGCAATAGAGCCAAGCTGATCCTGAGGGCTCAGTAATCAGCCATTTGAGCCTACTTGGTGATCTCTAAGCCAAACAGAGTTTGTCTCCACAAGGGAAACAGTTTCTAGGGACCAGCAGTTAAGGTGTATACTGGTCTCCACATACATACATAAACAAGACAGAAACATCTGCATACATATATCCACACTCAAAAAAACACACATAGATACACATACAAAGAAATAAAACAAAAGGAAAGTAATACATATGAAATTATTAGTGGACAAGGAGGGAAAGATCATTGAAAAAAGAATAAATGGTAAAATAAATATGCATCTGTCTTTCTGCAGTCAAATAGATGGCTGTTAAAATTAATAATAGCATTGTTTATTATAAATTTTTGGTAATGGCAATGTTACAAAGGACAAAGGGAATAATTGGAAATAACCTTTTATCGTGTAATTGTACCAAATAGGAAATAGTATAACATTAATTTTAAATACATGTATATTAGCTTAAAACATATACTGTAAACTCCAAATACAGAATTAAAATATTTTGTCAATGATTATGATTGATAGCATATGCTGTGAGACACCATGTAACCACTTAAAAATCCTTAACTAAAACCCAAATAGATAGTGAAAGCCTCTGGCAACATATACAAAACAGTTAACAACCATGGTTGATATTAATTCAGACAAAGCATTCGTCACTTTAAATATGAATAGTTTAAAGACTACAAAACAGGGATTAAAATGTTAGACATGATGACTCATGTCTGTCATGTTAGCACATACAAAGCAGAGGCAGGGGAATCACAGGGTAAAGGGTGGTCTGAGCTACACAGTGAAACTCTGATCTGAAAAACTAAATGGGGAGGGAGACACAGATTATCAAAGAAGGCTTTTTAAAAATATCCAACAACACGTTCTCTTTAATAAAACCATTTTAAAAGATATAGACAGTATTTAAAAGCAGATGAGTGGAGAAAGACATACTGTTCTACTGATATTACAGAAATCTCATTTTAAAAGTAGATTTGAAAACAAGAGGGAATCATGAAGAATAGGTCAATTCTCCAAATTAAAATTTTAAAAATAAAGCATGCTAGTAACTGTGTGTGAAGTTAACAACTGAACATGAAACTGATAGATCTGAAAGGGGAGCAGACAAGGCCACTATTATGTTCAGGGACTTCAACAGCCTTCTGTCAGCAATTGATAGATCAAGCAGGCAGAAAATCAGTAAGGATGTCGTTGACCTGAACAGCACCATCAATCAATTTGAATATTCCCTCCAACAGCTGCCAAACACACATTCTTTTCAATCTCACATAAAATGTTCTCTGAGATGAACCACATTCAAGACATAAGGCACACATTAACATATTTAAAAGTCTAAAAATAATAAAAATTATGTTGTCAGATAACAACATAATTAAAATAAAAATCAATAACGGAAAGAGATCTGGACACCTTCCAAATAAACCATGTATCAAAATGTATCTCAAGAGACATTGCAAAAACAACATCTATCTCAATGAAAGCTTGCCTAAACATTCAGACATGCTGTAAAATCAGTGCTGAAGGAAATATAACCCATTAAAGTACTAGAAAAGGAAAAAAAGTACAAAAGTACAAGATCAACAAACTACATTTCCAACTTAAAAACTGGGAGAAAAAAGGAAGGAAGGAAGGAAGGAAGGAAGGAAGGAAGGAAGGAAGGAAGGAAGGAAGGAAGGAGAGAGGGGGAGGGAGAAAAGGAAGGAGGGAAAGAGGAAGGAATAGGAAGAGGCTGCTTGTTTGTTCCCAGATACTCAGTCCCAAATTAACCACACAGAAACTGTTTGCGTAGGAGGTCCTTCTGTCTATATGTTGCTTTTATTGATTAAAAGATAAAGAAACTTCCTTTGCCTGTTGATAAAACTTAGGTAGGCGAGGAGGAATGAACTGAGGCTGGGAGAAAGAAGAGCAGAGTGAGAGAGACACCATGGATCCACCCGAGACAGACACTGGGAATTTTACCCGGTAAGCCACGGCCACGTGGCCATACACAGATTAGTAGAAATGGGTTAAATTAATATAAGAGTTAGACAATAAGAAACTAGAGCTAATGGGCCAAGCAGTGATTTAATGAATACAGTTTCTGTGTGGTTATTTTGGGGCTAACCTAGCCAGTCCGCCAAGACAAACAAGCGGTCCCTCCCCCTACAAACTGTATTAATTAAATCCATGGTTGGCCTATTAGTTCTAGCTTTTTATGGGCTCATGATGTGGGATTCCCCTCTATATGCTGTGTATACCACTCATAAATAAAGAAACTGTCTTGGGCCTGCACAGGGAATAGAGGTAGGTGGTGAACACTAAACTGAGTGCTGGGAGGAAGAAGCCATGGAGCCGGCACCAAAGACAGACAAGCTGAAACCTTGCTGGTAGGCCATGACCTCGTGTTGACATACAGAATAATGGAGATGGGCTAAATTAAGATATAAGAGTTAACCAATAAGAAGTTAGTGCTAATGGGCCAAGCAGTGATTTAATTAATACAGTTTCCATGTGATTATTTTGGTTCTGGGCAGCTGGGATGAACAAGCAGACTCCTTCCAACAGGCTAGCTCTTACATATCAATTTAACCCATTTCTTTTAATCTGTGTATCGCTATGTGGCTATGGTTTACCAGCAAGATTCCGGCCTGTCTGTTCCTGGCAGTGGCACATGGTGTCTCTCTGACTCCGCCTTCTTTCACTCAGTGTTCAGTTTTGTTTTCCCCGCCTAGCTCTGCCCTGCCCTGTTATAGGCTCAAAGCAATTTCTTTAAAATTAACCAATAAAAGCAACACATTTTCGGAAGGACTTCCCACACCATTTCACATTTCTGTTTAAATAAAAAGGAAGGTTTTAACTTTAACATAGTAAGATTACATATAATAAAACAGGTATCAAGTAAAAATTAAAGTTAGAATATTTATATCTACTTTATCTCTTATCATAACTAAGGAAAACTGTAACTATCTATTCTTCAACTTTATAAAAGATAAATATATCCAGAAGGATATAATATTAACTAAGTTAACAGGAAGTTCATTGTAAGCAACTTCCAAAACTCTAGAATTGACAGAAACGTCTCACTACCTGAACAGTCACACAAAGTTCTTCTGTATCATTGAAGAATTCAATATGCAGCCTACAGGCCCATAGTACCCAGCAGACTTTTCCAGGAAATTTGAAGATCTATTCTGCCTTGCAATGGCAAAGTTCATCAGTTCCTTTCTTCTGTGTCCTGCAGAATGTCTGGCAGACTCTTTCATGTAGTAGGAACCCCAAAGGACCATCTCACCTTTAGGCAAGTTCAGCAGTCATTTCTCTGTGGGTCCTGTATGTCCAGTTCATACAGCATAGTATCAAGCAGTTCAGACAAGAGCAGTTTCTTGCCTAAATGGCTAACCAACTCCATAAGGAGCCTCTTGAATGCCCAACATCCTCTTGAAGTTATTGGTACTGCCAGGAGCAGATGTGTCTCACTGTCATAAAAAGTCCTAAGTTCTTAAACATTTTTAATGCCATATTCTGCAGTCTTTGAAAGGTTTGAAGAATATCTATCTAACTGAAATATATCTCTATATATCTAGAAAACATAACTAACATGACTCCAAGCTTGACTATTATAGATGACTATCTATTAAACTATATTTTTTCTTTGGTTGTTTTTCGAGACAGGGTTTCTCTTTAGCTTTGGAGCTGTCCTGGAACTAGCTCCTGTACTCCAGTCTGGCCTCAAACTCACAGAGATCTGCCTGCCTCAGCCTCCCAAGTGTTGGGATTAAAGGTATGTGCCACCACACCCAGCTACTCTCTGTCTTTCTTTTTAATTTTAACGACGATATCTTTTTTCTTTTCTCTTCCAAGCTTACATATATTTTTAAACACACTGTAAACCATTTAGAGGTTTTCTTCATCTGAATTTATCTTTACTCCATATCTCTCTTTTTCTGATGATATGAGTCTTTAATTTGCTAAGCGATATGGCTACATTAAAACTGCGACTTTGACGGCTGGATCCAGCCCATTTCTTAGCTTTCTGAGTGTCTAGCCTCATGGAGGAGATATTAGTCTGAGCCATGTTTATTGCCACAACACAATGGAGTTTCAAGGTCCCTACTACCACCAAGAAGCATGCTGCTGGTTATTCATCAACACCATTTAAGTGTTTGGAGGTGGGGCCTCTTAAAAAAGCTGCAAGATTTTTGCAGATAAAGCTGAATCAGGAAGCCTCTCTTAAGGAAGCTGCTGCATGCCCTCAGCTGAAAAAAAAAGTGGCTAAACTTTGTTTTTCTGTGTCTAGAATTCCAAGTTTCTCAGGTTTTATGTGGATGTAGTCAGCCCCACATTGGCACACCAATTTGTTGTAGGAGGCTGCTTGTTTGTTCCCAAGTGCTCAGCCCTGAAATAATCACAAAGAAACTATATTATTTAAAACACTACTTGGACAACAATTCTAGAGTATTTCTGGCTAACTCATATCCTAAACTAACCCATCTCTATTAATCTGTGTATCGCCACATGGCTGTGGCTTACTAGGTAAAGTTCCATCTAGTGTCTGTCTCTGGTTGGGCTACACTGCTTCTCTTGACTCTGCCTCCTTTCTCCCAGCATTCAGTTTAGTTTTCTCTGCCTAGCTCTGTTCTGCCCTGCTATGGGCTCAAAGTGTTTATTTATTCATTAACAATAAAAGTAACACATATACAGAAGGACTTCTCACACCAGGGAGGAAGGGAAAAAAAAGAAATTAAGCTTAAAACAAGTAGGAAAGAAGATAATAAGATGATTAGAGAAGGAGTCAGTGAAATGGTAAACAGGTAATTTACTTGACAAATTACCTGGATCTAAATATTTGTGTAGAGATTTTAATAACACTATTTTTTATTTATTTTGTGTATGTCTCAGTTTCACTTCATTGTTGTGATTAAACATCCTGAAGAATAGCAACATAGAGGGAAGGGAATTTATTCATTTTACAATTCCAGTTTATAACCCATCAAGAAAGACTTGAGAGAACAGATCATATCACACATATTCAAAAGCATAGAGAAATAAATACACACCATGCTATCTTGTTTCCTTGCTTCCACATGCTTGGATCAATTTCTCCATTCTTACATAGTTCAGGAACCCTTGCCTAATATGATGCTGCCCACAGTGGACTGGGTACTCCCACATCAATTAACTTTTTTAAGGTAATCATCCACAGACATGTCCACAGGCAAACTACGTCACTAATTCCTCACTGAGACTCTGTTTCCATGTGAATGATTCTAGGTAGTAACAAGTTGATAAACCAATCACAAAGCAAATTATTCAATTAAGTTTGACAAATTTTAATTGAACTGTGTGAGTTAAAAATAAATGCTGCCCAGCAGTTTTGAGTGTTGGTACCAATTTTTCTCTGGACCTTTCTCCATGGATTATCCAGATCTTCCCTTCCATACATCCTTCTCACTCATTGCTTTATCCCAACCTCCAGCCCCAACAAGCATTAACTTGGAACTACAGGTCACTTAGTCCAGCATAACAGGGAGGCTAACTGCAGATCTTCACCTGTTCCTCCATACCTGCAAATCTAATTCCCCCATCTCACGCCTAGTTCTATAGTAGACTCGTCTGCTGTGGCCTCTCATCATTCCCTACCCCCATTCCCAGGGAACTAAGCAGATGTTGGTGGAATACCCTGCTTTCTTACCTCCAGTGAATACCCCATCACCCCTTCCTAGGCCATCTCCATTTTGAAGTGTCAGCTCCCAATACTTAAAAGCACATTTACCTGGAGTCCCCAGTGGACACACCCAAACATCTGGAACTTAATGAATGCTGTATTAAAATGAAACTTTATAGCACTGACTATGTGAAAAATTTTGGAGATCTCATACTAACAACTGAGGAGAACACCTGAAATATCTAGAAGAAAATGAGGAAATAACACTCAAAAGGAACAAATGGAAAGAAATAATCAAACTCAGAGCTGAAATCAGTAAAATAGAGACAAAATATACAAAGAACAATAAAACAAAGAGTTGGTTCTTTGAGAAAATCAAGAAGATTGACAAACCCTTATCCAAATTAACTGAAAGTCAGAGATAGAACAAATTAACAAAGTTAAAAATGAAATGGTGATGTAGGAGGGTCTTCTATCTATCTGTTGCTTTAATTAGTTAATTAATAAAGAAAACTGCTTGGCCTGATAGGTCAGAACATAGGTAGGTGGAGAAGACAGAACAGAATTGTGGGAAGAAAAAAGCAGAGACAGGCAGACGCCATGAATCTCCTACCCGAGACGGACGGTGTTTAGACTCAAGATGGTAAGCCATAGTCAAATGGCGATACAGATTATTAGAAATGGGTTAAATCAATATGTGAGAGTTAGCCAATAAGGGTCTGGAGATAATGGGCCAGTGTTTTAAATGAATACGGTTTCTGTGTTATTATTTTCGGGGCTAAGCTAGCCATGCAGGAGCCGGGTGGGATGAAAATCAGGCCTGCTGGCCCCATCACTACAATTCACTACAAAATGGGACACACAGCAATAGACATCGAGGAAATCCAGAGAATCGTATGGACATAATTTGAAAACTGTACTTCACCAAATTTAAAATTGTAAAAGAAATGGATAATTTTATTGCTACCTACCACTTACCAAAGTCAAATCAAGATCAGATGGGCAACTTAAACAGACCTATAATTCCTAGTGAGATAGAAGCAGTCACTGAACATCTCCTAACCAATAAAGCCCAGGGCCAGACGATTTTAGTGTAGAATTCGACCAGACTTTCGGTGAAAAGTTAATGCCAATGCTCCTCAAATTAATACACAAAATAGAATCTAAAGAAACATCACCTAATTTATTTTATAAGACCACAGTTACCCTGCCATCCAAACTACCTAAAGACCCAACAAAGAAAGAATTATAGACCAATATCCTTATGAACGCAGATGCAAAAATTTCTCAGTAAAATTATTTGCAAACCAAACCCAAAAATACATCAAAAAGATCATACACTATGATTTGGTCAGTTTCATCCCATAGATACAGGGAAGATTCAATATACACAAATCAATAAATGTAATCTGCCATATAAATAAACTGAAAAACAAAAACATCATGACCATCTCATTAGATGCAGAAAAAGCCTTTGGCAAAGCCCAACACCCCTTCATGATAAAAGTGCAGTGTATCAAGCAATAGACCTTTTGGTCCAAACAGCTTTACTTGCAAATGTTCGTTGTGTAATGTGTTGTTGGTCTGCTTCAAGGCCTCTGGCTTCTGGTACACCATCAATACTGGACCCTCACTGAATCTTCTCTCCAATATTTTGTTGTTGCCAGAGTCATAGGGATTCTGTAGCTGTGATTCTTCTTTGGGACCAGTCCCTTCTTGTGCTCCAGCAAGTCATAAATGGGGTAGATGTTGAGGAGTTCCAACTCAAAGCTCTGGTTGTATGCCTGGGTAGTAGCCGAGTTGGTCAGTCAGACCCTCTAGGATCATCCCCCTCAGGTGAGGGGCAGGGTCAACTCTCCCTGGACCAGTAAGGGGCAGGACCAGCTCAGCAAGGCTCTCAGACTTCCAAAACACAGTTTAACACATGATTCACACGGGCCCATATGGTAAGATGGGCAACATACATAACACAAACCCTTGGTGCAGCAGTACCATGGTCCCAGACGTGGCCAGCAGCAGCAACTTGGACTTGAATGTCACCATGGGCTGGTGTGGCAGCGCAGGCTTCTTAGAGCAACGTGGGCCCAGCAGCAGCATGGTCCCCAGACTCCAGATGGCCTAGGTAATGGCCAGACCCCAGACAGTCACATGGCCTTTGGTGGTAACAGGAGCCACAGAAATCAATACAGACCCTGCTGCAGTAGGGTCAGGGACCCAAATGTGGTCTCCAGTCACAGTTTAGACCAGATGTCACCATGGACCTGGGTAGCAGCACAGGCCACTCAGATTTGTATGGCCCTGCTGTCAGCATGACCCTCAAAAACCAACATGGTCTCAAGTGTCAACTCCGATCCTGGGAGTCTATATGACCTTTGGTGGTGACAGGAACCATGGACATCACCACAGACACTGGGTATAGTAGGGCCTCCGACTAACTCATAGCCCTCAGCTGCAGCCTGGCCTGGATATCTTCAAGATTCTGGGTAGCAGAACAGGCCACCCACATCAGGATGGCCCCCTGCAGCAGCATGGCCCTAGAACAGTGTGGCATCCCAGACTCTTAGCATTCTCTTGGCCTCTAGTGGCCACAGGACTCACAGACATCAACACAGACCATAGCTGCAGCAGAGCTATGGATTTCTAATCTTTTAGAAAAAAATATGGTTAGGAACTAACCTGGTTCAAACTATAGAATCAGAGAAACGTTCATGAGTTAAGAGCACAGTCAACCATTTGTAAGATACAATCAAGTACGATGCTGCTTCATGTAAAATGCTGGGTAGAATCTGGGTGTAAATGACACAGATTTCTCCATTCATACATCCATGGCAACTGTCCATATTACAATTAAAAACTCACATCATTGCCACTGACTTCAACACACTTGTGACATGTAACCTTGGCTCTCCAGTATCTCCCATCCACTGATATAAGTGCTTTCCTTGAATATTTCAAGGGACAGGTTGCACTTCATTTTTGAAACTTTTGCTAGAAATACCTTTATTAAATATCTCTGCAAACACATCAGTTATGATTCAAATATTCTCTAGACAGTTCTTCGGCCACAAACATTACTTAGAGTGACATTAGGTTGAGTAGAAGAATCGAAATGAGAGTAGGTAGCCCAAAGCTAGTATGGTATTAGTTAATATCAAAAGCTCAAGGAACTTATTTCTCATCAGCCAATTAATATAAGTACCAGCAGCCCAGAGGACAGCATTCACAATGTGGGTAATTGGGCTGGAGGAAGACATGAGGAGGTTAACATTTCACAAACCCTGTCTTGGGAAGGACATTTCGCAGCAGCTGCCTGTGACATTTCTACTTAGCTTCTTCTGGCTGAAATGTATTCACCTGTCTATACCTAACAGCAAAGGATATTGGAAAGTGTAATAAACATTTACTTTTAGTCTTTACCAGCTAGCAATCATCTCTCTGGACCCAGTGATTCATTACAATAATTCATTTGTTTTCCCCTTTCTCTAAGGTCTGTTTACAGAACCTCTGTCATGGATAACTGCTCTCTGTAAGTATTGCTCAACACTCCTAATGTCTGCTGCCCTGTGATTTTTTTTCTTTCAAATCTATCTCGTTTGCTTGCTCTTGCTTTCTCACTTTTTTGTTTTGGTTTTGTTCTGTTTTGTTCTGTTTTGTTTTGTTTTGTTTTGTTTTGTTTTGTTTTGTTTTGTTTCGAGACAAGGTTTCTCTGTGGCTTTGGAGCCTGTCCTGGAACTAGCTCTTGTAGACCAGGCTGGCCTCAAACTCACCATCCTCCTACCTTGGCCTTCTGAGTTTCCAGATTTTAGGTATATGCCACTGTGTAGGGCTCCAGATCTCTTTAGAACCCCCTCGTGAAATCTCTAAGGAAGTGGGTTTTGGTGATTTTCTATAATCCTCAATGCAGTGGAGTGACCCTATGAGGAAGGGTGTTCTATTCCTCTGTACCCTAGGATCTTGACTAGGGCAGAGAGGACTATTTGTAGTCTGGTACTCAAATTTCTTAAGGACACAAAAACTGCTTTTATATTCCAAATGAATTACAAAGGACATATTAAGTAGGGCAAGTATTATGACTTTTGTTTAGTTTTCTGAACCACAAGTAATCTTCCTAATAGTTTTAGCATAGAAAATTGAAAAGAGAAAAAGACACTAATTTCAGCCTATTAAAAATCACTCGCCAGATGTTGTAAAAAGAACCACTAATGAAAGGTCTCTCTGGAGAGTCTAAGAGTTGCTTTATATTCAACCTAATGCTCTTTAAAAGAATATCACATTTCATTGACATACAAGGCATTCGAGTTGAATTAAAGGTTTGAAAGACACCCTTTTCTGAATTGAAGTCTAAGAACTGTTTTTGATGTTTTCCTATTTTCCTACTCCCACTTCCCCCATCACAAACCGAGTGATTCTTCCCAATTTGAATTGATGCCATTCAATCTTTTTAATTAGCCCCATAGTCAAGATGCTACACTCAGGGTCCAGGTGAAGCTGAGTCGACAGCCACATTTGGAGTCTGTTAGGGCACCATGAAGCAAGCAGCAAAACTAGATTTGAAGTTAAAAAGCAAATTCCATGCTCTTTTTGTTCAGAAATCAGAAGTGGAGTGCATTAAAATAATTAAATATTATAAAACATCAGCTTCACCAAAAATCATCATTTTCTATTCTAGATTCAAAAACATAATTCATGGATACAATCTGGTGGGAGTCACTTAAGATGAACCAGAAGGTGAATTTTATTTAAATAGATGAGGCACAGTTGTTAAAATTTTATCTTCCCAAACAACTAAACATCTTCCTTCTTCACTTTTTTTTTCTTTTCAAACCAACTACTTTGCAGTTAAAGTTTTCATTCTGAGTGATTGCCTGTAAAAACTCTCATCCTAGTTATTCAGAGCAAACTAATTTCTTTCCCCACCCCCACAATTCTGATACGATGAGGTAACTTTAAGCATTTGTGCATTTGTGTGCATAACTCATTCTCCTCGCTGCTGGGAAAACATGAGCTGCCTGGAGGAGAGGAGCAGATGTTATAAAAAAAAAAAAAAAAAAAGAAAGAAAGAAAGAATAAAAAACACTGAGGCTAACTTGTAGGTTTATATTAAAGGAAAATGGTTGAGCTTACATTTTCCTTTCTCTCTTACCTTCAATTCAAAGAATGGAGAACATTTAGCTAATAGGTCTAATAGGAAAGGTGTATTTAAATGGCCGTTTTATCTAAGAAATCAGGAAGGAAAATGTTGAAGGTACGACAAAGACTCCAAGAGGCAAGTCATCTGCAAGTCTGCTACAGAGGGCAGAGAATTGGAGATCAGAGCTGAACCGGCTTTTACAGCATCTAACTGAGACTGAGGAGTGGCTGTGCTGACCTTTCTAAGAAGAATATTCTGTTTTCCACATTGGTTTTCTGAGCCTTAAAATGAGCTCTAGATTAAAATGATGGTAATTAAGATATTCAGTAAGAATTGCCTGTACTGACAGCGCTCACAAGCAAGATGATGATGCCAGAGCAAAAGCCAGAAAGTCCCATTGTCTATGCACAGTAAGCTGACACCTTTGTAACTGCTCATGTCACCAAAATAAACAAAGCAAATGACAACAGCAACAAATACCCAAAGGTCCAGGAAAGACTTTTATAACCAGACATTCATATTGGTTTCTGCAAACACTTATTTGGAGTCTGTGAACTATTATCCCCCCTCACGTACACACACGCTTACCTCATACCTCAGCCACGTCACTCACAGACTCACTGGTGTTACCTTGGCCTTTCTCTCCACTTCCCTGAGAATTCTCCTGGACTTTATGTAACTCATCATCTTGAGTTTCCATCTTTCTTGTGTCATTTGTGCTCAATAAATATTTCAGTACTCACAAGACACATGGGCAGAGTCCCTGGACCTATCAAAGTGATTTAATTTGGCCTCTCATATCTCTGTCCAGTTGACACATGCTATGTTCCCCTGATATCACGAGTCACGCTTGAAAACTTGACAAGTTAGGGTGAGCCTAGCAGCTATGTTTAACAACTTTGACTTTTCATAAATTCTGAAAATTAAGCAAGGTGTAGAGGATTTGAAAAACAATTAGTATACAAGAAAGAGAGAAAGGAAATTTAACTTAGAGCTAGAGATAGACAGTTAGCTCTTCTAGGGTTAGACACATATCACCCACATGATGGGTTCACAACAGTCTATAGCTCCAGTTCTAGTCTTGATGCCCTCTTTTAGCCTCTGCAGGCACTGTATGCACATAGTGCACAAACAATGTGCAAACAAGATTCTCCCCCCTCTCTCTCACACACACAAACACAAACACTTGTAACTTTATCTAAACATGGTTCTGTACTGTCTGTTCCAGAAAAGGCAATCATACCTTTGTTTCTACATGTTCTCGTGACCACCTTGCAACACAACCTTTGTTTCAAAAGGTTATTATAACCACCTGCAGCTATGACTACCTTATTATGACCACCTTGTTAAGTTTTGCTTCTATAGTCCCACCTATTTGCCTGCCAAATCCTCCATTTGGAAGCCTCCATCCTTAAGCTATAATAACCTTATTTTCTCCACATCCAATATTAACTTCCTGAACCCTGCCTTAGAGGGAGGCCGCCCATGTACATGAATTAGAAAATTTTGCTTTATCTATCGTCAGGTGGAGGTTCTATGGTGATATGCAAGAAATTCATCAGTATGGCTATAGGAACTGGCCTTTTCAGGCTCCCTCTCCTCAGCTGCCCAAGGAACTAACTGGGGGCATCTCCCTGGAAACCTGGGAACCCCTCTAGGGTCAAGTCTCTTGACAACCCTCAGGTGGCTCCTTAAATTAAGATATATGCTTCCCTGAATTACAGAGCCCCACATTGGAGCACCGGACTGAGCTCCCAAGGTCCTGATGAGGAGCAGAAGGAGAGAGAACATGAGAAAGAAAGTCAGGACCGTGAGGGAACCTCCATCTGGCGATAGATGAAGAAAATGACTGAGCCCCACATTGGAGCACTGGACTGAGCTCCCAAGGTCCTGATGAGGAGCAGAAGGAGAGAGAACATGAGAAAGAAAGACAGGAACGTGAGGAGTGCGTTCACTCATGGAGACGGTGGGACAGAACTAATGGGAGATCACCAACTCCAGTTGGAATGGGACTGATGGATCATGCGACCAAACCCGTCTCTCTGAATGTGGCCAACAACGGGGGCTGACTGAGAAGCAAAGGACAATGGCGCTGGGCTCTGATTCTTCTGCGTGGACGGGCTCTGTGGGAGCCTTCTCAGCTTGGGCGATCACCTTCCTGGACCTGGGGGGAGTTGGGAGGACCTTGGTCTTAGCATAGAGTAGGGAACCTACTCTATGCTAAGCTCCTTGGCCTTGAGAGGGAGGGAGGGGAGGTATGGGTGGAGGGGAGGGGAGGGAAGGGGGAGAAGGAGGGGAGGGAAGGGGGAGGAGGAGGGGAGGAGATGTAAATTTTTAAATATAAAAAAATAAACCATGAGAAAAAAAAAGAAAATTTTGCTTTAATTAATTTGGCCATGATGATTTGGGTCAGTGGTCTTTCTCAGTGCATCTTTGGGATTAACAGTGTTAATCTGAGTTATGACTCAGAAAGGTGAGTAAAATCAGCTGAACCTCATGTTTGCTCAGTTTGTCACCACTGTGCTAGGAATTTCTGAGAAGAGAAAGCATACTGTTGCATTAAAGGAATAATTATTCCACCTATCTCCTCAGCATGGTTGAAGGTAAACCTGCCTTCCTAGGAGGTGGTCCTGCCTTCCCAAGAGAAGATCATTGACCCTAACCAACTGGAATGCTAGCTCCCTACCCATGCCAGAGAGTCTATTCTCCTAACCAGAGTCTGCTAGATAAAAAAAAAGCACAAGGCCAATTGTAATGAAATATGCTTTTGCTCATACTTGAAGCATAAGCACTATCTGTCTAGTAGCTGCAGGGGACAGGGTTGTCAGATTAAGTCTCTGTGCTGATGTTATCTGCAGATACTAGAGTTCAGTGAAAGAGCACAGGGATTTCCCGGTCTGTGTCTTCCCAAACAAGAAACTGGATGGGGCACCAGGATAGACACAGAAGCAGAGAGTGTGTTAAGGAAGAAAGTTCTTCCAAGAGATGAAATGGTCCAGAGCTGGGACAAAGGTTAGAAGCTCAATGGTACATGTGCCCAGTAGACTTGGAACTTTGTCATTTGTATCAGGCACACTATTTTGTGTGCATGCTCTGTTGTGTGTGGGCCTTGGTAGGTGGGTTTCCAGTATACTCCCTGTCCATTGTTTCCTTTCATATGCTAATTTGACTTCATTCTCCGCCCTATTCCCCTGATACACTAAATTAAAATAGATAAAGATTTTCAGAATCAAAAGTAAAATAAAATAGATGCTAGACCTAGATAAAATCCCACTTATTATAATCACGGTTCCCACATGTGTTTCCAAAACCACCAACATTTTTGAAAGAAAGAAAGGATGAATCAGCATCTGTGGTCAAAAGTTAAACAGATCTAAGTTTAGAATTCATTTGTGTCCTTAGTATACAAAGCATTGCTGGCTCTCCAAAAGGGTAACTAAAAGGCAAGTTCTTCTGAACTAACTGCATGTATGGTTTCCGCAGGCACAGAAACTGAGCAGACATGAGGTTCCAAAGTGTTTCAGAAAGCAGTTTGGAGGACTATACCGAAGTTCAATGTTCAACAGACAATATCAATATCTTTATTCTTTATTAACTCCTAAAGCTATTCATTAAAACAGTAAATTAATATAAAGAAAAGCAACACATAAGTTATAACATATTCCAGTATATAACATGTAATAAATATAATAACAACCTCATTTAATCATCACTTTCCAAAAGGTGTCATTTAAAGAGCAAATCACAAATTTATCAATGTACGAATGCATTCAATAATTGAATTATGAAAATATTGCCACCAATTTTTACAAATAAACATTATGGTGTAGAGGAAATTTTTCCTTTCTTTGTTACCATGTGCCAGTCTCTATAACAAAATATCACCAATAATTGACTCATTAATCATAAAGCATTTGCATCATAATCCTTTTTATCTCCTTACTAAGGCTAAGAACACTGTAGAGGCTGTCTCGGGTCAGTTGTGTTAAAAAAAAAAAAAAAAACTGAAAAAAATGGAATGGACCCAAAATGAAAAGGTGCCTTTGTGTCCAAACACTTAACTTCAACAGCAGTCATGCAGCGTACTGTCTATCTCTCTTCTACATTAGAGTATGAAAATTCATTTATGCATAGCAAGCAGCTGCTTTTCATCCTAGTTGTCCATGATCAATTCTTTCACTATTTTCCCATTTTATCGGTATCCAATGTGAAGTTCATGAACTCTTTGAGCATAGAATAAGCTCTTCTGCAGGCATTTAAACTGCTGAAGCAGCTCATTCTCACACAACAAAGCCTACATATAACATGTGTCATGCTATAACCCTCATGCTAATCCAAAAGAAATGGACATCATACATGAACTGAAATCTGGCCTGCTCCTTGAAGCATAGCTCAATGGTAATACAGCCTGTTAAGACATTTACATTAAAAGAAGGAAATAATTTTTGTGCCTTGGAAAACCATACAGAATTTCTAGACGGTTGGATCAGCTAAATTTTATTAGTGGCAAAAACGTTGAATTTTTAGTTTTGTAATAGGAAGGATGCATTTTTAGAAATTCAATGATCATGTGCAACTTTCTTTAAGGCTAACACAAATGAGGACGTCATCTTGTCTTCCACATCGCTGGCTCTAGCAAACTGCAGAAGATCACCATGACAACAGGCATTTGCCTGGTGTGGAGACAACAGAGTAGGCATCATTTCCTAAGTGTGTATTTCTGCAGATGTAAGTAGAATCACCAATTAAAAGACTCTTTTCTATCCTTGGGGGCTGCACAGACATAAATGGTGATGGGAGGCTGGGTGGTCAGCTGCTGCACCTCCAAACTCCTCTTGATTATCAGAAAAAGATTTGCTTTTTGGTTGCTTTAAAAATGCAAGCCTAGATGGTTCTGCATCATGCCATGTTAACACTGGAAACCAATAGAATTGCTTGAAATTGTGGGTTATTCTTTCTTATGACTTGCTATAACTCTTTAAATACTTTAAGCAAAAAAACTGTTTTAAATGTGTTTTTAGGTCTTACATTATGATATAATGCACAGTGTTATCATTCCATGGCACACGTGTGAATAACAAATATAGAACAGAATCAGAAAAACTGAAATTTTTTTAAAGATTTTAAAATGTAAATTCAAAAGTGAAATTTAAATATTCATTTGAATGTATTTCTACAGAATGTCTTTATCATTTAAAGCAAGACAATACAAAGCAAGAATTTTTAATTACCCATAACCAAAAATAAAGGGGAATTTTCTTTGCATTTAGGAGCTGAAACTATTTTGGTTTTTATTTGTTTTGAAGAAAAGAAATGTACATCTATTTATATTAGAAGGCAAGAAACTAGAAAATGTAGCTCCAATACTTCTCAATGAACATAGCAATTTCTAAAATGCCAATCAGTATTATTTTTATATACAGTGATAAATAACTGTGTGACAGCTTTCACCCCAAGGAATATGATTGTATGAATTTCTCCATTCTGTAGTGACTTCATAGATGGATATTTCAGTTTTGACATCTTACTATATCCTTCTTACAAATGTGATGCTAAAAATATACAAAGGAGCAAAGGAGCAAAGGAGCTTGCTCATATACTAGTGATTTTTATATTAAGGTAAACTATAAAAAATTTAGCAAAATTATTTCTGAAGTAAAATCATTCATTTCTATGAAAAGACATATGTTGTCAAATAGTACTATTCAGGAATTACATGCCCAAAATTCACAGTGAACACTGGCAAATTTTCTAATGTGTGTTTGTATGTTTAACTGTTTCTTTGTATAGCTAATTAAATGTTTGTTGCAAAGTCTCATGGGAGGCTCATTTGCATATACCTTGTTATAATGGCCAAACACATTCTCACTAAGTATTGCCTGATGAATAGATATTTCACAAATGCTTGCCATGGACACAACGAGCTACGGCCACATGTGATTATGACTGTAGTTCAGCTGGTACTCTAGCTGGGTAATTGAACTCCTTTAGGAATCACTCAGTTGTTTATGAGAGGTTACGAGGGCAACCCCGCATTTTAATTCTCAGTGTTTAATGACTTGGATACACAGATATGTTAATGTGAATTCACACACATGTCAGATTTCAGAAGAAAACGTTTCATCAGAAATGAGAAAATAAATCGTCAGACTCAGATAGGAATTTAAAATTGAACAAGCAAAAATATAAATGCCACTTATGCCTTCATCACACAATTGTTGTGGGGATTATGATGCGGTGGAAGTACGGAAGTACAATGTAAACGAAGGAGCTCACAGGAGGGAAGATAGTGTTGCTTCCTTCCAGGTTTAGCTGCAGTAGCCCAGAAAAACAGTAGATAGCTTAGCAAGTCACTTTTTCCAGCGACTGATGAGGCACATTGGCGTGGATGTGAATGAAAGCTGCAAAGCTGTGATTTGTTCTTAGCTCTACAGACATGACAAGATAAAAGCGGAAGTCTTTGCTCCGTTCATTTCCTTATGAATAACTGGTGTGCTAATTAATAAGCTCTTAACACATTGAAATTAAACCTTTGCAATCCAAATACTGTTTTGCTATCTCTTTCACATATTTCTAACTCCTTGAAATAGGACTTCCTAGATGTTTTGAACAGGCCCAAATTTAGCATCATCTGTAAATTTAACTAAATGTTTTTAAAAATCATCCTTACTTGTAGAGAATTTTTAAAGCCCTAAATTAGGACTTTGGAGGATAACACAGTGGTAAAGGACTTGCCTAGTAGACCCTGAGATCTATCCTCAAAATTGAAAAGAACAGAAAAATTGCCAATGATGATTTATAAATGGCAGGGTCCAAGGATACTGCATTGACACTGAAAATAATCCTGGGAGTTTCTTTCAAAGAGAATTCTAAAATCCGTGACAATTATGACAGCCATAAAGTTGATACGTGAACAAATCTTATTAAACCAACTATGCTAAAATGTTGATTTACACATATACATATATACAAATGGGAATCCATTTTGCATGTACGTCAACTATATGATGCAATGTCAACTTATGTCAAGGCTACTTAGAATGTCCATATGACCAGGAATAAGGTCAAGAAGAAAATTAGGAGTAGCTTCGTTTTCTTCCTCTAGTCTTCCAAGTTTTTATTATAAGCATGTTTAGTTATATATTTATTTAAAATTTCTCTTACACAGAGAACAACTTGTGAGACACAGTTTTCTCCTTCCATCACCTGGGTCCTAAAGATAAAACACGGACCACCAGGCTTGGCAGCAAGAGCTATTACCTGCTAAGCTATCTCACTAGCCTTGTCTTTACTTACTTACTTATTTATTTATTTACATTTATTCATTCATTCATTTATTCATTTTACTGATGTATTTAAAAACAGCTGAAGCTATTGGACTAAAAATAAAAAAATTAATTGCTTATGTATACAACAGGTAAAAATAAAAACCACATATGTTATAGTATGTATGACTAAAATAATATTTTAAACCAATTATATCTATTGAATATATGTGTTAGGCCTGCAAACTCTGTTCTTACCATGTCAGTGGAGAGTCTACTCATTGTGTCACCTAGAAAGTCCTAAAAGAGGGTGGTCACTCACTGTTACTTAAAAATAGCGATGTTAGATCCTCATTCTGCTATGCTGCGCATGGAACTCAGGCTCCTCAATCAAGAGGCAGTGCCGCTGAGGAATAAAGATGAATTAATTGATGGATACTTGCTACCACCTCTGTGCTTTTAAATGGTTTAACTGATCTGTTGGGCATCGATTTTTTTTCATCTCACAAAATATCAATAATAATATCAATTTCTTCAATCTTTAAGAATTGAATGAGGTGTTTTGTTTTGCTTTTTTTCTGAGACAAATTCTTGTTGGATAGCCCAGGCTAGCTCTGAGTTCTGGTTACCCTGTTTTTTCTGCCTCTGCCCTCCACACGTGCTGGGATTACAGGCATGCACTGCTATGCCTGGCTATCTTTGCAATCCAAGTAAAGTGTTTAGAGCAGATCCTGGCACTTTATGAAAACACTGTAAATAAAGTATTTAATTAAGTAATGAATTCAATATGGAGTTATTGAAAGATGGTCCCAGCTATCCTAAATCTTTGAAACAAGGAGAGTTATAGGAAAGCCAATAAATAAAATACTATAAATTACATATAGATATATACGTAAATAGACAAGAACTACTGAATGAATTCCAATAAGTACTGTCATAATTTATGCTTCAATTGAATGGAGAAACAAACTAAGACATACACATAAAGTGCTCTTTAGAGTATTCGCTGGGTAAAGCCATGTAAATCAGCAAAAACAATAGAAGCCCCAGCTTGGATGGCACTCCTTGTGATGGTTTGAATGAAATGGCCCACATAAGCTCATAGAGAGTGGCTGTAGGAAAATCCTTCTGTACACTGTGAATATGTTTTGCTCTCATTGATTGATAAAGAAGCTTCTTTGGCTATAGAAAGGCAGAATAAGGGCAGGCAGGAAAGTAAAACTGAAAATACAGAGAGAAGGGTGGAGTCAGGGAGATGCGAGCCAGCTGCTGCAGGAACAAAATGAACTAGAGACCAGGTAAAGCCATGAAACCCTATGGCAAAATGCAGATGAATAGAAATGGGTTAATTTAAGTTGTAAGAGCTAGTTGATAGTAAGCCTGAACAATGGGTCAAATATTCTGTAATTAATGTAAGCTTTATATGTTTATTTGGGACCAGGAGGTCAGAACAAAAGAAAAGTTCCACTTCCATTTACAGAGACAAGCACTGTTAAGAAGTGTGGCCTTGTTGGAGGAGGTATATCACTGGGGGTGTGCTTTGAGGTTTCAGATGCTAAAGACAGGTGCAGTCTCTCTCTCTCTCTCTCTCTCTCTCTCTCTCTCTCTCTCTCTCTCTCTCTCTCTCTCTCTCTCTCTCTCTCTCTCTCCCTTCCTGTTGCCTGCAGATTCAGATATATAACTCTCAGCTACCTCTCCAGACCCAAGTTTGCCTGCATGCCACCATGCTCCCCATTATAACAATAATGGACTAAACCTCTGAGTCTATAAGTCAACCCCAATTAAATGTTTTCCTTTATAAGAGTTGCCACGGTCATGATGTCTCTTTACAGCAATAGAACACTGCCTAAGACACTTCTGATAGAGTCTCAGTATAGATGGTAGTTCAGGACTGAGAAGCCAAATAAACTTGACCTTTTTATACAACCCTTTTCTCATGTTTAAAGGTTCATGTCCAAACTGACTGGCCATGAACCAGCCTACATAGCTTGGACCAAACTGTATTTTCCATTTCTTTCCCTAACTCACCCTAACACCTAGTTGAACTTCTTCCTACATTACCAAATCTCTTGTCCCACGGTGGTACAGATGAACATTCCCAGACTTTGAAGGGGAATTTGGTGCTCAACATTAGAATATTGTGGGGAAACTGCATATCAAATGCATCGGTACAACTGCAATAAAAACATAAACTAATCCACCTGCCATGAGTTCAGGTGAGGTGGTCCTGGTGAGTCAGGTTAGGTCAGATCAAGGTCAACATGAAAGGATTTAGGAAAAAACTTACAGCACTCAGAGCCTTTGAGGTTTTGAAACTGTAAAAAAGAAATGACATTTGTCACCCAAATGCTCAAGATTCTCCTTTGCCTCTGTAAAAATCAGCCTCCACTGTCAACAGTCACCCTTCAAGACCCAACTTACATGTCATTATCCTGATAACCATAATGCCTTTAGGAGCTATCTTAATATGTTGAGGGCCTACACTCCTCCCCCTCCCTCATTATTTTAATGACATTGTGTGACAATTCTTTTTGCTTACATGCTTACGTGTATGGCAATGCATTTTAGCTTTCAGCTTTTAACTTTTTATTTTAGTTTTTAGGGGCAGGGATTTTCTTTTTATACAGACTAGCATACGGCAAAAACTCACTATCAGTGGCACAATACCATTAATGTATGATCATTTATGGACTTGAAAAAATATACCAATGTGCAAAAATCAGTAACAAATAATTTGTGAAGTTGATCATCAAGAAGTCCCTCAATGAATTACAAGCGGTTCCAATAATACATTGGGGAAGAACAATTGCAAAAGTGTGACATATATGTGAATAGATTAAGAATGCTTAGTAGAGGATAATTAAAGAAATAAATTTATAAATGGTAACCCAGGCCAAAAAGCATATTAACGAAGTGATCTTGGTGAGTCGGAGGGAATCACTCATGACAGAAGAAAGCAAAAGATAAGGTCAAATGTGAAGAGTGTTGCTCAATCCTGAAGAACTCAGAGCATCACGGCAGCACAGAAGGGTTCTATTCTACAGAACAATCAGACGTCAAAAATTCTATGATCCTGTATTGGACAAGGAAAAACCAATGGAGTGAAACTGAGCAATAAATCCTTCCATGCTGATATGTTGTGTTTTGGTAGGCAAACAGTTTAGACTGACTAATAAGCAAAACAATTTCAGGTGGATGACTGATGAAGGAAATCACTGCTCCTTCCTGAACAGTGAACCATGAAAAACAAATACAGGTAAGTATATTTAACTGGGACACAGTCAAATCAATGAAACAGAAGTTAATTGTTTTATAAAGAAAAATGTGTCATTGAAGGATGCATTTGGAAATGCTCTTAATAACCTTATCCCAGCTCTACGATGTTACTCTTCCAAAAATATATTGCTTCTAATGTGAATAATTTCTCAATAATAAACAACAGTAAACATCAAAGCAGCAAAAAAAAGTCAGCAGATAAAGGTGCTGGCTGCCAAGACTGACAATTTAAGATCCATCCCAAGAGCCCACATGGTGGAAATAGAGAAATAACTCTTGAATGTTATCCTCTGACATCTACATGTACAACATACACACACACACACACACACATACACAAACACACACACACACACATTAAAAAATAGTAAACTTTTTATATCACAACGGGTTTACCAGTGGTTCTCAATCTAGCAGATATCCTGCATATCAGATATTTACATTACAATTCACAACTGCAGCAAAATTACATTATCAAGTAGCAATGAAATAATTTTATGGTTGGGGGTCACCACAACATGAAAAACTGTATAAAAGGGTTACAGAACTTGGAAGGTTGAGAACCACTGCTTTAGACACTTCTGCTGTATAGTTTTGATAACTGTCATCCACGACTTTTAATTTTGAAAGCTTTGGCCTAAGAAGAAGCCCAAACATTAACCATGACTAATTACCCCATTGAATCCTACAGGTTTTTCATCTATAGGTTTTCCTATTCTAATGTGAGTACTCCCTGTAAACAATTCTGAAAATCACAGTGAGCTGCTATAGTTATGCCTGATCATGCCTAGTGATGGAGGAGAGTCATCTGTCTGTGTGTTACTTTCATTGGTTAATAAAGAAACTGCCTTGGTCCTTTAATAGGACAGAAAATTAGGTAGGCAAAATAGACAGAACAAAATTCTGGGAGAGAGAAGGCAGACGCTTCAGGCAGTCACCATAATCAGTCGCCATGCCTCTCCTCTCTGAGTTGGACGCAGGTTAAGATCTCTCCTGGTAAGCAACCGCCTCATGGTGCTAAACAGATTACTAAATATGGGTTAAAGCAAGATATGAGAATTAAACAATAAGAGGCTGAAACTAATGGGCCAGGCAGTATTTAAATGAATACAGTTTCCGTGTAATTATTTCAGGTGTAAAGCTAGTCGGGTGGCGGGACGCAGCCCCTCCACTCCATCTACAGCCTAGCAGGCTACAGTGTCCAGGTAGTGAGAGAACATGAGATACCCTACATGGAATTCAACCAAAGGTGGCAAGAGGCAGGGAAATACGTAGACTTATCTTCTGAAACTTCACTGTACTCAGTGAAATTACACATATGTGAAAATACGTTCCTCCGTGCTAACACCTCTTTCTCCATGAAAACTGGTTTCACCGCTTCTTCTCAGTTAATCAGGAGGCTGTATCTCCAGCCATGTCTTGTTAATACTGGTTCTCCTAACTGACCCTGCTGACTTTGAGCCAACCTCCCTTAGAATCCACTTCAGAGTCATTGGTAACACTGTAAGACAAGTTTTTCAGGGGTCGTCTGCAAAAACATATACCTCACTGATCAATATAAAATTTCCTTTTAATTTGAAAAATAGAAAGAATGTTTCAATTAAATTAGCAAATTGGCAGAAGTCATTTCTTTCTTTAACTAAAAGTTCATACTGACCTTAGAATAGCACCAATATGTTAAAAATCCATTAAATTCTTAGCTCTGTCTTGTTGGTATGAACTTTATTACTATTTAATCACATATATTTAATTCATATTTAGATTATATTACTGCAACTGATCCATGTCCTTTCTGAAACAAAGAGGAACAAAAATAAATAAAGCCTGCTTCATAAAATTTAAATGAATCTATACCCCGAAAAGTACAACGATATATTAAAGTAACGGGCTTGAAGACCACTGCGATTACTCCCTATATAGCCAGAAAAAGACCTTGAAAAAAATAAGCAGAATTTGTACATTTTCAAGAGTAAGTGGACTCATATGGTCCCTCCAGCTCACAAATTCATATTTTCGTTCTACGGTCTTCTGTACATATTTAGCACAATGTTATGCTCACTATGAAGCCTGTATAATTTTATGATGATTATATACATGGTAAAAGGCAATAAAACAGAGTTTCTGCACCTTTATGAATCCTCTGCCTCTCATACACACACATTCATGTGTGTGCACACACAGATGCACACCCACACATGGACACACACACCTACAAAGACATGTAACTTGGTTAGCTCATTTGTACACTAGCCTAAAGCTCAACAGAATACATGAGAGTGGATTTTCAAATACTCCACCGTACTAAGAGCAAAGTGGGCAAGCATGCGCAGGAGAGTCTACTTGAAGAATACCATTGTGGCTGTGCCGAGTCCTAGTACATTGCTTCCTCGTGACTTGCACTGACACAGCATGACGGATTGCAGAGCTATCATTTTCTACAAAAAGAAAGCATACCAGTTCATCAACTGGACAAACTTTCTTATCTCAAAGTTTGAAGATGAATTTGTCAAAATGATCTTTATATAAGGGACAGCAAGCTCCGTAATGTCGCCCTTAGCAATTTTACGGGCAATATGGATGCATTCCACATAGCTATTCCTTATATGCTCTGACACAAGCCGAGTGCACTTTAAAAGTTGTAGTTCTATAAAAGCGTGGGGGCGGGAGAGAGTTGGGGAGTGGAAAGCAAAAGGGAGTTGGCAGAAAGAATAGGCACAAGGGTGTCCGTGGCTTACTCTGTCTGCCTAAAATATACTAAAATAATTGAAAAGTTAATACTTGAAATACGTTACCCAACTGCCAATATCTCTCCTGAGTTCCAAAGGAAGTTATCTGATAGATCGTTACCATGTTGTGAACCGTGCCACCAGACACACAGATGACAATGGTGCCAGGTTATTCTGCTAGATCAACAGAAGACAGATTTTTGCTGTTAGACTACTAGGCAACACATTCCTAAAGTGGTCTCTAGGGAGATCCTTCTCCTTTCCCTCTCTGGTTCCTTTAGAAAAGTAGCTCTGTATTTTTAAGAAATGCTCAGACACATCAAATAAACACTCAGACACATTGAAGTAGTGTGTGCCTCTGTGTGTACAACTTTGTGGATATCTCAACCTTGTTTTACTCATAACACAATGGCTTTGTGGTGATTTGAGAGTAATAAAATTATGTTTCAAAGCTTTCTAATTTACATAGAAAATTAAAGTCAGATATTAAAAGTGGTTGTCTTGTCCATCACTAAAAACAGACTGTCTTTTCAAACAATAAATAATACTCAGAGAGATCTATAGGTAGAATCAAGTTTTAATATTACTGCTAACATATTTAGGACATGTGTCTTCATCTTTGATACATTTGGCATCATTACTTGTAAAATGGATAAGGCTTTAAGGTTGTTCAGAAGAATCATTTTTACTTGGTGGGTATACCAAGCTTGAAACAAGCACATATTCAGTCAGCCTATCAAGAAGCCATTGATAGAGTATTAGATGGCTCGCTCAGTAAAGTGTTTCCCTGAGTCCTCATGCCCTATAACTCATGCGAAAACAAAGCAACATCACACAACCAAAAACAAATAGATATGGTAGCATGCTTGCAGTCCCAGAGGTGGGGAGAAAGAGACAAGTATGTCCCTGAGACTCACTAGGCGCTGTAGCTACGTAGTGATTTCCATGCCAGTGGTGGACACCCATTTCATAAAACAAAGTGAACTGCATGTGAAGAAATAAACATTAGATTGTCCTCTGACTTCCGCATGCACATGTCTGCACAAATGTACATGCACAGATTTCCCCCACCCAAAAAAACATATGTATGTAGGGGGGAGGGTGGCTGGGTGCACATGTGCACGCAAACACACACACAGAAGGCATAACTAGAGCCTTTGAACACTCTAATCCCATCTCAGAATTGAGTCCTTTCTTTTCTTAGAGGAAGAGATTCTAGTTCATGCAACATACTGTTTGTTTAAGGATTTGTGGTATGTGAATGCCAAATTTTATTTTAAATGCCTATGTAAATAAAAGGAGAAATTAAGATCTTCAGGATTTTTTTTTTTACTGGAATTCCTCTGTGTACAAATGTGTGTGTGTGTGTGTGTGTGTGTGTGTGTGTGTGTGCATAATATTTCCTAAGTCTTTCTTGTGCTTTTTTGTTGGCTCTTCTTCTGTTTTTAAAGTGCCCTTGTCCAGTTTGGTTTTGTTTTATCTTATTTTATTTATTTTATTTTATTACTATCCTGTGGAAGCCTGTTTGTTTTCTAACAAGAGACAGAAAGGGTGTAAACTCAGATGGGGGGGAAGGTCAGAATAACTCAGAGGAGCTGGGGAAGGGAAAACAATCAGAATATATTATATGAAAAATCTATTTTCAATAAAAAGATAAATAGAACCACCTGCAAAACAAAAAGAAAAAAAGAAAAAACAATTCCTAACAAGTCTCTGACTTTGCCCAGTATAAATCCGGGCTATAGTCTGTTCCCAAAGTGTATAACACCTACACTTTTCAGATGGATTTGGATGAGTAGATTTTATAAAGGCCTAAATATAGAGCCCTAAAGAAAACCTTTACTAATGTTTCATGATAATTTCTATGGAGCTCAAACTTTTATTTGAACTAAAATCTAGTAAATCAATTGAGCTTCTGCCATACATAAAGCCCACTGGCTTGACTATGACACTAAATTGATAAGAATTTCTTTTTAAAGGTCTACAGGATTTATTATATTGTTTATTTATTTGTGTGTGTATGCTCTCATGTAAACATAAGTGTATATGTGCCACAGCACATGTATAAAGGCCAGAGGACAGCCTGGGGGGATTAGTTCTTTCCTTTTTGCCATCAGGGTCCCAGAAATTGAACTCAGGTCTTCGGGTTTGGCAGCAGTCACCTCTATCTGTTGAGCCACCTTACCAGTCTATCAATACTTTCTTAACAGAATATTCCTTCAAGCCAAGAGCTAACTTTCTATCACTGGTAGGCAGGTCCTCAAAATATAAAGGGGCACCGCAGAAATCTGGGGGGTCATTCCAGAAGTTTGTGATTTAGGATGTTTTCATTGTTTGTTATTTAGGTGTTACTTGTGCCCTAATGGGGATGGATAATATGTCCCTCATGATGTAAATACAAGGGAATTTATTTCCAAAGATCATCTCTGGTTTTATCTTGTTTGTTATCTATAGAAGGGAACAGTTAATTCATTTTTTTTCTAGTCCTGTGAGTGAGTGGCATAGACAAGGGTGTGGATTTCTAATTTAGATCAACCCTTCTTTTAGTTCTGGCTTCTCCTGTTATTTGAGCAACGCTGAAATACATACACGCACATAAGTAAGCACTTTTACACTTTTAAATTTTGGACATCTTTCTGTGTAAAAACGAATAAAAACCATCTTCTTGGTTAAAGTTAGCTTTTCTGTTTTCCTGGAAAGACATTATCTTCCCCTTCACATGAACCTTCCTCTGGGGTAGAAACTGTCGTGGATTAGCGCAGGCTAACTCTAGTGCCATCTTTCCCTTTTAACAGTGAATGCAGAGGAGGAGAAGGAATCTGATTCATAGAGCATGTTTAAGAGTTATGTGTCCTTACTGCTCAGTCATAAATATGAGACACCAGTGGCAGACAACGCGGAATTATAACTTAAGAGTCACATAACCTCAGAATGTCTTTCCTTTTCTCAGAAGCCAGAAGGGTGACAGAATTCTCAAGGAATCTGTAAGGAGGCAATAAAGACTCTCTGGTCTAAAGCCATGCCCATAGCTTCAGACATTGCAGGGAAAGGCCACAAGAAGCCCCTCAGCCTCATAGGTGCAGGGGGTGGAACCTGGCAGGAGGTGGAGCCTGGCTCTTCTAAGGCAGAGAAAGCCGAGAGGTTGGTCTGAGGCTGCCTAATCACAACAGAGTTTGCTGGGGTAGAACTTACTAGGGTGGTCTGGAAGACTGGCCTATTCTTTGGTAGTCAGTCCAGTCAAACATATCATTGTTACTGATTTCCTGTGATGCTGTTTTCTGAGTACATACAATCTCATTACAAAGAGGCTTCTCTTTGAAGGCATTTAGGCCTCAGATGGAGAACAAAAAAAGTAGTAGTTTGGGAGCACCTGGGCGTGCTGGTGCCTTTCTATAGTTATAATCCTATATCCATTGAATTTTAGTATGTGTGAGTGTGTGCATGTATGAGCATGCATATGTGCTTTTGTGTGTGTATGTATGTGAGCACACAAGTTGTGTATGTGTGTGTCTGTGTGTGTACATGTGTGTGGGTGCATTTGTGTGCGTGCATGCATATATATGGGTGCATGGAGGTCAAAGGACAATTAATAGGAACTGGCTCTCTCCACCCAACCCTGTGGATCCATAAGATCAAATCCAGGCTGTCAGGCTAGGGAGTAGGACTTTTTCCTCAGTGAGCCACCCATTTCCCCATTGTTACCCAAATATGCAGAACACTCAAAATAAAACAATATGTTCCACATCCTTTCTCTGCCACATCCTGAGCTTCTTAGACCCAGGCCATGGCTGGTAAGGGCAACGGAACTGCTGTAAGGTGAATGGACAGTGTGGGGCTTTGCGGTCTTTCTCCGTGTGTTCTCATAGGTGTGCTTTAACGGAAAGCACTAAGAGTTACTCTTATTCTGCCATCAATTCTGACTTTGAAAAAGCCCTCTACTACACAGGATGTCAGTGTCTATAATAAAAACAAAAGGACTTTGAAGATAGATTTCTAGAACCCTTCTTTTCTGAGCAGAAGTAACTACATGGTTCCCACACATGTGTGGATGCATGTGTCTGTGTCATGCTTCAACCAACTGAGCTCACTACATCTTTGGAAATGCTATTTTTCTTGCCTGACTCCATTATCAGTTTTTTCTCTATATGTGGTTGGCTAATGTTAGCTCAGTTTTCACTGTAGTGGTGGTAGCGGCTTCTTCACCTACTCTTTTCCACATTGTTGTGGCAAACACATCTAAATGACTAACAAGACTTAGAACGAGGCCACTGAGGTACAGGTCTTGGGGTACCCTCTCCAGCAGTAGACAGCTGCTCAGAAGTTGTCTACATCATGATTTAACACTGGGAACTTGTTTTGAAATAGCTCTTTTTGACACCAAATGTCCAACAATGGCCATTTTTACAGGCTGTACAGAGCCTCAGTGATGCTCACACGTGCAACTTGGTTCAGAGATGCATTTATCAAGGGCACATCTCCACACCGTCTTCTAGCTCAGTTTTCCCCAAGCAAAGGAAGTGCTGGGGATGATATTCGGAGACTTCCCTGGATTGATTGGTACATCTTGGCCTTATCTTGAGTGCCGCATGTTTCAGGATAGTTTTGTGCACTTCGGTGATGCTGAGAACAGAATGATGCCAATATGCCATTTGAGATAAGAACTAATTGGAAACAGAAGGGTGAAGAATGGTTATGTTGAGGATGAGCAAAGGAGACAGACTAGTAATTATTCAGGCAGAATTTCTTTACACAAAAGGCAGATGGAAAAGGGAACAAAATTCCAAAGTCCATGGCAGGAGTAAGCAGCTACATGCTTCTTTTCTGTTGAAAAGCAAACAGTCATTCACTGGTTTGGTAACAGGCTCAGAGACCCCTAGAGATTCATAGTCATGTTGGCAGCTCACTGCCTGAAAAACAACCCAGTAGTTTCAACCAAGTTCACATCCTCTGCTGACTACACGTGAGGGACGGGACAAGCCATAAAGAAAATACCATGGACCACAGGTAAGTTACAGCAGAGGGACTTACACTGTAAGAAGGCAGGACCCTACAGCATAAGCACATTCTGTAGGTACCACGAGTCCTTGATCAAATTCATCACATTTAACTTGATGTTTTCTTTCATAAACTTAACCCAGCACAAACAAGACACCAGAACAAAAGAATCTCATTATATATATTTTAAGTTTATTGTAGAGTTGATTGACTGCAACTGAACACTATATGATATCTGATTGATGCTGAAAAGAAAAAGAAAATGATAATTGGGAATCTAGGTAGGAAACTGAGCCTCACAACGTGAGCCCAATGCCAAATTTATTAAAGGCAGTTTTATTCAGTAAGACTAACCCAAAAGCTACTCAATACTGCACTGCTCTTAACTATACAAAATGAAGACAGAGCCTCAGAGCCATATAAATATATATATATACATATATATTGATATATATGCCTATCTATATGTATAAATATGCCTACCTATCTGTCCATCTATCCATCATCTATATTGTAGTGTATGTGCACATACCTGCATATGTTTCTATCTGTATGTGTGTTGTTATATGCAATCACGAGTGATTTAAGGATAAATTTATTAAGAGAATATTCAAGGACATCCCCTCCCAAAAATAATAGTAAAAATAGAGACTTTGTTGTCCACTCAGTTTTGAGTATAAAGCCACATTCCAGAATCCACATTCATCTGACATATACTAATATATTTTTAGCTATACAAAAAAAAAAACAAATAGAATACTTAGTGTAAAGCAGGAGCCATAATTTGGTAATAAAGGATAAGAAACAACAAGATAAATACAGTTCTTAATAAAAAAATGAAGAAAGGCAATAACAGATTTCAGAATAATAGATCTTCTGGTAGGATGACGTGTGTATTGCTGCCATGCTTCATGGATTTAGAACTTTTACCAATGAACATCAAAGAACACCCAATTACGATCTCTTCTCTGATTTCCTTTCCTTCCTCCTGTAAAGGTTTTTAATTCATCCTTGCCTCAGGAAGATGCCCAGAGTTGTTCTCCTCAGTCACTTCCTGGCTCTTTCCTCTTGTTAAGCCCTATTAATCTTCCAGTCTCCCCAGTTTTCTTGCAATTTGGAGTCGCATGTTAAGTACTGTGTTGGCAAATGAATGTCTTCCTCATCACACTGGAGAGTCCTCTTGAACATAAAATTGTTACATCTTGTTTATCACTGGTAAGCTTGGTTCCAGACAGCAACATGTTCAGAGTAGGCGCCCAATAAAAACTTGAACATCAATTAAAACACAAGCCCTACAGCTTATGATAGGTCATGGTGGCTGGAAAAATAGGAATAATAAAGCTAAATAAAGAGACTGATATTTACAAATGAAATCTTCACATTTTAAATACAAGTAAGACTGGGACTGGAGAGATGGCTCAATGACTAAAATTACCACAGCTCTGGCAGAGGACCCAGGTTTGGTTTCCAGCACCCACATAGTGACTCACACCACCTTTACCTCAAGTTCTGTGGGATGCAATGCCCTCTTCTGGCCTCCACAGGGGCCAGACTTGGATATGTATATATACAGGCTAAATATTCATATACATAAAATAAAACAGATATATATATATATATATATATATATATTATTCAGCACCTATATACAGGTTTTTGCCACTTTTGACCAGCTAAAAACTATTACTGCTAATAATGATATTAAAAATAACAAAACAAGAATTAAATCTAAGACTTAAATGAAAATCAGTGTTTTGTGAGCACTGTCCTATTATTACTCCATTCACAATTTCACAATATTCCATGCTGTGAGAATTATTATGATGTCCATTGCAGAAAGAAAGAGAAAAAAACACTAGTTGAAATCATTCAGCTTGTAAGGGCTAGAACTGACATACTATTCTCCAGAGAAATGAACCAAAGGGATGTTTTATGCATAGAAAAGAGGCTTATTTTTAAGAAACAGGCTCATGGATTAGTGGGTAGACAAATCCATCATCTATAATATGGTCCACAAGGATGGAAGTTCAGAGAAGTGCGAATATTACAATTCAAGGCCAGAGACATTGTACTGTGACAAGTGACTCATTCTCGGGGAAGCCAGGCTCCACTCTTAGAGCTTTGACCCGATTGGCTGAGGCTCACTTACGCTACAGGAGGCCATCTGCTTTACTTGATATCCACTGGTTTCCATGTTAACCACACCTCAGAGTAATCAGAGTGACATGCAGATTGGTGTCTCAGCAAAACATAGTGCCCTGACTTCCCTGAGCTGACACAGAAAATTAGCCATTACAGCCTACTCCAATATACAGATAGCTAATGGATATGCTACCTAGGCATTTAAACTATAAAAACCAACTGAACCATTTAATCTGAAAGCCAGATGGCTGTATTATTTCACACATACATTGCTTTTTCATCGCTTGTGACAGTATGATTTTTCCATTCATGACAGGTATTTCTGAAGTATGTGCACAGAGTGTGTGTGTGTGTGTGTGTGTGTGTGTGTGTGTGTGTGATGAAAAATATCGTTTTATTTTGATTCTATAATTTCCACAGGTAAAGATAGTGTCTCATTTTATTTGCAATACTATTAAGCTGGCACAAAAGAAACTACACAATTTATCATATACTAATAATGTAAAGGAAGCATTATTCATTATCAGTTCTGAGATGAGCTTCCACTGCAAGGAAAGATGCAAACACTTGAAAGTATTCAGTGTTCTTACCACAGTATTTCAGGACCGCAGAGTGACTGGAGCCACCATGGGTCCAAAGCAGTGTTCAAACAGAACGATTTTTATTTCTGCAGGTGGAGTCAACAATGACCCATGAGAATGGCCACATGTTCTTCTATGTAACATCTCCATCAACGACCTCACAGCAATTAACCCAAGTTTCCAGACCACTCCTTGGAGACAGGTACTGTATCTTGAACATTTGGTCTGATATATGGACTACCTGGGTTTCATATATGAGCCCATAAATATATTCTCACTAAAGTAAATTGTAAGCTTGCTGCCTGTAAGACTTGCCACTGTGTCTAATGAGATGATCATGTGGTTTTTATTTTTCAGTTTGTTCATATGGCGGATTAGGTTGAAAGATTTTCCTACTTTGGACCATCCCTGCATCTCTGGGATGAAGCCGAATTGACCATGATGGATGATGGTTCTGATATGTTGTTGGATTTGATTTGTCAGTATTTTATTTAGTATTTTTGCATCAATGTTCATGAGTGAGACTGGTCTGTAATTCTCTTTTTTTGGTAATGTCTTTATGAGGTTTGGGTATCAGGGTATCTGTAGCCTCATAAAAAGAGTCTGGCAGTGTTCCTTCTGTTTCTATTGTGTGGAACAATTTGAGGACTATTGATATTAGTTCTTCTTTGAAAATCTTGTAGAAGTCTGAACTGAAATGATCTGGTCTTGGGCTTTTTTTGGGGGGGTTGGGAGACTTTTGATGACTGTTTCTATTTCTTTAGCACAACGATATATGCTCCACTGTGTTCATAGCAGCATTATTTGCCATAGTCAGAACCTGGAAACAACCTAAATGCCTCTTGACCAAAGAATAAGAAAAATGTAGTACATTTACACAATGGAGTACTACACAGCAGAAAAAAAATGACATCCTGAAATTTGCAGGCAAGTGGATGGAGCTAGAAAACATCATATTCAGTGAGGTAATCCAGACCCAGAAAGACAATTGTCATATGTACTCACTCATAAGTGGTTTTTAAACATAAAGCAAAGAGAAACCAGCCTACAGTTAACAATCCTAGAGAACCTAGACAACAATGAGGACCCTAAGAGATATATACATGGATCTAATCTACATGAGAAGTAGAAAAAGACAAGATCTCCTGAATGAGTTGGGAGCATGGGAACCATAGGAGAGGGTTGAGGGGGAGGGGAGAGAAAGGGAGGGGAGCAGAGAAAAATGTATAGCTCAATAAAAAAAAAAAAAACTTTTTAAAAGACTTGACACTGTAGAGTCAAGTCCTGACAGAAAGGAGTACAGGTTCATTCAGTTTTACATTTCACATTCATAAAGTGAGGATAGAATCTGCAATGATGGATATCAACACATTCATAGGACATTGGGAGATATAGGTTCCCAGTCCCCTTCTTAGTGAGTAACTATTTTTCAACAGTAGAGCCTGACTTCGCAAAAGATACCCACTTGAGATCTCAAGTGTTATTTGTAAGGATTATTTTTCTCAGGACTTGAAAATAGTATAGGGTTTTCTTGCTCATAGCTTTTATTCAACATGCTAAAAGATACCCTGAAGCCCTGCTTTTTTGCGCTAAAGCCTAGTGGAGTTAGTGTCCTGTCACATGCCAGGGAAATAAGACTCTGCAGGTCAGGTCCTTCAGAGCAGAGTATCTGACTGGATGATGCCCATATCTGCTGCCAGAAATAGACATCAATTCATGGACAACATTTAAGCTGAAGAGTCTAAATTGAGGAATCACAATTTTACATGCAACTAGAGGCATGATAATTGATGATTCAGAAAGCCACTAAGCAGTGTTTACATTTCAAACACAGAGAGCTTGACTTTGCTGGTATGAACATGAAAAAGACAAAAAAGATATGCACAGCCACACAGGAGGAAGCATGTCTCAGCGGTGACTGCTGCACTGTAAAAATGAGCTTCTGGGGACAGCTGGAGGACAAGAGAATTGAATAAACAAGAAAGGGATTTACACACCGAGATGATGTTAAAGAGGGCAGAGCCAGGCCCTTGAAGACAGGGGACAGAAAATCACATTTCATAATTTCTCCCTGGCCTGCTTTCTCTTGTTTCCAGCAGTAACAGAAAATGGGCTGTTGACTCATCCAGTCTGTCAAAACGGGATAGCACTCTAGGATGATCCCACAGGGACTAAACGCCAGAAGAAATACATTGGTGGGGCATAAGGAAACAGAGGAAAGGATTACGTGACCCTGGAAGATGGGTTGGTGAGGCAAAGTAAAATGGATCTGCCAAGAGACTGTGTAAACAAGGAGAAGGGGAAGTGAAGTTTCTTCGTGAATTCTAGCCTAGGTGTCAGAATAAACAGCCAGTCTGGAAGAACAGAGGTAGGAAAGAAACACCTAGAAAAGAAATAGCAACGATCCACTGTTTTTAGAAAGCACCCCAAATGGCTCTGGAGCACATTAACATCCTTTGGCTTTCAGGTGGCGTCATCTGAGAATCAAAGACATGCACCCCGACCGTGCAACTGGGTGCGGCCAGAAAGTGGAAGCTAGAGGAGTCCTTAGCAGGCTCAGCGGGCGTGGCTGTGCCCGGCGAGTTAGGAGAAGACCCCAGGAAACAAAGCAGATGAAGACCAAATGAGACTAGAAGACAGGTGGGGCAGACACCAGAAGAAATGCTAAAGCAATAAAGGTAAGAACTGGAGTGTCCAGTGGGCTAGAAAAGAGGAAGTCTTCAGTTCCACGGAAAGGGGAAGAAAAGAAAACCTGTAAAAATAGAATAGGAAACTAGTGAGGATAAGGAACTCCACATAGACTATTTAATCCATTTCACAAAACTGTTACAAGAGACAATTCCATCTACAAGAGCTAGTTCCAGGACAGGCTCTAAAAAAGCTACAGAGAAACCCTGTCTCGAAAAACAAAAAACAAAACAAAAAAAAAAAAAAAAAAAAAAAAAAAAAAAAAACAAATACTGAGAATGTTAGAAAATGAAAAATTTTATATGTGCCTGTGTGTGCATGCACATGTGTGTGGGTTTGCGTGTGTGTTCATATCTTCCTCAGCTATGTTTCAAACCATTGCTTGGGGTGGGGCACAGGGTCTCTCACCAAACCCAGAGTTCACCAACTTGCCTAGGCTGACTGGCCAGCAAACCTCGGAGATCTTCCAGCTTCTGCCTCCCCAGTGCTGGGATGTCAGATCCAACCACCATACTCACTTCAGTGTTCATGCTTACAGGGCAAGCACTTTACCAAGAGGGTCAACGTCTCTCCTCCTTAGCCATCCCTCCTCAAATAAAATAAAATAAAATAAAATAAAATAAAATAAAATAAAATAAAATAAAATAAAATAAAATAGCAAGACCAAGTTTGAAGTTTGTTCCGTACATGTCACCTCCTCAGGTCTGCAATATTTTTACCCTGTTCCAATCCCAGAGCTGAAGAGCATGCTTCCTTAGTCATAGGAGGAACAAGCACACAATTCAGTCTCTCAGGGGTGCCTGACAGTCCGACAAACATCTGTGGTCACCAGAAAGCTCTAGAAACATAGGCACCAATGGAGTGTTTAAATATCTTGAATTGAGGAGGATGCTGGAACTACATTTATAAGAAGGTTGCACTGGGAGAGGTGGGACAACATTAAAAAGAAAATTCCTTTGAGTGGTACACTCCTTTAACCCCAGCACTCCAGGGTAGAGGATGCAAGATCTCGGTGAGTGTGAAGTCATCCTGACTTACATAGTAGGATCAAGGCCCACTAGGAGTACACATGGTGACAATAGTGAGATCCTGTCTTTAAAATCAAATGGTTCTACAAAAGAATAATGATTGCAGTTGTTACCATTTCCATCACATCCGGGGTCCCAGAGCCGTCGGCATTGAGGCAAAATGCTTAGTTACCCCAGATGCTACATTTCTGGGGTTCCACGGCCAAGGCATTCAGGTAAAATGCCTAGTCACTCTAGGGCCTTAGTCCTTATGTAATCTGTGCACGTGCTCAGCCTGGCCACGTAATCTATACACATTCGTGGCGTGTCTATTAAGACTCTATACGCATGTGCAGACACACCACCCACTCCCTTTCTCCCGCCATGTTTCTTTCAGATAGGCCTGTGCAGTCCCTCCCTTTCCTTCCCCCACTCTTTATTGGTAAAACTCTTAAAGCGGGTTTCACTGTATACTGTGGTTCGTTCTCGCACATGAGTTGTCCTGACTTTATTTACATTCTCGCTCTGTGTGTTACTCTTGTTGTTTTCCATTCCTGCTTCTTGCCGGCAGCAAGCCTATCACTGGGCATTCCCCTGCCCCCCTATGTTAGCATCTTGAAATGCTAGGCTGCCAGTTGTCATAGTGTGTATTTAACCCCTTCTGAGCCGAAGGACGTGTATCTGGTTTGATCATTCTTCTTGGGAGAATTGCCTTGGGAAATCATACAACCCTTTCCTTTCGTAACTTTGCTCCATACTGACGTATTCTCTGCCTTCCTAGGTCCTCCAAGTGAGTGGTTTGAAGAAACTCTCATCTGTTAAGTCAGAAGCCGACTGGGGGTGGAAAGGGTGTTTCTCTACCCTGTGCAAGCCAATATTTTTAAAGTGCATCCTGCTTTCTGTTTGTGGAAAGGCACAAGGCCACACTTCTCACAACTCAATTTCCTTTGAATATAATCTCGCATGGCTAAAGATTTTGCAATAATTGAAGGAGAGGGGCAGCATGTTAGTATTTATCTATTGTGACAGTGCAGTGGAGTGATTGTGTAAGAGCATAAGTGTGTGTGTGAGTCCTTCTAAAAGGAAGGTGTTCTTTTCACCTCTTTGAGGCTGCAGCAGGGAGTCAAAGCCCCTACAGTTTACATTCGCTTTGTCAGCCCTGTAAGCAACCATCTGTTTCAGCTGCAGACTGCGATCTGTCGGTTTTTGTTTTAGGCTGTGATCCAGTGGCCAGGGCTTGCTTATTGTTGTCTTCTTAGAGAACCGCAAAGTAATTAACCATTCCAGTACTGGCCACAAAAGAGATGGTCACTCTCAATGTTGGGCCAGATTTTTGCTTTCCCCAGTGCTGGAAGTACTACAAAAAAAAAAAAAAAAAAAAAAACCTGAATAGCTATTCATCCCGTTTCATTGTTCCCTAAAGAGGCAACACGCTCTTTGTTATAAAGGCAACCTGGATTTTCCAACATACCATTTCCTTTCAATGTCTGTGCGCCAAAGATGAAACAAAATCTGGGTGCCTCCAACAAACAATCAAAACATGACAGTAACTAACATCCTGAGAGACCTCATTCACCAACATGAACAGTGAAGTGTTGGCCATAGGCAATGGGAGGTGTCAGCTGGGGGTTGGCAATTAAAAGGGGGAAGAAAAGAATGGTGGTTGATGTGACTGTGTCTCTAATGTTTTCTTGATTGAGAGGGGTGCCAGGGGCACAGACCAAATAAATCACAAACCTGTGGAAAGAGGTGAGGCCAACAGGTGTTTTCTTTCACTGGTCTTAGCAGATGGTTCCTCAGGAGCCATTCCTTCTTTCCCTTCAGTCTTGAGGGCCATCGTTCTGTCTCCATCCCTGTCCGGGCAGAGCGATTAGCAAGCGAATTTTTGTGTTAACAGCTGTTGACCAACACCTCTAAAATGAATGTATAAAACAGGTGTTAGGAACTTTTAGACGTAGCCACGCTAGAAATACAAAAATCGGGGAAGTGAATAATTTATTGTTTTGTCTTTCACATCCAGATCTCTGAGGGCTTTGTAATATCCACTTATTAGCGTAATACACCAAGTCAAGCATAAACACTATCTTTATTTCCAACTGATTCTTTCCCTTTTACCAGCAAATTAAAAAAGTAGGACCAAACCGGTCGACCATCAGATGAATCCAAAAGATACCTCCATTGATTAGGACGGCCTATTCCACATCTGCGCTAATCCAAGCCAGCCATACAATAGCCAGGGCTGAGTAATGAGCTTTCCAGTCTCCCAGTGTATCCTCCAGAAGGCATTTCACCATTTTCCTTGACAGCTTACTAAATTCTTCGATTTTTCTAATTAGCATTTATTATGCTTTAAATAATAATTTACAAAGATATTTTACTCTGCAATTAAAACTACCCCTTCCTCATTAATGAGAGTAATTAATCCATGTCTGGTTCTCAGTGTTCCGTTTTTTTGTTTTTTTATTTTTTAGCAGATTTTGAGTCGTCAGTTCTCTCTTTTTTTTCTTAGCACTGAATATTTAAAGGTTTTGCTTTTCTATATAAAGATTTACTTGTCCTTTCATCTCAAAGCTTTGTTTTTTTCTGTCGATTTGTTTCCCTTTTTAAAAGCCATATACATAAACAGGGTTGAGGTCTAACCAGTACCAGGTGGAACAGAATACACATATTTTCTGTTTTTTAGGAATAAGATTCTTAGGGAAGTTATTATGTTTCAAGTTAAAAGAAATCATTTACTTTAACTCACTTGTTTCATCAATGATTCTTCACGAAGCTTGAGAGCTTTTGGAATACTGGGTTTGTGGATTTTAATTATTATTAGAGTCATGGATGTGTTTTCTATACCCTGATAAATTTTAGTTTTAAAGAATCCTTTTGGATCTGCACATCTGAGTTTTAAGGCCCCTCTAAGTGCATGGAGAAAGTGACAGTCACAAGCACATGGTGACTGACTGGATAGATACCTTTTCTCCTGCTTTCTGAAACAAGTCAAAAATCTAGAAAGCGGGTTTGTAGGCTTTGATGGACTTTGCAATTCCCTCTTGTCTTTCTCAGCCCAAGCTCCGTGTCATCAAAAACCTCAAATGGAGTAGAAACCAGAAAGTGTCCAAAATACTTACCTATCTTCTCTCTCTTCCCATGCTTCTCCCTCTCTTTTCCTCTCTCCCTCCCTCATTCTCATCCTCTCTCATTTTCTCTCCAGTTTCCCCAGAATTTCCATTCAGATCTGCTCTGCCAGAGATTTACAAGGGCTTGGCATGTTGTTTCTTTTCTAAGTTCTGTCAAGATTGGTTGGCAGCATAGATTGCCTACTTCATCAACAATCAACGGAACCTCCAAGACTAATGTATTCTATGTATTAAGATGGGTGACAGAGAAAAAGAAACATGTTCAGGAAAAGTCAATGTTTAGTTGTCTCACCTGCCTTTCCTTGTCATGCTACCATCGTAAGGTGCCAGTCAACAGAATGAACTGATACATGAAAATTTTCATTTTTTAATATCAACATCTGTACTCAAGAGTAGATAGTTTGCCATGTTGCCACAGTTTAAAATGGGATGAGCAGATTATAAATGTCTCTTTTCAAAACCAAAAAGCCACACCTCTTAAAATATCAGTTGAACTTCACATACAACTATAAAATCTTACCAGGCCTAAGAAAGGCCATGAGGTGAGTAGGAGTATTGTCTTTGCTGATTAGTGTTTCAGTAGTTGGAAAACTTCAAGGTTTCTAGAATTTTGAAGAAGAAAGTCTTAGCTGATTTTTCTGCCATCTCCTCAGATCAAATAAAGCTATCACAATTTTAATTAATATTCCTATGCATGTTAAGTCAAAGTTTTCAAAAAGAAAGAAGACAAATTAAAAATAGATTTGAAAAGAAAGCATTTTAACAGAACTCTAGTCAAAAGCGTTGTTGCTGATCTTGTATTTTCTAACGGTTATGTCATTTGTTCTATCAATAAAGAAAATGGAACTTATCTCAAGACATCCCCACTTTAGGTATTATATGGAGTGTTGATTTGATGATATAAAACAGAGTTCAAGAAATTCTGAAGACTTGGTTCAAGAATGG